>NC_079319.1:26312882-26621049 GCF_029931775.1 Euleptes europaea | reverse complement strand
TCATAGATATTTTTCTTTAAGTTTATTGCCTGCTTAACTTTTTTTTTTAAGTGAGGAAAGAGGTATCGGACTCTCTAGTGAGGGACAGGACAGGAAAGTGCTATATCACGAATAGGGTTGCCAACCTCCAGGTAACAGCAGAAGATCTCCCACTATTACAACTGATCTCCAGCTGATTGAGATCAGTTTACCTGGAGAAAAGGGCCTCTTTGGCAATTGGACTGTATGGCATTGAAGTCCCTCCTCTCCCCAAACCCTACCCTCCTCAGCCTCCGCCCCCAAAACCTCCCACCAATGGCAAAGAGGGACCTGGCGACCCTAATCATGAACCAAGCTGCCTGGTTTAGACAACCAGCTACAGCATGGGAATCGGGGGCATGACATTCAACCAGAGCGCAATATATGGAGCCCCTGAGTCATCACCCCACCCATCTGACAATACAGCCTGCCTGCCAAGGACTGAGCAATGGGTAGAGTCCCAGTCTGGTGCGGAAAGAGCAGCAAGTCTTCCTGGATCAAGAGGTTCTAAAGAACAGCTGCAGTCAGGCAGGGACCTTTCCAGAAGAAGGGTTCCCATTCCCAACAAGAGGGAAAACACACCGCACAGTCCTGCTTTTGCCATGCAATGTGAATGCAGAGTTAGGGGGGGATCTGTGAGGGGGAGTCAGCAGGTTGGCATGATGATTAAGCCTTCCTTCACTGTTACCCTACAAGCCTGCCTTACCTATCTCTCCCTCTCCAGTTTAAATGATTTCTTCTCTGGGAGACTGGCTGGGGGGGGGGGGGAGACAAGTAAAAATGCAGGTGGGAGCAGGTGACAAAAGGTTTTATCCTCTTCCCTTTCTGTGCAATTCACTCCCCATAATTGCTTTACAAGGCAAATGTAGGGCTGGGAACTCCATTTTGGTTTGTAAACATGTCATTCCACTCTAAGGGTTTCAGCGCTATTGCATTCTGTCATTTCCCAGACTGACCATACAATATATTGTTGAAGGCTTTCACGGTCAGAGTTCATTGGTTCTTGTAGGTTATCCGGGCTGTGCACATTATCTTGATACTTACAGGACAATGATTAGCACATTACCTTTGATACTTTTTGCAGGACAATGAGTCAGCTCAAACCCAACCCCCTTCTGACTATATATTACTCTTCCTACACACTTGACACTGAGAGACACTGTCCTTCAGTGTTACTCCTCTGAAGATGCCTGCCACAGCTGCTGGCGAAACGTCAGGAAAGAAAATACCAAGACCATGGTTACACAGCCCGGATAACCTACAAGAACCAATGACCATATGATGATATAAAAGCCTTGATTCTGGCACACTCCAAGATCTGCAAGGAATTTTGGCCTTCAAAAAACAAAAAGGGTAAAAACAGCTTGGCATGCATTGTCTCTTGTAAGATCCACTGATGAATACATTATGGGGAAGCAGAAGTTAACTCTCCTTTTTGCTGCCTGGGGGCCCTATTCTCAATTAATTTTGCACCATGCCTTTTCTGGGTGGTTTGGAGCACAATTAGAAATTGATTTGACTGGACCCTCATAATTCTGCCCCCCAAAACCTGCATAATTATAAATTTCCCCCACATATCTCATTGATTTTTATAGATGAAGGAGTTTCTATAGTCTAGTATAACAATTGCACCTGCTTCTGTTAAAGTAGTTGCTGTCTATGAAAGCTGGTGCCAAATCAAACCATTTGCACCCTGGAGAGCCAGCCTGTGTAGTGGTTAAAGTGCCATCAAGTCACAGGCAACTTATGGGGGCCCCGTAGGGCTTTCTAGGCAAGAGAAGAACAGAAGTGGTTTGTCATTGCCTGCCTCTGCATAGCAACCCTGGACTTCCTTGGTGATCTCCCATCCAAAACTAAACAGGGCTGATCCTGCTTAGTTTCCAGATCTGGAGAGGTTCAAATTCCCACTCTGATCATTGGGGGACCTTGGGCTAGTCACTCTCACCCTAACTTACTGCACATGTTATGAAGATAGAAAAGGAGGGGGGGAAACTGTTGTAAACCCACTTTGCAGCACGGTATAGTGGTTAAGAGCAGCAAACTCTAATCTGGAGAACAGGGTTCGATTCCCCACTCCTCCACCTGAAGCCAGCTCGGTGACCTTGGGCCAGTCACAGTTCTCTCCGAATTCTCTCAGCCCACGCAGAGGCAGGCAATGGCAATCCACCTCCCACTGTCTCTTGCCTTGAAAACCTTATGGGGTCGCCATAGGTTCACTGCAATTTTACAGCACTTTCCACCACCACCAAACCCACATTGGGTCCTCACTTAATAGATAATGCTTCCTGAAATGCTTATATGTTTCTTTCTAAGTCTGCAGGGCAAAGAAAACCAGCTAATTTGGACGCTGCAACTGTCCCTGAAATATCCTGTGCATTCTGCAACTTTCGCATGAAATTTCCTATGTAGCCAACTCTGGTGCTGACGATTTGTTAATCCCCATTTAGAAATAGAGAATGCTGGCAAGAACAAGTGAAAAGCAGAAGCAAGCCGAAGATCAAGGACACCATACAACAGCTTGTTCCATTTCCTGTGATGTGCTGCCTTGAACCTCTCAGTGTAGTCAACCTCTTCCTTCCCCCACGAGCCACCATAGCAAGGTAAGGAGAAACAACCCTGAAACCAGCCAAAGTCCGTTGGAACTGATGAGTCCGCCACAAACTGATAAGGCAGACAAAGAACATCAGGTGTGGAGCAAGAACTGGGCATACCTGCATTTGCAGAGTAAAGGATACAGTTGCCTGCACTGTTTTCTTCCTGCCTCTATTAAGTAACAGTGATTTTGAGTATTTCTTTGGTTGTAACCTCCAGGTTCTAGCTGGAGAACTCCTGCTATTACAACTGATCTCCAGCCGAGAGAGATCAGTTCACCTGGAGAAAATGGCTGCTTTGGCAATTGGACTCTATGGCATTGAAGTGCCTCCCCTCCCCAAACTCCGCTCTCCCCAGGCTCCACCCCAAAAACCTCCTGCCGGCGGCAAAGAGGGACCTGGCAACCCTATTGAGCCACCAAGGTACACCTTCAGGTCTGGCCAACCTGGGTGAGTGCAGAGTGTGAACGAGGTTAGTCTAGGATGTACACATTGTAAATGTTTATTTTGTTTAAGCAGTGCTTGCCTGGGACTCTCTGTCTGTTCACTGCTGAATATGGCCTCATGGCAGGTTTGTCAGACCTTCTGCTATAGCTTCCCACAGCGGCAGGAAGAAAGTTTTAAAAACAACATTGCCAATGTTGCTATGTCACTTTCAGGTACAACTATATGCTTAAGTTTAAGAACTTTTTCTGCCATCCCTTCAGCTGCCTTTAAGCGCTGGTACTTCTCTTGGCAATGCTGATAGGACACGGCAATTTGGCAACCAGAGTTTGAAAATGTGCTGGCTTGTGTCCATCGTACTTGAGAAATTGCATTAATTATCCCTTCCCCCTTTGCAACTAACGTCATTCTGTTGCACGTAAGTGGGTCTCATGAACCAAATTATGTTTGGTCTTTGCATGCATGGCACACATCTCCTCCTGGCATCTGCTTAGGGTAAACATTACATCTGTCTGCAATTTAGCTGTGGTTCTGTCTTGCCATAGCTACAGATAATTTCAACTCTTCTTCTGTTGTGTTTAAAAAAAAAAGTTGGACAAGTGCTCTTTATGCACACCAGATGATTTTCTCTGGTGTCCTCCTCTAGATAGAATTTACAAATAGATGACATTCCAAGCAACTAAGAATTCAGCCACTTTGCCCAAAGTCAGAACGTTTCCTGGAATACAGATCAAGAAATTAATGTCTCCAAAGTTCATGTCTTTCAATGAAACACTGCTGCTTATTGGGTGACTTTGGTCTAGTCATACTCAGCCTAACTTACCTCTCATGAAAGTTGTTGTGAAGATAAAAATGAAACCGGGGATAACAACATTGTAAACTCACTTTGGGTCCCCACTGAGAAGAAAAGCAGGGTTTCCGTGCTTCCTGTAGCTTTGTTAATTGAGTACTACACTATTCAATAGTTGCAGTCTCTGAAGCCCATTAAGACATATAATAGTAACTCAGTAGAAGCAGTGAATTGGCCAGAAATATATTTATTTCCACAATTTATATCCTACCTTTCTGCCTAATCAGGGCTACCAAGGCGGCTGACAATTAAAAACAGAACATTATAAAAACAGACAATAAAACCAAATAAAATCAGAAGTAAAATATATAGGTAAAATTGCAGAAACAGCAAAACATAGGTCAGGAAGGAGGGTTCATTGAGGGAATGCCAGACAAAACAAAGAAGTCTTTACTTGCTGTCAGAAGACATTGATAGAAGGAGACAGACAAGTATCACTGGGGAGGGTATTGCATAGTTTGGTGCCACAGCTGAGAAGACCATCTCTCGAGCTGCCATCCAGCTGACCTAAGAGGGTGGGGGCACCCAAAGCAGGGTCTCAGTTAGATAGCTCAGTATGAGAGTTGGCAGTCCTTAAATATGGGAGTTGGCAGTCTTTAAATATGCTGGTCCCAAACTATATAGGATTTTAAAGGTTTACACCAACATCTTGAGTTGGGCTTGGAAATAAACAGGGAGTCCGTGTAGAAGAGCCAACATTGGAGTGATATGGTTGCTATGAATATAGGTTTTCCTTAAGAATAATCACACATAATCTGAAACTGATGGCAACTATCCTGTCCCTCCCCAAGCAACAACCAGAATATAAATGTGAAGTTCATCTGATCGTTTACCTTTTGATCCACAGAGACCTGCTGACTCTGCACGAAGATTTGTCCAACAATTGTAATGGCTTACTTACTTAAATCCTTTAGCTTGGTTTTCTCATGGTAAATGCAGTTTCTGCTTAGGACAGTTTGTTTACCTTTCTCACCCATTCTG
The DNA here is from genome assembly GCF_029931775.1 of Euleptes europaea. Lineage (NCBI taxonomy): Eukaryota > Metazoa > Chordata > Lepidosauria > Squamata > Sphaerodactylidae > Euleptes > Euleptes europaea. The sequence continues at coordinate 26,616,165 of NC_079319.1, read as the reverse complement.
TTTTGGTAGCTTATTTCCAGCAAGTTAAAGAGGTAAAATAATTTATTTTCAGAAACCAAATAGGAAAATAATTTGTCTGCGCTGGTCTCTTGTCAGTGTCTGAGTGAGAAAATTACTGAGCCTTCTTACTAGAAAAGCAGAGAACCTTTATCTCTGCTGAACAGGATTAACGATGGCAACATTCCTTTACAAAAACTACTAATCTTTCAACTTCGTTGCACACAAATAAAAAAGGAAGAACTCAGTGTTAATTTTTCTTACCTCTAATTCTAGAAGAGGCACATTAACTCATTAACAATGCCATACTCTGCAGAATTGCACCCTTCTAAACTCATTGAAGTTAATGGATTTAGAAGAGCATGACTCTGTTTTAAGATTTCACTGTAAAACACACATCCTACAGGTGCTTAGAACAAAGCTGAGCTATTTTAAACTTAACTATTTAAAAACAGTGATTACAAGTTTCTCATACATATGAATATCTTTGGGCCTTCACCCAATACATCCCATCTTTGAACTATATCTTTCCTTCTGTGAAGTTGGACATTCTTGCCATTCTGCACCTGGGCCTCACCATAAAATATCTATTTATATGGGGTTAGACAGCTTCTGATCTATACAATTGTGCTACTCCTTCGTTTCTTGCCCTCTCCAAAGCTATTGTATTCTGGGTCTCTAAACTTTGCATCAGAGTGGTATAGTGGTTAAGAGCGGTGTACTGTAATCTGGAGAACCGGGTTCAGTTTTCCACTTCTCTACATGAAGCCTGCTGGATGCCCCTGGGCCAGTCACAGTTCCCTCAGCCTTCTCTCAGCCCAAGTGAAGGCAAATGATGGCAAACCACCTCCGAACATCTCTTGCCTTGAAAACCCTACAAGGTTGCCATAGGTCAGCTGTGACCTGATGGTACTTTCCACCACCAAACTTCCTTTTGGCTGGTATAGCCTTTAGCTGAAAGGCTACACCAGCTCTGCTTGGTGAGCAGAAACAAGTCCAGCAACTGTTCCCTTATATTCCTGGCCATATTCATGACAGCATGGACACTTTTTCCATGTGTTCACGCGGTGCAGACAACCTGGCAATCGCATAGATGTGAGGGGGCAGGACCAGCACGTTCATGCCAGCCCTCCCCATGTGATCAGTCAGTGTGCAGAGAGGTTGTGTCTAGGGGGCTAAACAATCATGGGATTATAAATATCATCAATCAATATGTAAGGACCCCAGCCAAAAATAACAAATATATTTATGGGGTTGGATACAAGCAGCTTTTCCACTGATACAAAAGGGAGGAGGGAGTTCCCTTTGACCACTAAAAGGGCTTTGTTGTGGATCATGAGCAGGGTTGCCAGTGGGCCTGGAGAAAAATGTCCTGTCCCTTTAACAGAGATTCAATGGGATGTTATTTGCTAGGTGATGTTAGTTAGCTACATGCCACGAAAAATTTCAACTGCCCATATCTGCACATTAAGTCTCTATTAAAGGAACAGGACATTCTTCTCCAGGCCTGTTGGCATAGCTAAGCACCTGAGGTCACCCTTTTAATTTCTTCCATGTAAGACAGTGAGTGCTTATTCACTTCTATTGGAAAAGTCAAGCATTGCACCAGGGATCCTGTTGCAGGTAGGGGCCCTCTTTGCTCTGTGAACGTGCCCTCTGACAGGGACTAGGCAAGGAGATGTAATGTAAAACTACTAAGACATATAGCACATCCCCACAATCCTGGCAAGATATAAGCCCTTCCTCCATACCCAGTTGTCATAATGAAAGGCAATTCATAACTGAGTAATTGTATTGACATCCTACCATCTGGCCAATAGACACACAAGGCAGATGCGAAACAACTAGTCACTGGTGCCTCAGCAAGACAGACATTCCTCTTCAGATGCAACATGGTAGAAATGTCTACCTCTTCTGACCCCACTGCACTATTCTAGCTTCTACCGCAGATTTCCTCAAAAGGGTAGTCAGTCTAGTTTTGTTCAAAGCCGCACAGATAATCTAAAGGTAGAAAGGGTCATTAAGTGGTCCCCCAAAAGCCCAGTTCATAATGACACTGATGGATGGTTTCTTACCCCCTGCTAGAGTTGCCAACCTCCAGGTACTAGCTGATCTCCCACTGTTACAACTGATCTCCAGCAGATAGAGATCGGTTCCCCTGGAGAAAATGGCCGCTTTGGCAATTGGACTCTATGGCATTGAAGTCCCTCCCTGAACCTGACAACCCTACCCGCTGCTGTCTCTTTCATTGCTGCAGAGCATCCCAGCTTGGCTTCAGATGGCAACAGAGGAATTGAGGGGCAAGCCTTAAACCTGTTATTGTTATGACGGGATCTGAACAGTGTGCCGGAGAGATGCTGGGCTTGGCTTGCTTCAGTGGCCCACTGAGGACTTTCCTGTTAAAGGCTCACCTTTCCTGTGCTTTCCCTGGCTTGTGCTCCCCCTTTAGTTTGGTGCTTCCTCCCAGACCCTATTTCTACCCTCCTTTCTACATTTCTTTGAGGACTTTTACTTCTCCCCCCCCCCCCTCAACTTCACTTAGAGGCATGTATTTATTCAGAGAGGAGAACTTGTCTAAGACTGATATGGCTTCCTTTCCTCAGCTGGGCCCATGACTGTATTTCCATTCTTTTAAACCTATGTGTTGCTCTCAGGAACACAGCCAGTTCTTCAGAGTTTACCTCGGCTGTTGCATGAGCCCATGCATATTAAATGAATCCAGATTATTTGGGTTTATAATAAGATCAGCTTCTTTCATGACCTTTTGCTTAAACTCTTTTACGAACTGAAATGCCAGTTAGGAAATGCCAGTATTTCAATTCTTTGCCATTTAACGGTTAAGCAATATAGAAGAAATGTAGAAGTCTATTCACAGGCAAGATGGTAGCCACGCTTTATTGGATATTGTGCTCTCATTGTACTTTACAAATCATTTGCAACTAGATTGTCCACTATAGATAAGACAATACAGTTGCAAAAGATTGCTTCAGGGCAATGATAGCATAATATCCACTTTGGCATGGGAGCAGCACAAAACAGGAAAAAAGAGACAGAGAGAGGCTGAAATGCCAATAATATATAATGTAATGATAATATCTCAATTTAGTCCAATATTTAACTGTGAGGTGAAAAGTCCTTTTGGTCCCCTGTAAATATGACAAATATGAGCATTTTCTTTGTGGGGTTTTTTTTTAGGGTGGGGGGAGGTTGTCCCATATCAATCTTATCAGTCTTATTTCTACAATCATAAACAGAAGAGCCTTGCTTTAAAAATTAAAACTGGCAAACGCAGGGCTTGGTTGGCAAACTTTAGTTACTACGGCATTCTGTCCTGCTTTACCAGTAGGATTACTTGCTTGTTTGTGTTTCGCTTTTGTTATCTCCACAGATTGTTTTTCAGATTTGTTGTGAGGATACAGTGGGGTAGAGAAGAACTAAGTATACTGCTCTGAGGAATAGTGAGATAAAACATGAGAGACTGATCTTGTATCTTTTTCTTCTTCCCACGAGGCTGCCAATGTCACCATCTCAGCTACTATTTTTTTTCCTAATGTCACTGTTCAGTATTAATGAGGGAAAGACTGTTTCTCAGAAGCCTTCAACACCATGCCAAAAAAACACATATCAGTTGCCTGGTGAGTTCTTGGCTAAAGTGGAATTGGGAACTTGGCTCTTCCCGTTCACTGTCTCACTCTCCGCTGGGCTATGTTGATTCTCAGTTGTGTAATAAAATTCTAAGAACACATGATTACTAAAGTTTGGAGAAAGATCCCTATGCCCTGTGTTTTTTCAGTCTACCCACACACATTTGTACTTCATGACCCATTTTGTGTGTTTTTTTTTTAATTGATCCTGTTTTCCAAGTAGCTAACAGTCCGCTGTAACTATATATATATATTTTAAAGCTGGAAACATGGCAAATAGAATGACCAAAAGAAGCCATGTTATCATGTAATAACCTCATGCTACCAGGAAATGAGAGAACAGTACATAACTCTCTTGACATTGTATCCAAACAGTTAGCCATCATAAGATAACAGCTCACACATTTGCCAGGCTTTCCACAGGTAATGTTGCCCTTAGGAAATTGGAGGCTCCAGGACTTAATGATCACATGTGCTCTTCAAGAGCAGAGGACAAAGATGAGAACAAACAACTTCGTTAACACCCTTCTGAAGATAAATTATGTTCCTGACTTCAGCAGTAAGCCTAAAGAGGTGCTGTTTTATAAATAGATTACTGCTTGACATCATGGGAATTAACCTGTGGAGTCTCACAGGGCTCTGTCTTTGCAGCCATTATTAAGTTCCACGTCTACATGAAGACCTCACCTAGAGTACTGTGTTCAGTTTTGGGCACCACAATTTAAGAAAGACATAGACAAGCTGGAACGTGTCCAGAGGAGGGCAACTAAGATGGTGAGGGGTCTAGAGACCAAGTCCTATGAGGAAAGGTTGAAGGAGCTGGGCATGTTTAGCCTGCAGAGAAGACTGAAAGGGGATATGATAACCATCTTCAAGTACTTGAAGGGCTGTCATATAGAGGAGGGTGCCGAGTTGTTTTCTGTTGCCCCAGAAGGTCGGACCAGAACCAATAGGTTGAAATTAAATCAAAAGAGTTTCCGTCTAGACATTAGGAAGAATTTTCTAACAGTTAAGAGTGGTTCCTCAGTGGAACAGGCTTCCTCGGAAGGTGCTAAGCTCTCCTTCCCTGGAGGTTTTAAGAAGAGGTTAGATGACCACCCTTCAGCAATGCTGATTCTATGGCCTTAAGCAGATGATGAGAGGGAGGGCATCTTGGACATCTTCTGGGGGGGTCACTGGGAGTGTGTGGGGGAGGTAGTTGTGAATTTCCTGCATTGTGCAGGGGGTTGGACTAGATGACCCTGGTGGTGCCTTCCAACTCTATGATTCTATGAAGCTGCTGGTCGAAGTCCTGGAGAAGGGTTGTGAATGATTCAGTGGTAGAGCATCTACAACATCCTAGGTTCAATCCCCAGCATCTCCAGTTAAAAGGATCAGGTAGTTGATGATATGAAATGCCCGAGACCCTGAAGAGCCACTTCCAATAAGAGCAGACAAGACTGATCTTCATTTTATTTTATTTAAAACATTTATTAGCTGCCTTTCTTATGGAAGAATAAAATATATAAAATAAACTACATAAAACCAATGTTTTTAAAATCACAATTTAAAATCACACAAAATGTCCTGCTGCTTAATTGGACGTTGTTTGATGTTATTTACTTCCATGCTGTCAAAAGCATCAGTTGTCCATTTCTACAACTTAAGCCTCTATTAAAAGGGGCCGGACATTTTTATCCTCCAGGTTGTTGGCAGCCCTTTCTAACACTGAGCATTTGAATCTGATTATTAAGGTGTTCATTTCCTCATACTTTGTGGCTCAAACGAGCATTTGTTCAGGCTTTGGTATTATGCAAATTTATCTTAATAGCCAATCAAACAACCAGCCCCCCAAAAGTGGTCTCTCCAATTGCCTTCCTCTGCAGTGCCTGCTTGCTTCTTCAGGCTCCCCAGACAACTCTGGCCTTGGCAAGGCAAGAAGATGGAAATAGGCTCTGTGAGACTTTTGCAATATTAATATTTTTGACTGTGCCATTTTGACTTCATGTAATTCGGCCTCATATTAATAATGTTTATAGTAATTTTATTCTTGGCAATGATGGATAACTTACTGTAATCATTTCAAAGTGTGAACAGCCAATTCAACCTTATTAGCAAATGGTTTATGCAGTAGCTATACAACTAAAGATGGTGAAAGAACCATTAGCTAAACTGAACTGCAGGAATGAAATCACTCTAATTCCTGTTTTCTGCCACATTGGATGGTGTGTGTGCATTAGTCTAATCAATTGTTTTGGGTGGTTTTACCCCAGTTATGAAAAAGATGCTGAATATCCCACATTACAAAAGAGGAAGGATGGTTGCCAACCTCCAGGATCTCCTGGAATTACAATTGATCTCCAGACTATAGAGATCAGTTCCCCTGTAGGAAATGGCTGGTTTGGGGGTGCCCTCCCCAAACCCCCACCCTCCCCAGGTTCCACCCCCATAATCTCCAGCAGTTTCACAAACTGAGTTGGCAATCCTACCTGAGATAAATATATATTGGGAACAGTACAAGGGCCAAGGAGTGGGGAACGTGTGGTGCAAATAATGCATTTTGTTTTCATCTGATATTTGGTTTGGGTTGTGGGGCGGAGTAGAATTTTGACTGGTGGGGAGGGCTGTGGTAGCCTCAGCAGCCCTGCCTCGGAGGAAGGGTGAGATAGAAATATAGTAAAATATATGCAGAAATAAAACATAAATACACTCTCTCGGTCAGCTACTTGTAAGTCAGCAACAGCTGTTTGTACGCCTCTCTTGGTGTTATCTGAGTAGATAAGCTTTTTGTCTCCCATACTAAAAGTGAAAATTAGCTCCAACTTTCTCAGTTTTAACATATATAATATAGATTTGAATGGAGTAAAGAGAAAGATTTTTTTTTTTTGTAAAGAGTGGCAATTTTGCAACAGGAGTGATTTGTGCTAACTACAGAATGCTCTCATCTGTGTCCTGCAGAGCACTCGGAATAATAAGTGGCGTGCATTACTATGAAGCTTGATTGCTTTGGAATCTTAAAGTGATTGAAAAGTTGTTTCCCCCCACCCTTGTCGCTGATGGTGGTTACTGAGGGGTACGTTGCGAGAGCAAAGTGCTGGTGTCCTGTTTGGGAAAGTATTTGACACCACAGGAGGTTACTCAGTCTGAAATAAATGGAGCTATTATCAAAATCTAAGATCTTCTAAGGATGAATTACCTGCTTTCTTAGTGTTTTTCCTTTACTTTTTTATTCTACCCTTTTGAATAGGGGTCTGCTGTTCTTTACGAAGACTCTACATATGTAGAGGGACCTGGCAACCCCACCTGGAGAGCAAACTGATGCACACTGGAAGTGACATCATCATGTCAGCGGTGCCATGGGGATGCTCTGGTATTTGGGCAAAAATTATATGGTAGAAGCTGTTTTTACCATACAGAGTTATTGCCCAACTACCCGAACGTCCATGTGTTGCTGCTGACGTGACAATGTCACTTCCATTGTGCACCGGACGTGACGTCACCACTTTGCTGGCAACCGAGGCCTAAACCTCAGTTTACTGCTGGTAAGTCCCCCCGCTGGCAAGGTGAATGGCGCAGGGTGTGTGTGTCTGGGGACCCTAGGAGGGAGAGATCTTTGGAAGGGACATTCCATTTGAGGTAAACCCTACACAGCCCTGCCCCCATTCCCTGACACAGCTGCTCTAGTATATATTGGAATGAATCACAATGTTTCATTTGGCTTCTGAAACAGACTATGCTTATGAAAGGCCAAATAGAAGATCTAAATGGGGGTACTGAAGCACACGGTGCATATAAAGGTCCTGCTTTAATGGGATGTCTCAGTAGCCTTCTTGGTTGTTATCTGCAATAAATCAGTCCCATCAGGTCTGTAAGGAGGGGAGAGAAAACTCTCCAAGTTTATGATCCAGGTTGACAAATTTGCATGACACCAATTACGTCAAAGTAGTTAAAAGAAGTTAATTGGCCTACTAAACTGAAGCATCAAGGGACTAATTTTCTAACTTTGGATGGAAATGAGGAGCTCCTAATTTTGAGATCAAGCCATCAGGTAAGAATCCTACAAAGTCACACCATTAATTGCATGATTGTTTTTTACTAAATACAACAGGGGGGAATAAATCCCTTGGGAGACAAACATAAGAGCCTTACAGTGGCCAGATAAAACTTCTCTCTTTAAAAACCATGAGGAAACGTATTATACTGCTTTGGAAAGCAGTGTGCTTTGTTCAAATATGAATTAGCAGAGAAGAGATGCTGAAATACGTTAATCCCAAAAGGCTAGAGAGCACCTGCATTTTTTTAATTGAGGGACACTTCTGCTTTCAAACTGTGAGTTATTCAAATTAGCTCAATAAAAATAAATCAAACACTAATGTGTGATAATTACATTTAATGCTTTTATAGTTCATAAACATTTATAGCTCTTGGGCACCGCTGTGAGCAAGAGGAAGATCAGTTGACACAAGTGGAAGAAAAAAAGCACTAGAAGGAAGGGCAACATTTAGACATCTAGAGGTCGAACTAAAGGAGATGCTAGGAGAGTATAGTTGCTTCCGCATGGATATTTTTTTCTAGGTTGTCCGAATATGACATTCCCAGCAGGGTATGAGCTTTCACGAGTCACAGCTCACTTCTTCAGTTAACTGAAGCTGTGACTCACAAAAGTTTATATCATGCCAGAAATGTTAGTCTTTAAGGTGCTACTGGACTCTTGCTCTTTTCTACTGCTACAGACAGACTAACATGGTTTAGGGTATATATATATACACACAAAAGAGAGAGAATGTCCCACTAAGATTTTCTGTATTCATTATGTACACATTGTGTTTGTATATTATGTAATCTCTGTTGATTTACGTAGAGAATTCCATTGTTTCCCTTCTTTTTCAATGTCAAAATTGTTTTTCCATACAGGTTCTTGTTGCATATGACACATCTATGAAACTGGGAGCCCGCCATCATAACGAAGTAATGAATTTATACCGTGTAGATGACTCTCCAGGGCTTCCTTGCCAGATTGATTTATGGCCCTTAGGGAAATGGATATTTTGTTCCAGCCAAATGAGGGCCACACTAGTCCACGGGTCTGACCTGTGGATACTGCCACCATTTTAAAAGGATTTAAAAATGCAGCAAGAGCACACTCCTGAGGCACTCTTGTTCCCCCTTTATCCTTTTCAAATGATCAAACAAATGCACGCCCCCATGTGGATGTTTGGGCGCATGATAAGGTATGGGGCAGGGAAGCAAGAGCACCTCTGTTCTCTACTTGCTGCACTGCAGCCCTGATTAGGATCAGACCCTCGTGGCATTTTTAAATCCCTTTAAAATGGTGGTGGTATCCCTAAGTCAGACCTGAGGACGCCATCACATCTAGTTTGGCCCTAAAGCACAGGACCTTATTGACTGGGGCAGCTACTTGCCCAGCCTATGGGAAGTGGACATGGGAGAGCCTTAAAAGGGATTTCTTGCCTTCCTCACATAGGCATTTGCTGCATGCTGCTGACCCCCCACACTCCATAGGGGCAACATAGGACCAGCTGGGAAGGCAGGAATTTGGGGATTTCCTATGACCGGCTTTTTAGGCAATGATTTTTTGCTTGCTTCATATGGTCTGAGAAGGAAGGAGATAAATAGGCTTGGTCTTGGACTGGTTAGGCCATAACTAGGGATGGCAGGAACACAGCCTTCCCTCCCAGATAGTATTATTAAATTTATTTATTTAATTAATTTGATTTATACCCCGCCCTCCCCTGGCCAAAGCTAGGTCAGGGCAGCTTATACAAAATTCTATAAAAATAGAACAATAAAATCAACATCAATTAAAAACCTCAGTTAAAATCAATAAATTCAAGCCCCATAACACATCAATAAATAATTATAGGTACAGTCAATAATTATTTGTTTCCCTTGAATTTGAAACAATTTATATGTGAATTGAACCAACAAGTATGCAGTTATATGCATTTTTCTGTTTATGTTGCTTAGAATAAAAAATAAAAACAGTGTCCCAAAATGGTGGCCTTTACTCATTTTGATTTTCCTAAACCTTGGATATGTTTCATGGAATACCTTTTCAAATCTGAAAACAGGGACAGGCCAGATAGCCTTATGTAAAACAGGATGAGTAACTGGTTCTTGTAGGTTATCCGGGCTGTGTGACTGTGGTCTTGGTATTTTCTTTCCTGACGTTTCGCCAGCAGCTGTGGCAGGCATCTTCAGAGGATTAACACTGAAGGACAGTGTCTCTCAGTGTCAAGTGTGTAAAAAGAGTATAGTCAGAAAGGGGTTGGGTTTGAGCTGAATCATTGTCCTGCAAAAGGTATCAAAGGTAATGTGCTAATCATTGTCCGTTAAGTATCAAGATAATGTGCTAATGAGGGTGTGGTATGTTAATATGGAACCATTGTATCCTGAAGTGATCTGTTAATGTGTGAAATCCAAAGCTAATCTGCATGGCTATTGTGGACTACAGTCAAATATCAAATATAACTGCTCCACTAACCACCTCACCAGTTCTGACAGGGATATCTGTGGCTGCAAAGATGACTCCTAAACAAAAACCTGAGGTCACCCTGAACTCTTTACATGAACTGATGACCAAAACACTTCAGGAGGTGACAGCAGTAAAACAAGAACTGACTCAAAATACAGTGGCTATTGGACAAAATACAGTGGCTATTGGACAAAATATGGCCACCATTTCTGCTCTGAAAGATAGCATTTCAGCCTTGACAGTTCAACAGGACAAGATGGAGATCAAACTCCAGAAACATTCACAGGATAACAAAGACACCAGAAAAAGGGTGGACGCTTTGGAAATGTCAATGAAAGCAAGTCAAGAGAGAGAGGAAAAACGTGATGATTACACTGCGATGCTGGAACTAAAAATAAAAAAAGCTGCATTCGTATACGCTGCCTCAAAGAAAAATCAGAAGGGAAAGATTTAAAAAACTTCCTAGAAGTATTGCTGGCTGATTTTCTCCAGGAAGATGAAACAATTGTGGAAGGAATGATCATAACAGCTTACAGGATTAACTCTGTTTATGCAACAAAAAATAATGTTCCAAGGGACTGTTTAATCCAACTTTTTTCCAGAAGCTACCGGGATCTGATCCTGAACAAACATTACTCAAATCCACTTACAATAGAAGGTACACCGGTGAGGTTAATGAAAGAGATCCCTGGAAGACTACTTAGGAAAAGAAAGGATTTTTCAGAAATTGTGGAACGGTTGAGATTCAATATGATTCAACATAGATGGAAATTTCCACAAGGCATATATTTTCTCTTCAAGGCCAAAAGATTCAAGATCACAGACACCACCAAGGCTGAAGAAGATATTTCACCATTTACAAAAATCTAAGGCTAATATCTTTTGTTTTCAGGAAACTCATATTTTACCAAAGGACACTATAAGATTGGAACAATCAAAATTGGGTAAACGTTTTACCTCATGTAATGAAAAGAAAAAAATTAATGGAATTGCTATGTATGTTCCTTTGATATTAGAACCAAAGATTATATACAAAGATAATGATGGGAGGATCCTGTTGATAGCAATTGTAAGTGGTTTTCAAAAGATATTGTTAGTGGGTATTTATGCACCTAATACAAACCAAAAAATATTCTATAATAATTTGGCATCAATATTAGCTGAATATGCTAAAGAAAAAAGGATTTGGATGGGAGATTTTAACGGAGTAATGGAACCAAAGTTGGACAGATCCGCAAAAAAAAAAAAAAAAAAAAAGGAAAATTGTGAGGGTAAATTACCTGGTATTTTTAATCATCTTATAGATCAATGGGAAATGTTTGATATATGGAGATTGGTAAACGGTAATAAAAAGGGATATACTTATTTTTCATCTAGACATCTTACTCATTCAAGAATAGATATGTTATGGCTCTCTAAAGGAATTATAAACCTGTCTGAAAATCCGGATATCCTACCCAAGGTATTATCAAATCATAATGCTGTTTCAATTAGAATTAAGTTAGGTGACAAGAGAAATAAAACATGGTCTATAAATGAATTATTATTAAAAAATAAAAAATAGTAGACAAATTAAAAATAAATTTACAAAATTATTTTTTAGCGAATGTAGATAAGGAAATTTCAGATGAAGTAGTATGGGACGCCGGTAAAGCAGTATTTAGACAACTTTTGATTCAGCAAAATACAAGATGGTATAAAGAGAGGGAGGCACAAAAGAGTAGGATATTAGAAGAAATTAAACTGGGAGAAAGACAGCTAAGAAAATTACAAGATAAATCGCTTAAACAAGAACAGATAGATAAGTTTAAAAAGTTACAATATCAATATGAATTTTTAATAACTTCAAAAATAGAGAAAAAATATTGTTTAACAGACAGAGATTTTTTGAACATGCCAATAAACCAGGTAAACTATTAGCATGGCAGCTTAAAAGTAAAGAGAAGAAATTGCCAATATTAAAAATTTAAAAAGAGGGTAAAATAACAACAGACAAACAAAAAATTATGGAAACTTTTATAGATTATTATTCAAGTTTATATGGTCAAAACTTTATTTCAGAGAAGGAAATGGATGTTTATTTGAATCAATTCGATTGGGAGGGAATATCGCAAGAGAACAGGGAATTATTGGATTCTACAATAACTATGGAGGAACTAAAAATGCTATAGGTAAAAGTAAATTAAATAAATCTCCAGGAGCAGATGGATTCACAGCATTTTATTATAAAACTTTTCTAGAACAATTATTACCACATTTATTGAAGGTGATGAATCATTGCTTGCAGAATGGATCCATACCACAAACCTGGAAACAAGCAAATATAATATTAATACCAAAACCAAACTTGGATTTATTGGATGTCAGAAATTACAGGCCTATCTCATTATTGAATAACGATTATAATTTTTTTGTAACTATTTTAGCAACTAGATCAAAAACAGTATTAAACCAGATTATATATGAGGATCAAGCTGGATTTCTCCCAGGCAGATTGATTAGCCAAAATGTTAGAATGGTAATAGACCTTTTAGAATATGCAGAATCTGTCACTTCTCCTATAGCAATGACATTTTAGATGCAGAAAAAGCATTTGATAATGTAAATTGGAAATTTATGAAAAAAATATTAGAGTATATGGGTTTTGGAGAAAATTTTAAGTCAACTATTGGAAATATTTACACTTATCATCAGCTAGGTTATTGATTAATGGTATTTTAACATCACAATTTGAAATTCAAAAGGGCACCAGACCAGGTTGCCCTCTCTCACCATTGTTGTTTATTTTAGTGTTAGAAGTTTTATTGAAAAAGATTAGATATACTCCAGATATAATAGGATTTCAATTTGGGAGAAATCATATTAAAGTTAAAGCTTATGCAGATGATCTAGTATGCTTTTTGACTGATCCTATTAATCAAATTTATAACTGGAATAAAATGGTGGAGGTTTATGGAAAACTGGCAGGATTTAAGATAAATAAAAGTAAAACTAAATTATTGGTTAAAATATAACTCTTTTGCAGCAGCAAGACTTATCAAAAAAGACTGGCTTTTCTATTGAACATAAAATAAAATATTTGGGTATATGGTTAACCTCAATCTTAATTTATTTAAAAACAATTATATTAAGTTATGGCAACATATTGTTATAGACTTAAAAAATTGGGAAAAAATACCCTTATCACTATGGGGTAGAATTTCGGTAATTAAAATGATGGCATTACCTAAGATGCTCTTTTTGTTTCAAAAGTTACCAATTATAAAGGGGATTCAAATATTTAAAACTTGGAAAAAATATATTTTAAATTTTCTATGGGGTAAAGAAAGACACAGAATAGCATATAATAATTTAATTGAATTAAAAGAAACAGGAGGTCTGGGGTTACCAGATCTGAGAATGTATTATGAAGCATCTTGTTTTGTGTGGTTAAAGACCTGGATTTTGTTAGAGAACCCCAAAATATTAGAAATAGAAGATTTTAACTTACGCTTTGGATGGCATGCGTATTTGTGGTACAAAAAAGATAAGGTAAACAAAGATTTTAATTTTCATATTATTGGGTTCGGTTTATTTCAAATATGGAAAAAATATAAAAGGTTTTTGGAAAATAAAACACCGGGATGGATTAATCCAGTAGAAGCATTTATGAAGAGAGGGACACAATTAACTTTAGATATGGTTATTTATAGACAAATTATGGACTGTAAAGAAGGAGATTGGGTTCTAAAAAGTAGAGAAGAACTTAAAATTAAAGACTGGTTTATGTATTATAATTTAAAAGATATATTTAATAAAGATAAGTTAGTTGGATTTAATAAAAATAAATCTAAATTAGAAAATATATTAATTAGGGGAAACAAAGGATTGATAGGTAGGATATATAGATTATTAATTGAAGTAAACTTAGAGCAAGAAAGGATTAAACCAGTAATGGTGAAATGGATGAAAGAGCTAGGATATAATATTGATTTGGAGATATGGGAAAATTTATGGAAGAAAGAATTTAAATTCACAATCACTAATGAAATTAGAGAGAACCTATATAAAATGTTTTATAGATGGTATATAACTCCTGTGATGATAAGTAAAATGAAAAAAGGAGATATGGATTCATGCTGGAAATGTGGTAAGGAAAGAGGAACATTTATGCATGCATAGTGGATATGTAAAAAAATTACAAAATATTGGTAAAAAGTAATAAGAGAAACTAATAATTTGATTAATATTTGATTAATATTAGGGTAAAAAGGAATCTTTAGGAGCCTTGTGGCGCAGAGTGTTAAGCTGCAGTACTGCAGTCAAAAGCTCTGCTCACATCAGTAATTAACTATGAACTCACACAGAGTACAAAAGGGACTTTTGAAAAACTGTGTTTTACCCCAGAGAAATTAGCCTCTTTTATACAAATACAACCAACATTTGATAACGCTCAGTGACAGACTCACCTTACCAGAAAGTACTACTGAGGCTTTCTCAGCACACAAGCGTACTATTTGGACACTCACTTGACCATATCTACTCATAGTACCATATCAGTTTGACAGACTTTTATGGTGTAATATTTGTTGGAGAATATTCTGTGAAGATGATATCTAAGTTGCTTGAACAGTTGAACATATGCTTTGATTTGTTCAGCAGATTTTTGTTAGGTTAGAATAAGCCAAGGTAAGGTTTCATTTGGCATGAGGAAAGGAGGGATATAATAGTGGTCACGTTCACTTACACGTTTTATAAGAATTTGGAGCAGATCCATCCTTAGCTTTTACTTGCGACTCAGTTTCTCTACTGGCTGGTTCTGGATAGGCACCCATGAAGGATTTTGGAAACATTTCTGTTTGTACCTTAGGTCTGTAATAAGAGTGGACTTAATTTGCCTTGAACATTTCTCTACATTTTCCTGAAAACAAAGAATCTTATACCCTAGCTATAGCCTGTCAGGCACACACACACACACACACACACACACACACACACACACTTCTGAAGAGTAAATGCATGGGTTCTGAAAGGGAGTACCTACTCCACACCTTACTGAATGGTTCCCTAATCGCCCCAAATTTCTTGAAGTAGAAATTTGAGAACTTGCCATACAGTTCCAGTAAGTTCATGATTTACCTCACAAAGCAGAAAAAGCAGCTGTAGCTGTCTCTTGAGCAGTTTCAAGGCTTTCAAGGCAGAAACATACTAGACACAGGCAGGGGGCTGGATCCAGCTAGCATTTTGGCTGGTGAAAAGGGGAGGAGTGGGTTCCCTTTGACCATCAGAAAGGCTGTGCTAGAGCTCATGGGATCTGCATGGACAAAATGTGTGTGAGACAGGGGCTGTAGTAAGGATGGGGGTTAGGAGAGATTGAGTTGAAAAGCTGGCTGGATCCATCCCAGAGCCTCCAAATGGTAGAACTGAAGAGCACAAAAGAAAAAATACATCAGGAAATTAGTTAAAAGGGTATATCAGTCCACTGGGCTCTGCACGTAGGTGCTAAACTAATCAGATCTGGTGGAAGAAAGTGTTCTCCAAGCAGCTGTTTTTGTTTCAGAAAAATAAAAGAAGAAAAGCTGCCAGACTCTCTCAAGTATGGGAAGTACTGCTGTATCTAAATATGGAGATATTTTGGAAGCCTTATTTTCCACAGTCCAGCAAAAGAGGAGAATTTCCACTCTTGATCATTATATATTTAAAAAGACAGAAAAGAGATATCTGTTAAGCAGCTGATGGTGGCTTCCCCCATCCTTTGTCACATGAAAGATCACTTTCTGTCTGGGATTCAAGAATATTGTCCCGAGTTCTGCAAAAGTACATTCTTCCTGGATGTTATGATTAAGTCCCCAGAGTCGTCATCAGCTGCTGTCCAGATGTTACAGCCTTTTCTAAGCTGCCCTTTCTCATTGCAGATGAGATCGGATTTGGGAATAAGTTATCCTGCCAGCCAGAGAGCTCTGGGCTCCCAGGAACTGTTTGTTTTTATAGCTTAAATGCATGAATTTCATTAAAAGTAAAAGTGGGATAGATGCATTTGAAACTTCTTTTGTGCACAGGTCACTGCCTTCATTAGCTTCCCCATAGTTTGAGTGCTGCCAGCACTCCCATTATTGCTACATGTTTTTAAAGATGTGTATTTTGGGTGTGTATTGGGCCCAGATGTAACCCTCTACTCTCAGGGGTTTGCTGTACCCTCAGATCACCTCACAGAGAACTGAAAGGGCTGAGCGAAATCTCTCAAAACCAGCCCATGACAGAGGCCTTGGAATGAGGCATGTTCTTCAGAGACTCTCGATCTCTTCCTTCCCAAGATAAATACATACCTGACACAGTTATGAGCACAGCTGCGTTTTGCCACTGCTGCAACCCATACTGAGGAATGTTGTGACATATACGCCGTGTCTAGACATCTAATGTGGGCACAGCAGCAGTGGCAACATGCAGCTGTGATCATAACAACTGAGTCAGATAGGTATTAAAATCAAATCCGTTGCCATGTCTGGACATCCTATGTAAGCACAGGGGGGAAATCACATGAACACATGAAGCTGCCTTCTACTGAATCAGACACTTGGTCCATCAGAGTCAGTATTGTCTACTCAGACTGGCAGCGTCTCTCCAGGGTCTCAGGCAGAGGTCTTTCACATCACCTACTTGCCTGGTCCCTTTAACTGAAGTTGCCAGGGGTTGAAACTGGGACCTTCTGTATGCCAAGCAAAGGCTCTACCACTGAGCCACGGCCCCTCCCAAATCCTTTACAACCAGAGTGTATTTTGTATACCTGTGCAGCTGTGTGTGCCTAACCCACTTCTTCTCTCAACCCACTTCTTCTCTCAACCCACTTCTTCTCTCAACGTACACTCTAAATTTTCCTCAGGAACCACAAATTAAATTTGGTGGAAGCAGTATTATAATCTCAGGAGTTTTGTTAGGATAAACGCCACTGTGTTGTAGCGGTCATAGAGCTGGAGTAGGAACTGGGAGACCCAGATGTGAATCCCTACTCAGCCCCAGAAGCTTTCTGGGTAGCCTTAGGCCAGTTGTACTCCCTTAGCCTAATGTACCTCACAGAACTATTGCTGACCTGTGTGGATAAAATGGAGGAGAACAATGTTGTAAACCACTTCGAGTCCCCATTAGGGAGAAAAGTGGGGTATAGTGATATAAATGAATTACAATTGTCCTTTATAGTGGAAGGATGAAAATGGAGCAACTCCAACATTGCTAGAGAGCTCGCATTACAGGCCTTCCCCCTAGAGTGCCTGGATTTGTTTGTGGGTCAAGGGGAAAGGCACTATCGTATCCTGAAACTGACATCTCAGGGTCATTTTTAGTGTCAGAACTAGGCTAAATTCGCTTATCCCTTGTGCTCAGGCTCAGCCTAGCCAGGGGGAGGCTCTGCTCAAACCCTGTAGCAGGCGACTGTCTACTTGTTACTCAAAGGAATGATCTTTGAGAAGAATTTTGCGCTGGACTTAAAACAATTAGGATTGTGAGAGGCTTCATGTGCCATATTGTGGCATCTGTGTTCGATTATAGCTGAAGGGGAACTCCCTTGCGCTTTTTGGCTGGCTTATTAAAGCCTCCTCAGTGTAATGAATTATACTGGCCGGGCATTCCGCTCTTTAGTTATAAAATTGTTTTTTCAAATCAGCATGACTGTTTTATGAAGCATTTGGTTTTCATATGGTGAGGGATTATTTTTATGAGCCAGAGGCCAACCTCGTTAGGTGGCTTTATACACTTATTTTGCTTCATGCCAGGCTGGGCTAGGTAAGAGTTTGTTTTAAATGTTTGGTTTGATCGGAGGGAATCGTCACCTCTACCCCAAAGCCTGTTAGTAAGAGAATTCTGAAGTAAAAAGGCACTGAGTATCTATTGATGTACTTAGAGAAAACAGTGCGCACCAGATGATAACATGGAAGGCAAAATTGTAAAACTTAAGATTAACAGTGTTCCTTTTGGGAACGAAAGGTATTAAATCACAGAACTGTAAGGAAGATGGCTATTGAAGCAAACAACAAGTCAGTACCTCTTAACACCTGAAGGATGATAGAAGGGGACAGTCTTTGTTGAATCCATGACTGAGGAACCTTTCCATTTGAAGAGTCAGCAGCAGGACACATTCTGTTACCCATTATGTACTCTCAGTTGAGACTGGACAGGGATAGACCCAGTTCACTTCCTGAGGCATGTGTTGATAAACGGAGAAGATCTGGGATCACAGATATTCTAAAGCAACATATGAGGAAGGAAAATAAGTCTCCTCACTTTAGTTTACATGTCTTGTCATGAGTAAGTTGAATGAAACAAACACTTCCTAACACAAGACACCTCTTGTCAAGAGTTTAAATACCTCTGCGTAGCCCAGGAAGAACGTTTTCACACATTGTGACTACAGCAGACCATTTGCCAGAGGGTATGAACAGAAGAAGAAGAAGAGTCAGTTTTTATATGCCGACTTTCTCTACCACTTAAGGGAGACTCAAACCGACTTACAATCACCTTCTCTTCCCCTCCCCATAACAGACACCCTGTGAGGTAGGTGGGGCTGAGAGAGCTGTGACTAGCCCAAGGTCACCCACCTGGCCTTATGTGTAGGAGTGGGGAAACCAACCCGGTTCACCAGATTAGCGTCCGCCGCTCATGTGGAGGAGTGGGGAATCAAACCCGGTTCTCCAGATCAGACTCCACCGCTCCAAACCACTGCTCTTAACCACTACACCATGCTGGCTGTGCCTTATATTGAGACAGATCAATAGTCCAGCCTGATGCTGTGTGGTGTGATTGGCTGTAACTTTTCAAGAGATTTTTCCCCCCAACCACATAAGACCCTTTTTAGCTGATAATGCCAGGGATTGAACATAGGGGTTTCTCCATGCAAAACATGTACTCTGCCACTGAGCGAAGTATGCTCCCCTTAGCACAGTGTGCGTCTAACCATATGGGGAGCATGTTGAGAAGTGTTTACACAAATACAGAGTTTTGTACCATCTCCTTGTTTCTATATATTTCCATACCATGCAAGAGCATGATAAAAATTCTCCACGTTACATGTACTGATATTACAGAATTGCATAATGATATGATTCGGTATATAAATGTGTATAGCTCATAATGTTTGGCTGTATTATGAATTGGGCACCACTTCCCCAGGAAGTTATTGTCTAACTTGGAATACTAAAAAAGATTCAAAGCATGCACAAAATAACAGAGTCCCCACAACTTCTTAAAGACAAAAACTACATTACAGATGTAGCGTTGCCAACCTCCAGGTACTAGCTGAAGATCGCCTGGTATTACAACTGATCTCCAGACTATAGAGATCAGTTCACCTGGAGAAAATGGCCACTTTGGCCATTGGACTCTATGGCATTGAAGTTCCTTCCCTCCCCAAACCCCGCCCTCCTCAGGCTCCGCCCCAAAAAACTCCCACCAGTGGCAAAGAGGGACCAGGCAACCCTACTTTCTGTGCAGGAAGCATTGATAGGGAGGTGCAGGGCAGGTGAGATCAAACCGCAGAGGTTTGTTGTCATTTCAGCAACTTTAGTTGTACACCTTTTCTTTGTTTCCACATGATATCGCCCATTCCTGCACAAAACAGCCTATTATTATTTTTTGCTAAAAACTCTGCTTAAAAAAAAAAAAAACAACCCTGGGGGGAAAAACCTTTCCTGCAAGGCATGGTTGGGAAGATCTTTTTCATGTGTCTAGAAGGGAAAGTACGCCTTGTGCTTGAATGAAAAGAAATGCCCCTTGACCTGCTTTGCATTTTCACAGTGAATGGCCTTGGTGTTGTTGCTGACCTGAGTTTTTTTTTAAATGAGGGGAATCTGAGTAATGTCATAGAGCTGTTACTGCATTACCACAGTACAAACATACACGGTTCTCAGATGCATTGTGACCATATCTGTGGGTATCTGTAGGTCTGCCTTGACTATCCTTCATGAGAATTTCACCACATATTTGTAATGTTATAGTTTTGGAGGGACAGATATTACAGAACAGCAGAATTACATGATAACATGGCACATCATCAATGTATTCAATATATGCATTAGGGGCTTCCCCACTTGGAATTGCAGGGGTAGGGGATTGCTGCATAGAAAAAGAATAAATTTATTAATCAGAGAGAGAGAGAGAGCAGCGGGGGGGGGGGGAGTGGTCAGCATTAGTGTCTTGCCCAGGGCAGAAATGAAGCCAGAACAGAGAGGAACAAATTAATTACACAGTAAATGGTGCCGAGTTGTTTTCTGTTGCCCCAGAAGGTCGGACAAGAACTAACGGGTTGAAATCAAATCAAAAGAGTTTCCGTCTAGGCATTAGGAAGAATTTTCTAACAGAGCGGTTCCTCAGTGGAACAGGCTTCCTTGGGAGGTGGTAAGCTCTCCTTCCCCGGAGATTTTTAAGCAGAGGCTAGTTGGCCATCTGTCAGCAATGTTGATTCTATGACTTTAAGCAGATGATGAGAGGGAGGGCATCTTGGCCATCTTCTGGGCATGGAGTAGGGGTCACTGGGGGTGGGGTGGGGAGGTACTTGTGAATTTCCTGCATTGTGCAGGGGGTTGGACTAAATGACCCTGGTGATCCATTTAGGGTTACCAGGTCCCTCTTCACCACCAGCGGGAGGTTTTGGGGGCACAGACTGAGGAGGGCAGGGGTTCAGGAGGGGAGGGACTTCAATGCCATAGAGTCCAATTACCAAAGCAGCCAATTTCTCCAGGTGAACTGATCTCTATCGGCTGGAGATTAGTTATAATAGCAGGAGATCTCCAGCTAATACCTGGAGGTTGGCAACCCTAGGTCCATTCCAACTCTGTGATTCTATGATTCTCCTTCCACCTGCCCAGAAGGGATCCCTGTCTTGCTGCCTTTAGGAGTGTGGGTGGGTGGGTGGGGTGGAATTAGGTAATGGGTATAATTCTTCACGAAAGGGAGGGTTCCACTAAAGAGATAGTTGGCAGAAATTGTTCTTGTTACAAGATGAAGAGGCAACTGTTTCTCTCTCCTCTCTTGATTACCATTCAAAAGAGCAATAAGAAAGGCCCTGAAGTGCTCTTTCCCCTTCCCCTAAAGCAGTCGGAAGCCAATTAGTTTTACTCAATGTCGATGACCACAATGGGACGCCAAGCCCCTTCCAGCATAAGCATTACCAAAGAATTCAAGTAAGCAGCACTATGCATACATCATTGTTTTTTAAAGGTGGGTAGAGAATGAGAACAGTGGCATGAAATCAGCGGAGGAGGACGCAGTCCACATCTGAATCTGATGTGAAAGGACACCCGCCAATAATTGTGAAAACTGAATTATGCTGTGTCATATGGAATCTGTGAGAGAAGGAATCATGGTATAGTCTGATCGCAGCAGATCTCGGAAGCTAAGCAGGGTTGGTACTTGGAAGGGAGACCACCAAGGAAGGCAGAGGAAGGCAATGCCAAACCACCCCTGCTTCTCACTTGCCTTGAAAGCATCTTGTTGGGGTTGCCAGAAGTCAGCTGCAATTTGACAGCACAAGAAGAAGAGTTAGTTTTTATATGCAGACTTTCTCTACTACCACTTAAGAGACATGGTGCTCAGCTCAGCATCCCTAGCGGAAGTGGCGAATGTGTTTTTAATGGCTTTATTCGGCCAAATTTTTCCCCGAACTCCGAACTTATTGCCGAATTGCACGGATCCGAATTGGGGGAGTTCGGACTTTGGCATTTCCCGAATCAAAACGGGCCAAATTTTGCTGAATCCGAATTTTACTGAATTTTTTTTTCCAACAGCCCTACTGAAGAACCTCCCGGTGCATTTCAGCCATGGGTCAGATTTGTATGCCACTGCCTATCATCCTTAATGGCACCCACAATCCATCACCACTGGTAGCTATAATGGTAGGGCTGTTTTTGAGATCTGCTGCTAGGGAAGCAGCTGTAGAATTCAGGAGTTAACAAATGTATGCCAAATACAGTCCTGAATGGACCTTGGAATTAATCTTTGGAATAAAACTTTATGGTTCTTTCTTACTTTGCAATCTAATTTGGATTCTCTCTTCAGTCAAAACTTGGAACACTGCAAAACTGCAGCAAGTCTAATAATATCAACACATGTCCTGATCATAAAATTGCTGTGATGATGCAAATTAGAACCGTGTAAGCCACTAAAAGTACTCCAGCTGTACCACAAATTCTCACCACCCATGCTAGATCTCTTGGGGAGCATCATACCCGAACCCTGATAATAGTTTTTGACATTAAGGCTTAACATACGGTAGGTCAAAATTACTTATCCTTGCTTTCTTTTTTTGGAAGACTGGCTTAATAATTATTAACTGCAACCTGGGTTATCAGAAAACTAATATTAACTAATAACCTTGATCTTTTAAAGCAAACATTTATTCATTCATTCCTTTTTTAAATGTCTGCTGTGATTGCACTTCTATTTCCTTGAAAATAAAATACTAGATGCAATCCGTCACTCAGCCATTTGATTAGGTGGGGTGAACCTGTATATGATAATGGACCAGCATGGTAGTAATTTTATTTATTTACTTCATTTATAGTTCACCTTTCCTGCTGAGATGCCAGGTGAATCACA
Organism: Euleptes europaea; assembly: GCF_029931775.1. Lineage (NCBI taxonomy): Eukaryota > Metazoa > Chordata > Lepidosauria > Squamata > Sphaerodactylidae > Euleptes > Euleptes europaea. The sequence continues at coordinate 26,593,488 of NC_079319.1, read as the reverse complement.
AAATTAAGAACAATGCAATAGGATCAATATACAAAAACAATGTAATAAGAACAGTTACTATTTTGGATTACAAAATGAGGGAATGCACTAGAAAAATGGTATAGTACAGACCAATAAAGTAGGATTATAACACTGAAGAACAGTGCAACAAAAACAGTATACTATATATAATGAGCAAAACAATTAAAGCTGCCTAGGCTTTCACAGAGAGTAACTGCAATGCTGTTCCCTTTATGAAAACGGCCTTTATCCATAACTCCGTGGCTGGTGTTTGATCTGTGCGCTACGTATAGAACTGGATAAATTCCAAGTCATTAAACTGAGGTGGCCAACTTGTGCATTCTGTATGGGGTAGGGCAGGTGATTGTATTCACCAGCCACAAATCACTACCTGGTCACCAGATAAGACTGGGACAGTATTTTGCTCCCGAATCCCATTCTTCCACAGGTGACCAGGCTGCGTAACAAAGTAGGTGGCAGTGAGGAATAAGGACTTCACAGAAACATAGCATATGCACTTGAGAGGTATGAAGTCACTGAGAGAAGGGGGAGCAGACTTCCAATACGGTTCCTAAAAGCTCAGAGGGAGATTAGCAGTGTGTTTTTCATAAACATGCAAGGGATAGAACGAAATGTGTATGTGTACATATGCTGGCTCTTTGCTTTTTTCCCAACTAGCCACTGGCCAAGGTACTACACACACAATTAGAGAGTTTTGCTGTCCTCATCATGTTCCAGTGTGATATTTTATCAATTCACAATTGCAATGGAGATTCCACACGGCACAGTGTATTAGCCGTGTTTTCCCTTCCATAACAGGCGTATACTACCATAACACTCTCCCTCTCCTGCTGTCTTTCCTCCGTCATGAATCCCTGCCCACCATCTTTTGCCTATTAAAAAATTTCGGGCACATGTGTAGCGCTGAAGAGAAATTGTGCAATAATATAAGCCTTTAAAAAAATGTTTTGCCTATTTCCATAGCACTGTTCAGTGATAAATGCAAAACTTGAAGCACCCCACTGCTTATATTTGACTGCCTATTATATCACAACCTCCCACCCATGAACATGCTCCCCCCCTCTCGAGTTCAGGGCTACATTTCAGCACTGGGTAGGACACTGTGGGTGATTCCCCCTTAGGGTTGCCAGCTCCGGGTTGGAAGATACCTGGAGATTTTTTTTGGGGGGGGTGGTGGAGCCTGAGGAAGGTGGGGTTTGGAGAAGGGAGGGGCCATTTTCTCCAGGGGAACTGATCTCTGTCACCTGGAGATCAGTTGTAATAGCAGGAGATCTCCTTCCACCACCCTAGTTGCCACCCCCCTCCCTAGCCACTGGTGGGAGATGGGGGAGAGTTATCAGATCCAGCTTGGGAAACTCCTGGAGATTTGGGGATGGAGTCTGGGGAGGACAGGGACCTCAGTGGGGTATAATGCTATAGAGTCCATCCTCCAAAGCAGCCGTTTTCTCCAGAGGAACTGATCTCTGTTGTCTGGAGATGAGCTGTAATTCCAGAGGATCCCCAGGTCCAACCTGGAGGTTGGCATCCCTATTTCCATCCTTCTGAGTCATTACAGCACTGGGAAACACATGCAAAACTGTTATTTTAAATTGCTGTATTGAGCATGACATTACAGAGATTAAAAATAAAATAAGCTAATGATAGATAGAGGAAGGGGGGTGCATTTTCACTGACACTCAAGGGGTACCTTTTATTTGGGAATTTTTCCTTCACAATCCCCTGCCCCTCTTTATTGTTAATGCCAAGACCCACACCTATGTCACATTCTGCATTACTTAAAAAAAGAAAGAAAACAGTATATTTAGAAAAGCCTAAATACATCCACCGTGTTTTTCCTGCTGTTGTGACTTGTAGGTGAAGCTGAGAGATTTTTAAAAAGTTTTTTTTTAAAAAAAAAAAACCTAATGGATAGTTGGAGGAAGGTGAGAGGAGGTATTCCTTTTCATTGAACCTGAAGGCATACCTTCCATTCTGGACACATTGAAAAGAACACCTGAGCAAAGCCATCAAGTTTTTTTCCCAGATTTAAAAAAAAGTGTCTATTTTTAGCGAAGAACTGGCTCCACGTAGTTGGGGGCATGAATGCAGGGCATTGCATGTGCAAACAGAAGCGGGGAAAATCCACATGAATTAGGTAGCAGAAACAGAGGAAATTGTGTGAAAGCAACACTATCGATTTTATACTTCTCTGGTGCTCATTATTACGTTTTAAAGTGTTTAATGACATTCTTGTTTCCTTTTGCAAGGCACTTTGGGAGCTATGCTGAGAAGTGGGAGGGGGAAAAACGTTAAAATACATAAACTCTGTGGTGGGAGGGTGGGATGCAAAAAGTATAGATGGGGAGGGGCCATAGCTCAGTGGCAGGACATCTGCTTTGCATGCAGAAGGTCCCAGGGAGGCTCAATCCTCAGCATCTCTATTTAAAGAAGTCAGATATTAGGCGATGTGAAAGTAGGGCTGCCAACCTCCAGATAGTAGCTGGAGATTTTCTGCTATTACAACTGATCTCCAGCCGATAGAGATCAGATCACCTAGAAAAAATGGCAGCTTTGGCCATTGGACTCTATGGCATTGAAGTCCCTCCCCAAACCCCGCCCTCCTCAGGCTCTGCCCTAAAAACCTCCCACCGGTGGCAAAGAGGGACCTGGCAACCCTATGTGAAAGACCTCTACCTGAGACCCTGGAGAACCACAGCCAGACAGAGTATCCAAAACTGACCTTGATAGATAGGATTGCCAGGTCTCTCTTTGCAACTGGTGGGAGGTTTTTGGGGCAGAACCTGAGGAGGGTGGGGTTTGGGGAGGGGAGCGATTCCAATGCCACAAAGCCCAATTGCCAAAGTGGCCATTTTCTCCAGGTGAACTGATCTCTATCGGCTGGAGATCAGTTGTAATAGCAGGAGATCTCCAGCTAGTACCTGGAAGTTGGCCACCCTATCAGTAAAAGGCAGTTTCATGTGTTCCAATGTGATAGCCAGAATACTAGGTACATGGGCAGCTGCCCTCTGGCTGCTCCCTTCACCATAAAAGCTGGTGCATAATGTGAATTGCAGCCTCCTTGGCACAAGGCACAGTTTGCAGTTCTCCATTATGTTTTGTCTGACTGTAACCAAAGTCAGGCAGAGACTGCTTAAAATACATACCAATTACACAAATGTTCAGGATGGTGTGGGGGGGAAACTAATGATGGCACTTTTGAATAATGGGAGAATTTGAAATAATCCTTTATAGCCTCAGTTGTTAGCTAGTTGCTTAAAATAGAAGGTTTGCTGTGATATAACTAAGGAGTTATGAATAGCTTTTAATAATTAAAGCAAGGCAGAGAGGTTAGAAGGGTGTTTACTTTTCGTTGCCACAATCAAGAACAGAACCTATTCACTCTTTGCAGGAGGGTTCATTCGACAATGTTTTATTTATTTGCTGGGCCTGGGACCTACATGAGCTTATGGCAGGCACATTCCCCTTTGGTGCACATAGCAGGCAAAAGAATCAAAAGATACAAAAGAATAGCATTAGCAATGCAGAATGGTCTTCGTGCTAGGATTTTGTATCGTTTGAGAGGTTAAGGTAGTTGTATAATGGCCTTAGATGGTTGGCATAAAATCCAGTGCAGGAATTTATTGGCTTAATTGTTTGGGTGATGGCTGAGGGACAAAGTAGACATTTGGAAGCAGACAGGGAATCCAAGATTCCACCCATCCTTCTTGCCCAGCTTCTGACCAGTGGAAGGAAATACTGATAATCTTTTCCATTTGCTGTAGCCACAAATATACTCCCCTACTAGGGTTGCCAACATTCAGGTACTAGCTGGCGATCTCCTGGGATTACAACTGATCTCCAGGTGACAGAGATCAGTTAACCTGGAGAAAATTGCCGCTTAGGCAATTGGATTCGATGGCATTGAAGTCCCTCCCCTCCCCAAACCCCACCCTCCTCAGGCTCCACCCCCAAAATCTCCAGGTATTTCCCCACCCAGAGCTGGCAACCCTATCCTCTACTCTTCCAACTAGCAACGCAAAATGGTGAGACCAGCCGCGTTCATTTTACTTCTTGAAAATTACCAGAACTAATGTTAATAAGAAGACTTGTCAAAATGTGGTACTGCTGTTAAATAGGCTAAACTTGCTGTGATGTTCAATTAATATGTTCTTATATATTTTTTTCAATAAATGTGGATGTCTCAAAATAGCCAGCACCTAATGGTGGAAAACAAGCAGCGAGGATACGAATTTGCATAGCTGGCTTGGATTTATTTCCATATTGCTTTGCAGAGGTTTCTGAAATCTGGGAACAGTGTAATAAACAGATAGGGACACAAATAAGCTTGTACCAAGTAACTGTGCTTCTGCTATCTGAGGAAGCACATATACCATGTGCTGATCCTGCTGACCCTAACCTTGAGTGGCACTGGAAATAGGAGAGGTGTAAGGTTCTGAAAACTGGCAGCTTAAAGAAAGGAACAATCCTTTCACACAGAGTTTCCCCTAGGGCTATAGCTGCTTGGAATTAGGTCTTTGTTGTGAAGCCTTGAGGGAAGTATGAGAGCTGTGGAAAAATTCGCGGTTGTTGTGATCTATTTTTGCAAATAGCTATCTGCCCAAATGTGGACGACAAACCACACACACAAAAAATCCCTACAGCTGTAGGCTTGCCAACTCCATCCTCGGAAATCCCTCCACACTTGAGGGACAGAGCCTGAGGAGGGAAAAAATTTGGAGGAATTTTGTCTAGAATCTATGGTCTACCGTAGAGTTTTCTCTCTGAAGCTGCCATTTTCTCCATTTTCTCTGTAGTATAGAGATCAGCTGTAATTCCAGGAGAACGCCAGGCCCCTCCTGGAGAAGGGCAACCCAAAACAGCTGTCTTTTTTTGCTATTACTATTTTTGCTGCTTTTCTCAACTGAGATGGCTTCTTCGGCGCAAGCTCCAATTTCCCAGAAACTTACCTGAGGTTGCTTTCTGGGGAGGATGGGTGAAAATAATTCCTGACTGAGGAGCATGTGTGCCGGGCATAGAGCTGCCAGGTCCCTCTTCACCACCGGCGGGAGGTTTTTGAGGCAGAGCCTGAGAAGGGCGTGGTTTGGAGAGGGAAGGGACTTCAATGCCATAGAGTCCTATTGCCAAAGAGCCAGCATGGTGTAGTGGTTAAGAGCAGTGGTTTGGAGCGGTGGAGTCTGATCTGGAGAACCGGGTTTGATTCTCCACTCCTCCACATGAGCGGCAGAGGCTAATCTGGTGAACTGGATTTGTTTCCCCACTCCTACGCATGAAGCCAGCCAGGTGACCTTGGGCAACTCATGCTCTCTCAGCCTCACCTACCTCCCAGGGTGTCTGTTGTGGGGAGGGGAAGGGAAGGTGATTGTAAGCCGGTTTGATTCTCCCTTAAGTGGTAGAGAAAGTCGGCATATAAAAACCAACTCTTCTTCTTCTTCTTTCTCTCGGAGGACTGATCTCTATCGGCTGGAGATAATAGCAGGGGATCTCCAGCTAGTACCTGCTGATTGTCAACCCTAGCCAGGCAATATCATCCTTCCTAAAGCTTGGCACTCACTCCGGGGTGCTGGGCATTTGGCAGCAAGTATTAGTGAAATAATTTCACTAATTTCTTGCATTTGGCAGGGCAACCAGTGTTCATGATATTTTTTCTTTATATGTGAATAAATTTGTTTTGTTTTTGTGACATTTCACATGTTTGAGTGGGGGCACATTTCCTCAGTCATGTCAACTGGGGTCGCTGGTTTCCTAGATGTAGGCCTGAACCAGTAAGGATAACAGGAAAAGGTGACATTTACATTTATCTCTTGTCAAGCACTTGCACATACCAAAGCAGGTACTACATATGCTATCAAAAGCATATCTTTGTTTTCCTGCTCTGGTTTCTGACAGGCAAAGCTTTGTGTATCAGACGCAGCTTTAAGAACTATTTAATTCTTTGAAGAATAGCATCCTGGTATCAAAGGGTGTCCAGTGTTTGATAAATCTGTAATGCAGTGCTTCCGAGAAATGATCCAAGAAACTCCTCGAAGCAGAAACACATTTTCCAGCCCCTGCCAAGTGGATAGGGTTACCAGCTCTGGGTTGGGAAATACCTTGAAATTTTGGGGGTGGAGCCTGAAGAGGGTGGGGTTGGGAGAGGGGAGGGACTTAAATGCCATAAAGTCCAATTGCCAAAGTGGCCATTTTCTCCAGGTGAACTGATCTCTGTCAGCTGGAGACAAGTTGTAATAGCGGGAGATCTCCAGCCACCACCGGGAGGCTGGCAACCCTACAAGTTGAGCACTAACAACCCATTGAGTTCCCCTCACCCCCTTCTTGTGTCTTAGTGAGAAATCAGTCTGAACAGTGCCATAATTTGCGGTGTAAACAGAATTACTCTTCTAAGTGTAACCAACTTGAGCCAGCATGGTGTAATGGTTAAGTGTGGTGATTAGGAGTGGCGGACTCTAATCTGGTGAACCAGTTTGGTTTCCACACTCCTCCACATGAAGCCAGCTGGGTGACCTTGGGCTAGTCACAATTCTCTTCAAACTCTGTCAGCCTCATCTACCTCACAAGGTGTTTGTGGTGGGGAGAGGAAGGGAAGGAGATTGAAAGCTGGTTTGATTCTTCCTTAAGTGGTAGAGAAAGTCGGCATATAAAAAACAACTGTTCTTCTTCTTCTAAGTCTGCTGAAGTCTAAGTCCATTCAAAGGCTATAACCCTGTTTAGGATTGCACTGTTAAGGTAGATGTTTTCAAGATATTACAGTCATGCATACTGGCAGCCTACTGACCTTGTGTAATGGGAGCATGCTGAACCCTCGATCCTCCCAATACGTGTGGCTGCCATGTTGTGTGAACAGCAGTAATGTTTGTATTTACCAGTACGCACAAACTGACCATGAGATTTTTCAGGGTTCACATGTATCAAGGCTGAACATACATGGTAAATACACACACTGCCCCCGTTCACACTACTTGGTGACTATGCATATAGGGACAATCGCAAGATGCACATGCTCTCATTGCACACAATTGGTAGGTTCTCGATACATGTGATTGTAACACCTGAAAAGGGCTTGTATTACGTTGTTAATGGCTATGCTCCCCATCCACATAATCCTCGGTACCCTAAAGATCCTGCCCATGGTATTAGCTGTTTCTCCCACACAGTCCTTTCGGCTCTTATCTCTGTCCAGCGGTCTGAATGTCGTGTACCAACAGAACCCAGACTTTGTATTTAATGGCACATCAGATAAGTTGCCTCCTCTGGCCAAAATGCATCTAATGCAGTTTTGAAAAGTTCTGATATTTAAAATTTGCTGCAGACAAGCAAGATTTCAGAGCCTGGTTGATTCTTTCTTTCTTCTTTTGTAATGCCTGAATTTCCTTGTGTTTCTTGATGATCTTTTACAGCAAATGTTTTCTTATTTTCTACATCTAAGCCCTTCTCTGGGTTTTATTCTCAACATACTTTACATTTGGCTAGTTAGAGCTACTGAACATTAATTCTAAATGCTGAGAATGACACAGACATTTTTCATAAAGAAAAAGCCACAGGCTCTAAATGGGAAAAATGGAATGATTTCAATCACATCAAATCCCAGTATGATTTGCACTAGGTAACCAGTGGCATTAGTTTAAACAATTGGAATGAACTGGGAGAAAGGGGGAATTGCAGTGTCAGTTCTAAAGTAGATTAAGCCAGTTCTGTTTCTGATCCATCTAAAAAGTTGTGTCTAGAGTGTGCCAGAAAGAAAGGAGAAGAGTGAATAGCAATGGGCACCGGCAGCCTTGACACTAAAACAGTTCTCAGTGAATACCCAGAAATTTCCCTCGAGCTAAATGTCATAATTAGTTAATGCCAATTCATGTGACCAAAAATTGTGCCTAGCTAAGCTGCATGTTCGATGCACATTACAGTTCACTAAGTGGAAAAGGGATTTCTTGATTGTTGTGCTGCATGTCCACCAGAATCTCTTGCAAACAGCCTATCTATATGTGCCATAGTTAGCCACGTTACCACGTTGCAAGCTGCACATTGAATTAATCACACGGTCAGGCTTTGTTTTTGGTTGGATCAGTTGGCCCTCAGACCCTCCATGTGAAGTAAAGCCATTCACAGACCTTAATCTAAGGACAGTTGTGCAGAAAACAACCACATTGCTCATGGTGGATACAGTGAGGCATGTGCACATTCATCCTTGCAATAAAACATAGATAAGCCAGTCTGGAAACTGCCTGACCATGGAGCCCATTTTTCTACTTACACAATATTGTGAACTCATGAACATCAATCTGCAGATCCACTCAGCATTTAGAACTATCCTGCACAGACTTCTGTGGAGCACAGGAAGGCTACTCTTTTGTCTGGATGCTGTAGGATCCTGCACATGCAGGATATTTCTTCTGCACACAATGTGATGTAGGAGTGTCTGACTAGGATCTGGGAGACCAGAATTCAAATCCCCACTCTGGCATGGAACTTCGCTGCGTGACTTTTCGACCAGTCACACGCTGTCAAGGCTCTTGTTGTAAGGATAAAGCAGAGGAGAGAAGAGTGATGTTGTAAGCCACTCAGGGAGAAAGCAGGGTATTAAACAAATACCCTGCTGCCTTTGGAAGATGATTTCTTCTAAACTTTTAAAATTAATCGATGCAAAATTGTATATATTTTGCACAATTTATTCTGAGTGCAGATTGTGGATGGAACAAGAGAAGGCACGCTGCTCCATCAACTTTGCTTAAAAGTTATATAATAAGGGACATCTGGCACTCCTAATGAACACACTAGAATCTGCCTTATATGGAATCAGACCATTGGTCCATGAAAGTCAGTGGGATCTGCATTGACTGGCAGAGGCTCTCCAGGGTCTCAGGCCCCCTGAGGTCTTTCACATCACCTACTACCAGGGCCAGGGCCAGTCATTTTTGCACCCTAGGCAAGGCTAACTACTTGTGCACCCCCCCCCAATTGCTAACCAATTTTCAAAAACAGATGTCTTTTAGAAAAATAAAAGTACAAAACTTTGAACAATGTATTATAATTATGTTCCATAGCACTGTTGTGATACTTATCTTAAAATAAAAATATATATAAATTGTCAATTGCATTTTTTTCAAGAAACTAATCAGTTTAAAACTGTGCTGCTCAGGCCAGTTCTGCGCCCCTCTGAGGTCTGCGCCCTAGGCGACCGCCTAGTTCGCCTAATGGTTAGCACCGGCCCTGCGTACTACTGCCTGGTTCTTTCAACTGGAGATGCCAGGGATTGAACATGGGACTTCTTGCACGCTAAGCAGATGTTCTACAACTGAGCCACAGTCCATCCCCTGAAAAATATGCATATTCAATGAAGAGCAAATGGAGAAGAGCATGAGGAACAACAATGTGAAGCACAGCACATGTAGGGACCTATGGGTCAGTCCCATGTCATAAAATGATTATAGCAAATTAAAAAACACTAGGTGAATTTCCAACTGGGAAGCTTGGAGGAGTGTCAGGGGTTTAATTCAGACAAGAAATATGTATCATTTTGGCATTGCACATTCCTATAATCAAATTTTCTCAGAGCCGCTATTTGCTGTAGATATATAACATGGATAAATATTCTTCATTTTGTTTCTGGGGCTTCTGTGGATAGTAATATTCTGCATTAAACCTGGTCATATATTCTGTCTCTTATTATCCAGGCTCTCAAGGGCATCCTAGTGTCATGAATTAAAGCAGAAAGCCTAATTAGACCCTATCACTGTGACTAAATATTACTTGAGCTGCTGTAAGAGCATAGAATGTAACTCCCCAACTTGTTTTGGCTGGCTATATTAAATCAAGGGCTCTTTTACCGAGATGGGAATAGTTTATGCTAACCATTTTTCAGAGTTAACACCTGAATGAAAAATCCCATACCTTTTCAGAGCAAAATTGAAACTGCGGCTGCAGTTCAATTACTGTATTTGCCCAAGGTTAATATTTTTCTCCTTTTGCATGCAAATCTCTGACACGCATATCTGCACGCGTGCTCATCCTGCTGGTTAAACAGTAAGCCATCCAAGATTATATTTTAAATAAAAGGAACAGGGTTCCATTTGCTGTGTTTTGCAAACTGTGTGGATGACTGCTTGTGACTGGGGCAATATTTCAAGGCTTTATCTGAAATAAATTTCATTTGTAGCGTATGCTTCTTTGCAGCGGACGTGCATTTTCTGGTTGATAGGTTCTTCTTTAAAGTGGTACCTAAGAGACTATTTTCACCCATATGAACATGCCTGGGATCTGTGGAAGCTATGGAAACCTGTATCAGGTCAGATGGCTTGTGGAGATAGAGGGAAGGTCTTCTCAACTGTCAAACCAGATGTGAGGGCGATCTGGCTGTGACATCTGTCACCCATTGATCACCAGGGTTGATTTGGCTGATCTGGCTGGCTAGGCAAGTTTCCCCTCCCTCCCTCACCTCTCCATGTGCGTCCCTCCTGAAGCTGTGTGCTTGGTGGAAGAGGACGACCATCCCAGATAGAAGTAGTGTACCGTTCTTTGGTCAATTGTCAAACCTAAGCTGTAGAACTTCTTCCTCCTGGAGGTATAGTGGCAGCGTTGCCACTGCCAGCTCTGGGTTGGGAAATACCTGAAGATTTTGGGGGGTGGGGCCTGAGGAGGCGCTGTGGCTCAGTGGTAGAGCATCTGCTTGATATGCAGAAGGTCTCAGGTTCAATCCCCAGCATCTCCAGTTAAAGGAACCAGGCAAGTAGGAGATGTTAAAGACCTCTGCCTGAGACCCTGGATTTGGAGTTTGGAGAGAGGAGGGACTTCAATGCCATAGAGTCGAATTGCCAAAGCCTCTATTTTCTCCAGGTGAACTGATCTCTATCGGCTGGAGATTAATTGTAATAGCGGGAGATCTCCAGCCGCCACTTGGAGGTTGGCAACCCTAATAGTGTGTGTGTGTGTGTGTGTGGCCCCCTTCACACATAAAAAGCCAGGTAATCACCTTCCATAGCAGACAAAAGGCAAAAAAAGAGTCTTAATCTGGCATCTGAAGAAAATCATGGAAGGAACAAACCAGACCTCTCAGGGCATAGTGATCCAGAGGCTAGGTGCCACCACCCATAAGCCTCTCTCAAGGGCCTTCCAGCTATAATTCAAATACGGATAAAACAAAGAGATGGATTCTTCTGCTGTTCAGGAATGAGTGGATGAAACTGAACGATGCTGTATTTGAAGCTGTATAGAAGTTCCTAGGAAACAACAGATATTCACAGAACATGCCAAGTTATTGGCTCTTCCAAATTTAGATTGAAATCTCCCTGACTTTATTAGGATTGTTAAGGCCTGAGTCCAGTTGGCTGGAACTTTAACCCAGTATTTTGATAAAAAACTGTAATCTATTCCACCTCAAATATTTTTTTAAAACATCTATGGCTCACCCAGGATTAATTTTAGAATTCTGTTAAAAGACCTAAGGCCTATCAGGTATGTTTCTCTATATGACATATTTTATTAATATTCTTCAAAGGAAAATTCTTGCCTTGAAAAATGTAGAACATTTGAAGTTCAGTAGGTAAAACACTCTGCAGCAGTTTCTTCAGGGAACTCACCTCATTAAGGATATTCTTTCTTTTATCATCTCCTTCATCTGGGGAAACCATGTTTATAAAGTGTATTTTTAAAATATGTGCTGTTTAATGCTTTCATTGTGACTGTGAATGTTGGTACATCCACAGGAGGTTTGTGAAAGCACCAGAGTTCGAGCATTATGACATCGTAATTTGATGTGTGCCATACATCTCAGAGTAAAAGGCCCTTAAATGGAATGTTATGAGGCCAGGTCAAAATGGCGGCATATCCATTTTTCCGGGCAATGTATGATATCTTGTAGGTTGTCAAACACTGTCCTCTCACACAACAACCTTAGTTAATGCTCCCCAGCAGTTTAGGAAAGGCAAAAAACACTCACCTCGCCAGCAGCTCTCTCCCATGCTCCTTCTCCCAGCCCAGCTCAGTCTCAGTTCTCCTTTGAGACCAAGTCCTATGAGGAAAGGTTGAAGGAGCTGGGTATGTTTAGCCTGAAGAGGAGAAGGCTGAGAGGGGATATGATAACCATCTTCAAGTACTTGAAGGGCTGTCGTATAGAGGGTGCTGAGTTGTTTTCTGTTGCCCCAGAAGGTCGGACCAGAACCAATGGGTTGAAATTAAATCAAACGAGTTTCCGTCTAGACATTAGGAAGAATTTTCTAACTGTTAGAGCGGTTCCTCAGTGGAACGGGCTTCCTCGGGAGGTGGTGAGCACTCCTTCTCTGGAGGTTTTTAAGAAGAGGTTGGATGGCCATCTGTCAGCAATGCTGATTCTATGATCTTAGGCAGATGATGAGAGAGAGGGCATCTTGGGCATCTTCTGGACATGGAGTGGGGGTCACTGGGGTGTAGGGGGGAGGTGGTTGTGGGTTTCCTGCATTGTGCCGGGGGTTGGACTAGATTATCCTGGTGGTCCCTTCCAACTCTATGATTCTATGATTCTATTCTATGATTCTGTATGATTCTGTGGGTAATGATACACTGCATAACCTCACACACAATTTTAAAACGTGTCCTCAATCTGGAAAGTGTATCTGTCTTAAAGGTTTCAATCTTTTCTGAAGAAGCAATATTGATTGAACAACAGAGAATGAAATTGTGAGTACCTAAAAATTCTGGGAACTTGAAGCTTGTAAAATCTCAAAGCAAATTCACAATTGACTCCTAAACACTGAAAGTTCTACTGTGCTGCAACCTGGGTTCAGAAAACGATGTAGCTTTAATACACGCACTAAGCAATTCCATGGCTTTGTACCATATTTGTTTCGAAGGGGCTCACGAGGGATCCGATTCTTAGCTGAAGACCAACCTGTCAATGGAGTTGGAAGGGAGTTTCTTATTATTCGGCTGGGGGTTTTCTGCTTCTGCCTACATGAGGAGATATTTTTCTCTCTCTAGCAAAAAGGCTAGAATTTGCCCTTCCGTGTTCATTCTGCCGGGAGCTGAAGTGGAGCTGGATGACTACTTTCCAAACTGTCCCCCTCTGTTCCTGCAGATGGTCTATAGGGCCTCCTCCTGGTTCCCTAGAGCAGTGCTGCCCTGGGCACTTTGCCATCTGGTGTGTGACAAGGCAGCCAAGAACCTTCCTGGGATCCAACCAACCACAGCTTAGCCACAGCAGCTGAGCCTCCAGTTCTCAGGGGCCCGGCCACCACGGAGCCCGAGCAACTACACAGGCTTCCACGTGCGCCCTGCTCCCAACTCCTCAGCAGGAGCCCTTCTCTTCCTGCTGCAGCTCCTGCTTCGCTTTGTGAGCAGAATGCAGTCTCTGCTCGCCGCCACCCCCACCCCACCCCCCAGCAATCTGCCTTGCAAAGCAAAGCGGCCATCAAAGCCACCAGCAAAACTCAATCTTCCCAGGGCAATTTCTCTGTGCAGCAAGTGAGCCCCCTCCAGAGGGGCTGAAAACGGATGTGGCTGATAGGCTAATCGCAGAGAGCGACCTAGAACAAGGCAAGGGTGGCTGGGGGAGACAAAGAGCATGGAAGGGTTAAAATAAACACACACACACACACACACGCACACACACACACAGCCCTTGCTGTGATCACCGGGGAGGGGGGCACAAAAACTTCGTTCTACCACTCGGCGGCTTTTTATTTATAAATGTAACAATTTATCGCTAAAATCATGCCAAAATAAAAAAGGGGGGAATTTCATGGGTGTGCATGTGAAGTTTCGATGTAAAATGGCCACTTGGCTCCGTTTGCCGCCTCCCCTTATACCGGTCGCATTAAAGGCTGCTTATTTGGTCAGTTTAACAGTGAGGGGCGGCTGAGGGGACTAGTTCCCCCCCCTCTGGGAGGGCGTTTTTGCTGTCATGAGATAGAGTATTGAGATAGCCAGTGTTGGGCGGGGATTGTCTGGACCCCTCTCTGTTATGGCTGTAAAATGGCCACTGGGATCACTGGGGCTGGCCGGGGCTGGTGACTTTTTAAAAAACAACACCAATTACAAAGTAGCTTTTTCAGGGGGAGGGACTCAGACGGTCCACATTATTCCTGGAGTTTTATTCATGACCGAAATTTACTCCACTACTCTCGGAATTTCTTTGGGGGCTTCCATGGATAGTGTTTTGATCATTTGGGTCGGAAAACTGGGCATGTAGAGAGCGGCGAACCCAGTGCAAATTTCCCCGGCATAAATGGCCGTGGATTAACTAGCCATTCTTAGAAGGAGGAACTATCAGTATTTTCCACTTGTAAAATGTGCAGGATGTATGAAAATTAGAAATAATTTGAAATCTGCAGAAAAGGCACCAGGGGAAGGACAAAGACTAAGCAACCAGATGCTAAATCCGTGCTCTATGAACACTATGACAGGCAGCTCACCAGGGCAGTAAGTGGCTTTTCCACTATCTGCTGTGCTTGGGCGCCACCAGTGCAGATGGCCAGCAGGAGGTATTGCAACTTTTCACTCCATGATTGATAGGCAACAGAAGAAGGAGGAGGAAGAGAAGAAGAAGAGTTGGTTTTTATATGCTGACTTTCTCTACCACTCAAGGAAGAATCAAACCGGCTTACAATTGCCTTGCCTCCCCCTCCTCACAACAGACATCCTGGGAGGTAGGTGGGGCTGAAAGAGCTCTACGAGCTGTGACTAGCCCAAGGTCACCCAGCTGGCTTCATGTGTAGGAGTGGGGAAACAAATCTAGCTCACCAGATTAGTGTCTGCCACTCATGTGGAGGAGGGGGGAATCAAACCCAGTTCTCCAGATCAGAGACGCCGTTCCAAACCACCGCTCTTAACCACTGCACCATACTGGCTAGCAAGACGGAGGAGGAGGAGAATAGGAGGAGGAGGAGTTGGTTTTTATACCCTGCTTTTCTCTACCTTTAAGGAGCCTCAATCAGGCTTATAATTGCCTTCCCTTCCTTTCCCCACAACAGGCACTTTGTGAGGTAGGTGGGGCTGAGGGAGTTCTGAGGGAACTGTGACTAGCCTAAGGTCTCCCAGCAGGCTTCATATGTAGGAGTGGGGAAACCAACCCAGTTCACCAGATTAGAGGCCACCACTCATGGGGAGGAGTGGGGACTCAAACCCAGTTCTCCTGATTAGAGTCCACCACTGCACCATGCTGGATGTTGTAACATCTGGCCTTAGAAAGTCAGTCTGGCCAGGTTTTTCAATAAGAACAAGTTGTCTTTACTATGGAGGCCAAGCTACTTGCAGACAGCCTGTGTTTGCTTGTCCACTTAGTAGAGAATCCATTGACATGCCTGCCATCTTGCCCACCCAGTGCCTACTCTATTCCATTCTGCATATCCACTAACAACCAGATTTCTGACTGCATTTTTGACTGCATGTGTGCATCAAAACTGCCATACCTAACAATACACATTTCTTTAGATTCTCATCTGATTTCCCAAGGAGGTTCCGACAGCCATCACTGGGGAAAGAGTCCTCCATGGCACTTCCAAGCTTAGGCTTCTAGAGTGGTGGTTGTTGGGAAGTGTAGTCAGAGGTTTCTTGGGTTGTATGTGAAGACTAAGGCTGCATTGGGAGACATAGCTTAGTAGTACAGCATCTGCTTTGCATGCAGAAGGTCCTAGGTTCAATCCCCAAGAGCTCCAAATAGTGGCTGATATGAAAACTTCCACATAAGACCTTAGAGCTGCTGCCAGTCAGAGTAGACAATACTGACCTTGATAGACCAATAGTCTGACTCCATATATGGCAGCTTCATGTGTCCATTGCCTTGGGGAAAGAAAAGCATTCCCAGGAATATGTGGTAGGGTTTTTTTTTCATTGTCCTTTCCTTTGCCTTGACAGCAATCTAACTCCAATGGCCATTCCTGGTAGGACCAGTATTCTTCAGGTTGCCCATCCCTATCTATGGCCATTGTTGGAAGTCATTAATTTATTCCTCATCGTGATGGAAGACAGCATGGTACCAGGCTAAAACTTTAGGTACCAGGCTGCTAGAATCAGGTCACTAGTTCTTTTTCCATTCATTTCCCTCCATTGCTAAATTGGGAATAAGAGTGTTTAGCCATACTGTGAATAGTTTGGCGCATGAGCGTGCACACAAATGGCTGAGGTGTTAGATATTACATAAGTGCAAAACGGACCTATTAATGCACGTACACATTTCATTGTCACCATCTAGCTACCCTGGAATGTAGGAAATTCAATTAAATTCCTTGCAAACACTAGTTCAGATTTCATTAAAAGATAATTTTGCACTGAAAAAGAATAAGAGCTGAGGGAATTTAGCTAAGCCCAACAACAACTTCCAATTCTCCAGATTCTCACTTGTGGCGGTGTAAATCCCTATATAAAAAGCTATTTAGGAGACAGGTCTACTGAGAATAATTGCAGATGTGGGGCTTTGAGCTAGTCCATAATATTTCAGAGGTTGTGGAGATTTGCAGTGTGTTCTGCGATACCTTCCATTATTAGGCCCATTTGTGAAAATGTGTAGAAATTCATCTGTTGTTTGAGGTTATTGCTCTACATCTGTTGGTTGATGTGGATATGTTTAATATACAGGAACCCAAGTTCATATTCCCACTCAGCCATAAAAGCAACAGGGTCAAACTAGAGGAGATGGGGGGGGGGGGGGCAGGAATCCATGCACAGTTTTGCTCATTCACAGGTAAAGGGGGGGGGGCTTCAGTTCTCACCCTGGACCTAGGAGAGTAACAGTGCTATCCTAAACAGAATTATACCCTTCTAGGTCCATTGAAGTCAATGAGTATAGAAAGTTGTAACTCTGCATAGGAGTGAGCTTCTAAATACCAGTTTCATGCCTTACTTTACTGTGCGCTATTGCATAAAGCACTTTATTTCCCAGCCTGAGTCAATTATCTTATGGTGAAGGACCATCTTGCCCCATACTGTCCAGCCTGCCAGTTAAGATCTGCCTCTCAAGCCCTGCTCTCTCTGCCCCCAGAAAGGAGGTGGGTGGCAACTAGACACAGGGCATTTTCTGTGGTGGCGCCTCTTACTGCCTTTTAGGTACCAGGCTAAAACTTTCTCTCTTTTTTTACGCAGGCTTTCAAGTTTAAGGGTTTGTATCTTTAAAGCTGTTGGAGGTCTGTTTTATGGATATTTGTAGGATATGGGTGAATAAAATGAGATTTAGTTCTGAGTAGACCTGTTTAGGATTTATTTAAAATGTTTATTTCCTACCTTTTTACAATGCCCAAGGCAGCATAAAAAATATAAACATACACAGTTAAAAACATAAAAGAAGAAGAAGAGTTGTTTTTTATATGCTGACTTTCTCTACCACTTAAGAGAGACTCAAACCGTCTTACAATCACCTTCCCTTCCCCTCCCCACAACAGACACCCTGTGAGGTAGGTGGAGCTGAGAGAGCTGTGACTAGCCCAAGGTCACCCAGCTGGCTTCATATATAGGAATGGGGAAACAAATCCAGTTCACTAGATTAGCCTCCGTCGCTCATGTGAAGGAGTGGGGAATCAAACCCAGTTCTCCAGATCAGACTCCACCGCTCCAAACCACTGCTGTTAACCACTACACCATGCTGGCTAAAATACATAAAGTAACATACATTGAGTTAATTGCCACTTCTCAGGATTGCTCCGAGTGTTATCTAACAACAGCCCTCTCCTGTGAGCAGAATTCTCCTGTAGAATTTGAAGACAAAGCAAGATAATTTGGGTCTACCTTGGATGCCCTAAATGCCTGGTGAGCAATCTGGATGTGAATTCCTTATCCTCCTTGCAATGTTGATCCAAGTACTGCTGTATGGGAAGCCACTGATGATTGCAGGCTGCTAATTGCCCCCCTCTGTAGCAGGATCAGGACGCTCAAGTATTAGTTTGGGGTGACAGCTGAAGCAATGGCAAGGTAGAATGTGCTGATTGAATGTCATTTTGCATTTGTAGGCCAAATGAGAGAAAGAGGCACTCAAAATACCTGAGGTTCTCATTTTGGTAGGCTGGTTTGGGTGGGTTTGTGCTACCACTTTGTCTTCACTGAAAGCCATACATGCGCATCTATGTGTACGCGCACATGCACACACAATCAACATCCACTTTAGATAGATAAGCCTAGAAAATCGTAAACCCCTAATCTCTTAGATTGTAAAATATAATGGAAAGAAATATATACAATAGTTTAAGGATGCTCCAATCTAGATAAAGAGTGCTACTAAAATTGTTTCCTGAATCAAAGCAAGTGAACGAGTAAAAATAACATAGCAAGAGCCAGTCTTGCCATTTTACTCTCCAAGAAAAGAGATTCTAGAGATAGTAACAATTAGAGAGTTATCGTGCGGGGGTGAAGGGACGAGTAGGATTGCTGTTAGGAAGCAAGAGACGGAGCTGTGACAGATGGTGTTATTCTGGAAAAGCGATGCCGTTTTAATTAAGGTTTTAATAGTGTGAACCAGATGTTCATCCTGTACTTTATCTTTGAAAAGAATTGGGAGAATGCCAAAAAGATACATGTGTGCATCACAGATCTTACATCACAGAGTTTGCCTTGACTGGGGAATCTCTCCGGAGCTGTCTTTTTTGTCATTTGCATGAAGGCAAGAACATTCCAGTGGAGGAGAGCATGAAGTTAGCCAGGCATCCAGATTTCCACAGAAAGTGCATTGGCTTTGCTCTCTAACTATAATCACTTGAGATTAGCAAAATTCTCCTGTAGAATCTGAGGACATAGTCAAACCAGTTGAGTCAACCAGTGAGGGGCAGGGGTCCCACTCCTCCATTGGCCTGTGTCCTGACAATTACTGACCTCAATGGCCTCAGAGTTATGAGGGAGGGTCTTCTCAACATCTTACTCTGCCCCTGCCTGCCGGCTCCCTCACTGCAGCCTGTGGAGAACTGTTGGGTTCTTCCACCTCAGCCCCCTCTCTATTCTATTTCAAGATAGCTGCCTGATTAAACCTTGCATGCCCTCTGGCAATCCCTGTCCTCTTGCAAGGGTTCCTCTCCCCATGAGATGCAGGGAGCCAGCCAATCTGCAGCTAAAGCCAAGACCCACCTCCCTCCAAGCCACTCCATGCCACTGTTAATCAGCTGTGGAGCAGTGGGGGGCATTAAAGGGGAAGGTCTCCACAGTTCTGCCCCTCTGCCTCACAGCAGCTCCTGTCTGGGATTGGGGTCTCCGCATCCCCAGCTATAGCTTGACTGTCTTAAATGCAGAGCAATTCTATGCAAAGACAAAGATAGGTCAAATGACAAGCATAAGTCTGCTTTTGACATTTTCATTATCCACTTCATCCTTGATTGTCCTTTGACTGCGCTGACTCAGTGCAAGATGAAAAATAAATGAGGTGAACCTTACCTAGGGTTCCATTTTCTAGGCGGAAGTTCCTTTGTTGTAGCAGCAGATGGAGGGACAATACTCCTGGTGCTCAAGGACTGCAAAGGCTAAAGGAATTGTGGAGGACCCAATGTCACAGACAGGCCAAGAGAGTAAGAGGGGAAGGTAGGGGAGCAGGCATAAATTCTAGTGTTCCTCAGTCCACAGAATGGTCAAAGGTCTGGAATCCATGCCCTATGAGGAGAAACTTAAGGAGCTGGGTTTGTTTAGTCTGGAGAAGAACAGGTTAAGGGGTGACATGATAGCCATGTTTAAATATTTGAAGGGATGCCATGTTGATGAGGGAACTAGCTTGTTCTCTGTTGCTTCAGAGACTAGGATACAGAGTAATGGGTTTAAACTAAGATAAAAGCGATTCCACCTAAACATTAGGAAGAACTTTCTGACCGTGAGGGCGGTTCGACGGTGGAATGCACTGCCTCGGAGGGTGGTGGAGTCCCCATCTTTGGAGGTCTTTAAGCAGAGGCTGGATGGCCATCTGTCGGGAGCACTTTGATTGAGGGATCCTGCATGGCAGGGGGTTGGACTGGATGGCCCTTGTGGTCTCTTCCAACCTTGTGTGATTTTGTGATTTGTTATTAGTCCAAACATGAAGCATGAGTGAGTGAGCAACAATTGGAATTGTGGAGAAGAGGTAATCAAGTGATAAGAGTGGGGGAGCAGGAGCCTGGTGGGCACAGTTGTGTGAATTAAGATGAGTTGGGCTGGGAAAGAAGGAACCAGCAAGGAGCGACCTGTTGATCATTGATAAAGATGTCACCAGATCCAGAACAACCTGGAGCTGACTTATAAGTAGGGTTGCTAGCCCCAGGTTGGGAAATACCAGGAGGTTTGGGTGGTGGAGCCTGAGGAGGGTGGAGTTTGGGAAAAGGACTAGGATAGAGACACAGACAGACATTGTTTAAAGGACATCCTTTCTTCCCCAGGACTGAGTGCACTTCTTCCATTTTTCCGGAGGAGAAGATAGCCCCCTGTACCATGCCCACAGCAAAACTGCTCCTCACTCAGTTTATAAACACATGAAGCAATTCCCTGGTATATCTGGGGAATGGTCTCTAAGAGGTCTTCCCCAAGGTGACCACCCTTTAACTGGGGAAGCCAGGGATTACACTCTCTTACAGATGCAAAGTATGTGTTCCATGGCTGAACTTCCCTCTCTTATTCTTATCCAAGCCCCTACAAAGTTTTGTACCAGTTTAATGAAACTGAATTCTCCCCAGTAATTCTGAAGCAAGGTTTTGTAGAATAACTAAGAGGGAAAAAATTACAAAGAGGCTATTTTCTCTTATAGAAGCTGCTTATGTTCTTCCTCCCCCACCCCCCACCCCGGAGCTGCCTTTTGCCATAGTTTTAAATGAAGGGCATGAGGCAGCATCTGGCACAGTGAAAACTCTTATGAGGAAGCTCCCCCCTTTCCTTTCTTCTGAGATTTCAGAGCTGTATCTGTTTTGTCCTTCGGGCATTATGTTCAACAGAACTGTTGCCTGGGTTTTAAAGAAAGAACAACAATGGCAAAAAAGAAGAAGCAGAAGCAGCAGCAATCTCTTCACCACCTTGCAGAAGCTGCTTTCGGAGGTAGCACTGGGACCTAGAAATCACAGAAGCCAATGTTCTCTGTGAGTCATACTGAAGCGTCTGTCCTGCTACGTAGCTCCTTCTGCAAGCCAAAATCAATAGATTTAACATTTGTATTTCATTACACAAGACTGGAAATGTCAATGCTTCAGGCTAGGAGGATCCTTGTGTGCTAGCATAGATCATGCCATGGTTAGCTTTGGGGTTAATGGAACGTTAGTTTGTAGTTTGGCCTGTGTGGGGAAGAGGGTGAGCTAACAGGCAGGGTTAATGGCTAGCCCCCTTCAGTCCTTATCTCAGGCTTTAACAATGCTCTGAGAGGGCTGGGTATCCAGGAATTTAAAGAACACTGAAGAGGTTGCACAGGCCTTGTATACATAACCACCTCTCTATAGTCTGTGTCATCCCCTTGTCTTGGTGCTTTATCTCTCAGTCTGTCCCAGCCATAATCCTCCAAAAGGTTTCAGGTTCTTAGATGACGGATTAGGCAGTATGGAAGAAATGCGAAGCTACAGGTATACTGAGAGGTGAGCCCTGGCACTTGTGGGATTATCCTGGTGGTGTACGGGTGCTGGGACTCCTATCTTGTGAGCTATTGTGCCAGGCCCATAAGCAAGGAAACATGGTTGGTATCAATTTAATTTCTATGAGAAGACTCGGTGGTGGCAATGAAGGATGCTGGGAAGTTTGATGGGAATGCAATCATAGCCATACTTACTTCAACTGAACTCCTGCTTACATTCAACTCCTCACTGGATGACCATTGAGCTGGACTGCAATTCAATGTTTTAACTTGGACATTGTGTTGACCAGCCGTAACTATCTGTGCTGCAGGGTCATGGGTCAGTCATGTCTTGGTAAATAAGTTTCATTTACTTCTGTGTTGCAGTTTACAGCCACATCTTCACCTGCAGAGTCAGCTAATTCATTTGCCAGAGAAGATAGCACATACCCTCCAGGGTCACAGATCATTAAACTGATCTCCTTTTCAAGCACGGGTAAGTGATAGTTTTCTCCCTCTTTTAGCCAGTGCAATAGGATGCATCATTTAAATGACCCACTGTTCTAGCCTCATGTTTCCTGGTCCACCCGTCTCCTTGAGAGCTAGGACTTACCCTGCAGACTATCACTTAGCAGGGTCTGGTGCACATAGGGTTGCCAACCTCCAGGCACTAGCTGAGATCTCCTGTTACAAATGATCTCCAGCCGACAGCGAGCAGGTCACCTGGAGAAAATGGCCACTTTGGCAATTGGATTCTAAGGCAATGAAGTCCCTCCCCTCCTCAAACCCCGCCCTTTCCAGGGTCTGCCCCAAAAACCTCCTGCCAGTGGCGAAGAGGGACCTGGCACTCCTAGGCACACATGTGCAGTCATACAGGGATTATGGCCTTGTGAACTGGTTGATCCATCAGCGCCCCTTTCCTTGTCCTCATCTGAAATAGTCTGAGGAAAAGCAGTCCCAGCTGTTCTGGAAACAGTTTATTGAATTATTCTGGGGAGGTCTTAATTGGGCTGGAATCCTGCAGACAACTAGGCCTAGTTTGGTCCAATGGATGGTGCAGAGGTTGCTAAACTGGCACGATGCCTGCTCTCAGCTACCTCAGCATAAGGCCCACTGCCTCCACTGCTCCTGCTGGGTGGAGGTGGAGCCCGTAGGGCTCGTGGTCTTCCTGGTCCTGGTCCTGGACTGCCATTTTTAATAGCCCCAGGACCTGGAGGGACAGAAGGAAATTCTAGTGGAGGAGCCTCAACTGCAGGTTTCTTGGGGGCAGCCTGAGGAACAGATGGGGCTGAGTCTCCCTGGTCTTCCTGTTCTCCCCGGGGCGATGTTTATGGCTGTTCAGGCTCTTCCTCTGAGTCTTCTGAGTTAGAGTCCAGAGTTAGCCCAGTAGGGATCATGACATGTGCAGTGGATAGATTTTGCCCATATCGATAACATGTATCAGCCCTTAAAGGATAACGAGTTATGCTGTCATAACACACATTGACACCAAAGGAGCAACTCTCATGATTCTATGATACCTCGCAAGATACCTGTTGTGGGGAGAGGAAGAGAAGGCGATTGTAAGCCACTTTGAGACTCCTCATGGTAGAGAAAAGCGGGGTGTAAAAACCAACTCTTCTTCTTAAGTTCAATGCAACACTGAAGATGCCCATTAGGATGCTATAGGGCAGTGGTTCCCAAAGTGGGCAGTACCACCCCCTGGGGGGGTGGGATTACCAAGGAGGCACTAAGAGGCAAGGAGGCAGCAGGGGGCGCTAGAGGTGGGCCCTGTCAATTGTGTTGTTGGATAGGGTAGGGGGCGCTGGGGTTGAATTTGTGGAACCAAGGGGGTGGTGGCCTGAAAAGTTTGGGAACCACTGCATAGGGGAAGGTCCATAGTGGTAGTTCTTTCAGGAAAGCTGTTTAACAGTTAGGGACATTTCATCTGAGGAACTGTTCATAAACTTCCAAGGAACCCCAGGCTTTCCTGGAACCCAGTTTGAAAACTCCTGGCTTAAGCAATATTTATCGTTGATAGGGAGGAAGAAGCATACCTCTTCTCTTTCAAGTTTCAGGCGCTATTTCTCACTCCATCCTCTGAGCGTTTCATGCTCATTCCCACCCCCAGTACTGATGCTCTTCTTGCTCATGGTGATCCTCCCATTTCCTTCCGCAACTACAAAGCTTTCCAAAGATCAAAGTCCTCGTGACCCTTTCTCTTTTGCCACTGGATGGTGGCCAGCTGGTGTGTGTTTAAAAAAATATCACTGGAATATGTTTAATTAATGCTCCAAATGCAGAGCTTTAATAAAACGCTGGAATAGAACTGATACTGATTGGATGATACCCAGTAATGGAACTCTGCTCGAGCGAAGTCATAGCTTTGATGTTAGCAGCTGTTTTATTTTAATGCATGATCATCATTTTAGTCCTCCCCCTTCCTTCCAAGCTGGTTTTAAAGGATGCACCAACCATTCCTGTGACAGGGAGACATTGAGGATGGCCTCACTTAATTTGCTTCTTGATTGTTGAAAAAAATCAAGTACGCTGGGTCATAAAATTGCATGGAGCTTAGAAAACACAACAGGAAAGAAACATTCCATTTCCCTAGGACCATAAACCCACACACATTATACTTTTTGGTGTTCCCATCCATGTATCTCTAATGGGGAAGTTGGGCTCTTGGAGTCTTTTGCAGAATTGAAGTAGCAGACCATTAATAATAGTCTTTAGGATTCAGGGCTCCAAAGTCCAGGCCGGCCACAAGTTCCAAGAGGTTGCTCATCCTTTGTGAAAGAAGATAATAGGAGGCAGAAAAAGAGATTAATAAAATTATGCATGGGCAGAGAAGGCGGATAAAGAAAATTCCCACCCTCCCCTAATACTAGAACTTGGGGGCACACAGATAGGCAAGATCCAGGACAAACAAAAGGACTTAGAATATAGAATCATAGAGTTGGAAGGGACCACCAGGGTCTTCTAGTCCAACCCCCTGCACAATGCAGGAAATTCATAACTACCTCCCCACCCCACACACCCAGTGACCCCTACTCCATGCCCAGAAGATGGCCAAGATGCCCTCCCTCTCATGATCTGCCTAAGGTCATAGAACCAGCATTGCTGACAGATGGTCATCTAGCCTCTGCTTAAAAACGTCCAGGGAAGGAGAGATCACCCCCTCCAGAGGAAGCCTGTTCCACTGAGGAACCGCTCTAACTGTTAGAAAGTTCTTCCTAATGTTTAGACGGGAACTCTTCTGATCTAATTTCAAACTGTCGTTCCTCTTCCTAAGCCGAATTGCGCACGCCGTTAAACACACAAAAAAAGCCGTTTTGCAACTTTTTTTGTTTAACTGGGGCTTTTCGCCCCATTGGAAACAGTGACTGCACCTGCAAAATAGAAGGCGCAGCAAGGCCATTCCAGCTGCCGGCACAAGTGGCTGAAAGGGGGTAAGAAGCTGCCTAACCTGCGGCTCCCCCCCCCCCGAAACGCCCCCAGAACACTCCCCTGTGCTGGCACGGCCTCTCTACGCTGTTGCCGGCACCACGGAGAGGCCGCGCCAGCAGAGGGGAGCTGCCCTCCCCGCCGGTGTAAGTGCATGTAATCTCGTGATTATACACACTTATGCCGGCGGTGGGGTCAGGCCGCCTCCTAAGAGGTTTCGCCCCCCACTCTGGAATGGGCTATAAATCCCGAAATTCACTGCCAGTAGATGTAGTGATGGTCACGAGCGTGTGCATGTGTGCCATCAAGTCACAGCTGACATATGGCGACCCTGTAGGGTTTTCAAGGCAAGAGACATTCAGAGGTGGTTTGCCATTGTGGTAGAAAGAGTGCTTAACTGTATCCACCTTCTGCTCTTTCCATGCAATTCCCCACCACCACCACTTTGCAGAGTGAAAGCAATGCTTCTTTTCTTTATCTAAATCGGCCATGCAGCCCCAAACCTTTTGGATTCTATGAAGAATGCCATTTAGCAATAGAGTCTGGGTTCTGCTAAAGGAGAACCTTTCCTAGGTGGCAGTGGGGGGTGGGAATTGAAATCTGCTGCAAGCTTATTGCAAGGAATGATCGAATCAGAAAAACTGTAAAACAATACCGTAATTAGAATAATGCTACATTAAAACAATGTTTTCCAGAGCACAGTTTTGGCCATCTCAGTGGACAGTGAGTCTCTGTGGACCTGTAATATTTATATGAAAGAGGACCAATAGAAGGAGTCCCTGTTGCAATTTAAATCTAACATGGTATTAATGAAGAGGGGGACCAGGCAGGTACAGAGTGACCCAGTGGACAGCATGTTAGGCTTGGATCAAGAACACCTGGCTTCAGGTCCGCTCCACACATGAAGCTGGTTGGATGACTTTAGGACACTCATTGTCTCTCTTCCTGATCTGTCTCACAGGGTAGTTGTGAGGAGGAAATTGTATAATCCCTATGAGCTCCTTGGAGGAATGGCAATTGAGTGATGACACCTGGAAACAATATGCAGTTATGGCAAAACATTCAATTGCTATTTCTTACTAAGCTTAGACTTCCAGTATAATATTTCTGGGGAAAACATTCAACCTGTTTTACAAGGTTGTGTATTTAGAAGGCTGAGGAGACAAAAAGGTCCCGGGAAAGACACTTCCTTGTGCACCAAAGCACCAGGCAGGATTACAAGGGACCCTGGAGTCCACTACACATCTCAAATTGACAACAGCAAAGAAATCATCCCTGATAGTATCTCTCTCTAGTTCTTCACCCAAAGAGAGAGCCAGTGTGGTGTGATGGTCAGAATGCTGGAGATCAGGGTTCAAATACCTACCTGCCACTGAAGTTACTAAGTGACATTCGGCCAGTAATTCTCCCTTTATGGGGTTCTTGTGAGAATAAAATGGAGGAGAGGAGAACCATGAACAGCATCCGAAACTCCTTGGAAGAAGGGCAGGAAAAACACACTAAAATAAAATAAACACAGTAGGGTTGTTATGGCTATGTATTATTCCTTGGTAAATCCTGGGTTGGAGAAAGGATAGACATGGGATTTGTTTTCCCTTTTTGGCCTTATGGTTCCAGGTTTTTCAGAACCAATTAACCTAATCCAGCCCCCCCCCCCCACAAAAGCACACAAACATTACCTGGTAAGAGACTGTACCTACCTTTTGTGGGTAGGTTTGCATCTAGAAACACCTAGTTTTTCTTTCCCAGAGAAACCCCAGCTGTTGTTAAATACGATCTCGCATTTATCTCTTTTTCAGCATTTGTCGCTTCACATTCAAAAATTTGGAGCTAATTAGTAATTTGACAGAGTACTTAATGAGTTTGTGTCCCAGACTTGGACTAGAATTTTAAATCCTTTTCGTGGATCTTTAAATCCTTTTCAGCCATTAAAGTCTCAGCAGAGAGTGTTCCATTGAACAAGAGGTATAATTCCCAGCTCACGCTGGGTTAACACTGATTGAATTCAGCATAGTAGTTTCTGATACACAAAACACAAGCAGACAGAGCCTGTTCTACATTCTACCATTGTTGAATATGACGGTTTGAACTACTTTTCTTTCAGCCAAGGATCTTGGGTTGTGGTACATCTAAAAAAATCTCATTGTATGGTGATCAATCTCATTGTATGGTGATCAACAAATTGGAACTGGAAATTCATTCTTTGCTGTCCCAGGATTGGATCCATCCAGATATTTCACTCAGTGTCACCCAATTCCCCTTCTTACTACAGGCCCCATCCCACATACCCTTTGCCTCACAATTCCCAGCATAGTCTTTTCAGTAGACAAAGGGGACCTTCTCCCCCCTTTTTCACCAGTGGAAAAGCTGGTTGGTCTAGGGTTGCCAGGTTCCTCTTTGCCACCGGCGGGAGGTTTTTGGGATGGAGACTGAGGAGGGTGGGGTTTGGGGAGGGACTTCGATGCCATAGAGTCCAATTGCCAAAGCCACCATTTTCTCCAGGTAAACTGATCTCTATCAGCTGGAGATCAGTTCTAATAGCAGGAGATCGTCAGCTAGTACCTGGAGGTTGGCAACCCTACTGCCCAAGGACAAAGGTTGCAGTCTTTCCTGCAAGTAATCACCAATGAATAATATGAGACTTTTTTCTGAGTAGACCTGCTTAGGATTGCTCCCTAAACCTGTAATAAATGGCTGGCATTTGGTCCATCCCATGTGGTGA
Source organism: Euleptes europaea (assembly GCF_029931775.1). NCBI lineage: Eukaryota > Metazoa > Chordata > Lepidosauria > Squamata > Sphaerodactylidae > Euleptes > Euleptes europaea. The sequence continues at coordinate 26,565,892 of NC_079319.1, read as the reverse complement.
GGCTGTGCCTATCTTCCATTAGTTTTAAAGCCAATAAACAGAGCTAGGGTAGCAGTTAAGAGATTAAGGCATAGTTCAGACATAACACAAAATCCCAGTTTTAAAATATAATTAATGTGGTCATCTGAATACAGACTACTCTGCTAAGTGTGGTTAGTTAGGGCCCAGTCCAAATCTCATCTTCATGCATCTCAAGACTCCCCCACCCCCGCAACCTTTACAGTTCATTTGACAGGACTTGCTAATGAGTAAATTAATCCAAGGCTTTGTCTTATCCGTCCTACATTACCCTTAGTGGGCTGTCCGCCTTTTATTTTCTTTTAAAAGTACAACTTATAATATCCAATTGCTCTAGGGTTGCCAACCTCCAGGTGGTGGCTGGAGATCTCCTGCTACTACAATTGATCTCCAGGTGACAAAGATCAGTTCCCCTGGAGAAAATGGCCGCTTTGGCAACTGGACTCTATGGCATTGAAATCCCTTCCCTCTCCAAACCCCACCCTCCTCAGACTCCACCCCCACAATCTCCAGGTGTTTCCCAACCTGGAAACTTTTCAAAAGTTAAGAAGTCTAAGAAATAGGGAGGAAGCGACCTGGTGACATCATAGCCAATCTGAGCTCTCCATGGCTGGTAAGAATGAAGATAAAGAAATTTAAGTTATCATTGGGTGCGTTTCCCTAATCAACTGTATGATTAACCTTCCCCCCTCCCCAATGTGTACTTAAGGAAATCAGAATGAAAGCAATTTCCCCTTGTTGTACATACCAGCTCACATTCCAGTGAAAAATTCAGTACTTAAAAATGGCAGAGAAAGATCACTTTGTGGTGATTTTGCCAATGCCCAAAGCATCTTGCCATGAAAACCCCCAAAAAGGGGTCGCCATAAGTCGGCTGCGACTTGATGGCACTTTACACACACACAAAGCAAAGATATTAATATTTTTAAATTAATGCTCTGCTTTGTACATACGTATTTCAGTCACAGTTCTTTCTTTCATTCATTCTCTTCCTTCCTTAGCATTAGCTGATTTCTCTATCTTTACGATGCCTTACCATGTGACAGTATCTTCCTATGACAGCCATAAAACTTTTGCATAATGACTGAAAACAGAAAAAAAACCCTTCATAATGACAGTGAAGCTATCACTTTTAAAATCAATGCAGGCAACAAGTTCATGTCGAAGCCCTGAATTATACCTCAAAACTTCATGATTATACATAGGATGCACAATCCGAGAATAAAAATATATAAAGCTACATTGATGACATGTTTATTTATATACATGTGCACCCAGAGGAGGCATATGCAATGCAAAGGGACATAAAAATAAAACGCTGGGAATCTTGAAAGGGAAAAGTCGTCCCTTGATGATGGAGAATGTGTTCCAGAGAGAAATATTTTTCACTAAAGCCTGAAAATACTCCACCCACGCATTACATTCAAAATTGTCATTGTGATGGAAACAACATTTATATTGTTTGGATCATATTGAAAATTCTCACTAATAAGAGGAATCCAACAGGGACCACCAGTGGGTCTGTTGGAACAGTCTAGAGAAGGAAGCCAAAGGAAAAAAAAAACCCTTTATTTATTGAAATATTTACACCCCAATTTTTCTTCTCATTTGGGACTCAAAGCAGTTTATAACGTTGTTCTCCCTTTATCCACTACGATCTCCCGAGTCCTAGCGTGACATTCAAAAAAACTACATCATGTTAGAGCTGAAAACTGACCCTTCAAAACCTAGGTTCAGTTGCATACCGGGCACCTAAGCTAGTTGCCCTGGTCCATTTCATTTATTTGTCTAGCAATTTATATTGTGTTTTCCAGCTGGATTAAAATCTAAATTAATAATTAAATGGACAGGATCTCCATTGCTTACACTGGACAAGTTGTTTCAGTACATCCAGACTCCTTAACCCACCAGTTTCTCCATCCTATGATGAAACCTGCCTGTTCACATCACTGATCAGCATGAATATTCAGGTACATGGTTGTGTTTCATGTCAGAGAAGGACTCGAGGGTGTTTACCTGCCTTTTCCCAGGACAGTTGCTCATCTCATTCTGTTCCAAGAACAACCAAATGATGCAACTTATTGTGGTTGCACTGGTTGCACAGGAGACCCCCCCCACACACACACACACAAGGGTTACAGGGACAGCATTAGGGCTTGTAGGATTAGTTCTTTGGAAACAGGAAGGGGGAACTTCCAGAATTCTATGGAGCGGCTGCCAGTCAACACCTTCTTCTCATACCACATTTTTATATGTGTGCCTAAGATCGTAGCAGTGACAAAGAAGGATGTTACACCAGTGCATGTGTTGGGGAGCCACAATTGGCTGCTACCCCTTGTAGGTTTGCTGCGGCATAGTATGTGAAACAGCCACAAGTTATTGCAATGAGTTATATTATATAGTAGGGTGGTGTGCTTAGGGAGGGAAGGCAGCATGGTATAGCCCAATCTCCGCAGATCTCAGCAGCTAAGCTGGGTTGGTACTTGGATGGGAGACCATCAAAGAAGGCTCTGCAAAGGAAGTCAATGGCAAACCGCCTCTGCTTCTCCCTTGCCTTCAAAGCCTCTTGCGGGGGTTGCCATAAACCAGTTGCAACTTGCATTTATGTGTGTGTGTGTGTGTGTGTGTGTGTGTATGTAGTGAAGACTGAGCAGTGTGTTATATAGGGAGGTATATTATTGACGCATGAGAGTCACCCAACTTTCTGGATTTGCTCATGAACACGTGAAACTGCCTTCTATCGAGACAGATCATTCGCTCTGTCGAGGTCAGTTTTTTTTGTTCTGACGGGCAGCAGTTCTCCAGGATCTCAGGATGAGGTCCTTCACATCACCTCCCACCTAAGCCTTTTAACTAGAGATACCGGGAATTGAACCTGGGATCTTCTGCATGCCAAGCAGACACTCCACCACTGAGCCATGTTATCAGTTATCTCTTAGTACTCCAGTTATGTTTTCTCATGGAAATTAGGTATCTCCAGTTTCCCTTTCTGGGCAGCTGTGTGAAAAATGGAAAGGCAGTGCCACATCATCAGTGCCCATTAGTACCTGATGTAGGCTGAGCATCAGAGAAACATTTTACACCAAAAAAGAAGCAGACCAAACACAACAAACATCCTTTACACTAAATAATCTGCAATACAGACATTGTTTTCTCTGCAAATTATTTATACTGCCCCCAAATTCACCATTTCTGCCATATTTAGACTTCTTTAAATTTTCCAGGATCACCACTGGCTTATCCAAGTCTACTACAAATTGCCAGCAATAGAATAAATGGAGAAAGCTACTATTTCAAACAATCCCATGAGATACTTTGTCGTCTTCAGTTCATCCTTTCTTTCCACACCTGGTAATTCCATTTTCAGTGCTTGGGTAAAAAAGCTAAAAGAACACTGCTGTTCTGGAATATTTTTAGAGATCTATGTTTGCACAGAAAAGACAGATGATTGTTGCAACGTTGCGTTACAAACGTCTGTTCTCATAAATTTGGGATATACTAATCATTTCCATAATGTTTATAGTTATAATGTTATAATTATGCCATCATCTAAAAAAATATCTACCACTTTCCTCTAATTCTTTGTAGAAGTTCTGAAGGAGAATTGAGAATCTTTTATTTCTTTTTATGTGGTTCTTGCTCCAGCCTTCTTCCATTCCCACCGGAAGGAAAACCACTGGTGGTTTATACAACAAATGTTGAGCAGTGCTAAATACATTTGCACTGCCTCTTTTATTGCTGTGGCAAGGAGCTCAGATCCTCTCTTTACACTTCTCCAGATGCTGCAAGGCCAAAGAAATCTCAAAGCTTGTTCGTGGGCTGAAAGAGATGAGCCTGGGTCAACATTTTGTTTCCTGTTCAGACTTCTGCCCTGCCTCTTCTTTCCTTTTATAGCTCAATCACTCTTACGCATACTTCTTTGGAATTAAGTCCCACTGAATTCAATGGGACTCACTCCCAAGGACAGAACTACAACCTTTCCTAAGTTACAAGGGCCCTCTAGAAATTTCATACACAAAACCCAAGGATTAGGAAAGTAATTTTTAATAACAGCTCAGCTGTCGTGGATTCAACCCCTCATGGACTTTTCAAGGCAAGAGGCATTCAGAGGTGGTTTGCTACTGCCTGCCTCTGCGTAGTGACCCTGGATTTCCTTGGTGGTCTCCTATTCAAATACTACCAGAAAGACTCTGCTTCTAAGATACAGCAACATCAGACTAGCCTGGGCTATCCAGGTCAGGACATATATATATATATGTGAGTGAGTGAGTGAGTGTGAGAGAGAGAGACCTCATTTTATTGCGCTTCACTTTATTGCACTTCGCAGATACTGCATTTTCGAGCAAGTCCATCGATGCCATTTTCCCAACAGCATGTGCTCACTTCATGTCTCTGTAATTCTCGCAATATTTCAGACTTTTTCATTATTATTACAGTACATTTTTAGACATAATGCACACTTAATAGACTACAGTACAATGTAAAGATACCTTTTATATGCACTGGGAAACCAAAAAATGTGTGTGACTTGCCTTATTGCAATATTCGCTTTATTGCGGTGGTCTGGAACCAAACCCGCAATATCTTTGAGATATGCTTGTATATACAGTACATATCACATGCACACATTAAGGTCTGAGACAGTTATTGCCAAATAAACTGAACGAGCGATTTCCATAAATCGCCATAAGTCGGCTGCGACTTGAAGGCACTTTACACACACACATCAATGCTTTTGGAAGTGGGCAGTACTTAGAAGGGAACCTGTGTAATGCCATTTTACGTGGCACATTTCTCCATGCAGGCTGATAGTTAGAGGCCATTTGCATTCATTGCACTGCATTTTAGAATGTGGTTTTATTTTTTATTTTTTAATTTGTTAGCTGCCTGGTGGCCCTTGTAAGGACAGAAATGTGGGATATGAATTTTGGTGATGATGATGATGAAGGGTGAAACCCAGATCCTTGTCTTTTGCTGTTCTCATGTATATCCCATGACTTTCATTCTATCTTCCCAACAACACTGGTAGGTGGGTTAGGCTGAGAGTGCGTGAGTAGCCCAAGGTCACCCAGCCAGCTTCCATGGCAGAGTGAGGATTCGAATCAGGGTCTCTCAGATCCTAGTGGAACACTCTAACCACTATATGACAATGGCCAAGGAAAAAGTACACATGAGAAAGCATTTGAAACAAGCAGACTCACAGAATGGAATGAATATGTCTAAGTGGCTCTCAGGATTGCTAGGTTCCTCTTCGCCATCGGCGGGAGGTTTTGGGGGTGGAGCCTGAGGAGGGCTGGATTTGGGGAGGGGAGGGACTTCAATGGCATGGAGTCCAATCGCCAAAGCGGCCATTTTCTCCAGGTGAACTGATCTCTTATCAGCTGAAGAATAATTGCAATAGCAGATCTCCAGCTAGTACCTGAAGGTTGGCAACCCTACTCTCAGACCTCGTTCTTACATTCAGCAGAATCAGTGCTAAAAAACAATTCCCAGGCTGCACCTCTTCAGACAACAGGTGTAGGCTGGCATGTCTGAATGCTCTCTGCCTGGTGTATAACAGTCATTGTCCTAGTGGAACCTGAACATACAGGAGATTTTACAGTTCCGCCATTCACATAATTGAATGAGACCGTTCTCATCATCCAGACCAGTCATCACCAACCACTTCTGTGTCAACAGGAGAGATATAAAGTAGATAAGAGAGTGAGGAATGAAGTGAGGAAAACGTTTTTATATATACAGGGGGTGACACAGAAATTAATGGCTGAACATTTGGATCCCAAATGCCCCAGGCAGGCCTCCTGCTTCCTCTTGGAAATACTTTTCTGTCGCCTGTCTCTGATTACCCTGCCATTGTAGCTCTTATTGCACACTTCCATGGGGTGAAAAGCACTTTGTTTCTACTTTGTGCCGGGCCTCCTTCATGGCTCTCTGCCTGTAAAACCCCAGCAACAACAGGAGCAGGTGCTTGCACAATTCCCTGCGATAATGTGACACAGCTGTTGTGTAATTGGGCCACACGTTTTCTGCAGCGGCGTAGAACCCAGACTGCAGGCATGCAAAGGAAGCAGGAAGACAGAAAAGGATCCTAGGAAACTTATCATTGTGAGTCTCCTAACGAGACAACAATGCTTAGCATTTATATAGCACCATAGAGGGTTATTCACAAACAGGATCTCAGTAATCCTGGACAGCGGGTCAATATTATTTATTACCCCTCCAGTGTAGATTGGAAGACCTAACAGAGCAGTGGCTTGCTTGAGGCTATTTGATCAATTCATATATTTGGACAGAGTTTGGGTTTGGGGGCTCTGCACTTTACAGGGGACTTTTTAAAATCATTTTTCCAGGACATTCTTCTCCCTCCTGCTGCCCATTCTACCTTCAACCTATTTTTATTGCCTGGGGTGGGGGAATCACATACATGCTAATTTGGAACTGGCTTGAGGATGCAAGGCCATGAAGGCAAGGGTTACAAAGCCCTCCCTCCTGGTCCCCACCAATGGTAGAGCACCTGCCAGGCATGCAGAAAATCCCAGGTTCAATCCCTGACATCTCCAGTTAAAAATGACCAGGCAATAGGTGATGTGATAGACCTCTACCTGAGACCCTGGACCGTCGCTGCCATTCTGAGTAGTCAATACTGACCTTGATGGATTGATGGTCTGATTTAGTCTAAGCCAGCTTCAGGTGTTCACTCACACCCCCAGTGTCTGTGGTTTGTAAAAGAAAAACTCATCCTTGAAAATAACATATTCATGTGTCACATGTAGTTCCACCCATGCATAATGCCATTATTTCATAGTGCCCATTATTTCATGTTACTTTTTACTCACACTGTTCAGGAGAGCTTTGAGGATGGGTGATGTGGTCCCACAAAGGCAATACATTGCCGTACAGGATTACTCATACCCTGTTTGTAAAGAATAATCTACAGTGATACATAACTGCTAAGCATTCTTTGTTAATTTCAAGAAGTTCTTGCTTATTTAAGGGAGGTACCTGATCTGGATAGCCCCAGACTAGCCTGATCTCATCAGATCTCAGATGCTAAGCAGGGTTGGCCCAGGCTAGTATTTGGATGGGAGACCTCCAAAGAATACCAGGGTCATGATGTGGAGGCAGGCAATGGCAAACCACCTCTGAATGCCACTTGCCTTGAAAACCCTATGGTGTTGCCATTAGTCAGCTGTGACTTGACAGCAAAAAACAACAAAAAACAACCAACAACCCTGCTATAACAGTATAAAAGAGCAAGAGTCCAGCAACCCCTTAAAGACTAACAAAATTTTCTGGCAGGGTATGAGCTTTCAAGAGTCACAGCTCATTTCTTCAGATACAGCTAGAATGTGGATCCATCTATCCTTAAGTTTCACTCTTCTCTACTTAAGGATAGATGGACCCACATTCTAGCTATATCTGAAGAAGGGAGCTGTGATTCACCAAAGCTCATACCCTGTCAGAAATTTTGTTAGTCTTTAAGGTGCTACTGGACTCTTGCTCTTTTCTACTGCTTCAGACAGACTAACCCATCATGATCTAATCCTGCTATAAGTAGGTGAAAAATGTTGAACTTCCAAAATATTTTTGTAGGTGATATTCCAGTCTGTTAAAAACTCCCTGAGAACCTAAAACCAGCACAGCATCCAAACAGAACTTTATCCCTGCTCTGATAGCCTTCTATTTTAAAGGGTTTTGTAAAAGTTTGAAGGAACATTCAAAGCCGGAGTTCTTTACCTGCAGTTTGAAGTGGTATGGTCCATTCTATCACCTCTGCATTTGACCACTTCATTCTCCTGGCCTAAGAGTCTGACTTAGATCACTTCCCAGAACCCTGAATCATGCATGGTTGCAGACGTGCAGGGGTTAGGGTTGCCAGCTTCCAGGTGGGGCCTGGGATTCTCCCAGAATTACAACTGAGCTCCAGACTACAGAAATCAGTTCCCCAGGACAAAATGTCAGCTTCAGATGTGCTACAACTCCCCATTGACTATATGCTCTCATAGCCTCAGGTCATATACTCATTGGAAGTCAGAGCTGAATTTGCATGCTGAAGTGGCACAAGCTACTGTTTTCTACTACGATGATAATCTGATGTTATTACTTACTTATTTTGCTCATTTCCTCAAGGCAAGATGCATTTTTCGCTGCTGCCAAGTTTGTCCAGTGAGTTTCCATGGTAGCTCGGAGGTCCTACATCCTAGTCTGACATTCTAACCACTACATAACCACATGGGCTCATATGAGGTGGGACCTCCACATGGAATCATAGAGTTGGGAAGGGGCCATACAGGCCATCTAGTCCAAACCCCTGCTCAATGCAGGGTCAGCCTAGAGCATCCCTGACAAGTGCTTGTCCAGCCTCTGCTTAAAGACTGCCAGGTCAACTGACAGCAGTTTAAAACTTCTCACATTGTGGTTACGGTACTCTCATAAGAGAATTTCTGATCGATTCACAGTGGTTAGGATTCCTAATGTCTTTGTCAATGCCTTCTGCCAATACTACGAACAGTATAAATAACATGAGCATTCAGAACCCAGTGGGAGACCTCTCTGTCTTCTGGAACACTCTCCCGCTGACTTAAAAATCACCATTATTTACAAAAGAATGTCCAAGGGAGACCTCAGTATGAAATTGCTAAGCTAGAATCTATCAGGAACTAGAATCTATATGAATTTAGGCATTAACTGAAACCAAAGTTTTCTCACCTTTAGTTGTTAAGTTAGTTTCGCAAAGTAAGGTGTCTTATGTTATCACCAATTTTTGCTGTTGTGAACCATCACTGTGGTTATCTCGTTTACATTTGAAGTTGACATAGAGATGTCCTTTAGGAATGTTATGACCTCTTGGCCCCACAGTTGTATTTTGACCTCTCTAAACCTGCCCATTATCTGCCGACTGAGGACATACTTCAAGTATCCACTCTAGCAAGCTCACTATTTCCAGAATGTTTATGCCACAATAAATAGCGTTGCCAACCTCCAGGTGGTAAAACAATCTATGCTGAAATAACAAAGTTAGTTGCAACAACCAGCATATGGGCTCAAATTGAAAATAAGTGGTGTACAAAATACTATACCACTATATCACTACACTCTATAATAATGAACATAAACTAATTTGATAGCAAAAATGGGTATTATCGTCATATTTAATAACCTAGAATGGTGTTAATTTCACACACATATATTACATGAACATAAACACAATCCCAAAATACCATTAGGCACAAAATAAAAGTCCAAGCAAGTAGCTATCACATGGACAAATAACTACAGTCCTATAAATGTTCAATGCCGTATTCAAACGGAGAAAAACAGAAAAGAGAGGAAAAAATTAGTCCCGTGGCCAGGAGGGTGCAGAGTCCAGAAGGACTTTGTGTGAAATTAACACCATTCTAGATTATTACATATGACAATAACACCAATTTTTGCTATCAAATTAGTTTATGTTCATTATTATAGAGTGTAGTGATATAGTGGTATAGTGTTTTGTACACCACTTATTTTCAATTTGAGCCCATATGCTGGTTGTTGCAACTCCAGGTGGTGGCTGGAGATCTCCTGCTATTACAACTGATCTCCAGGCAAAATAAACCAGTTTCCCTGGAGAAAATGGCCGCTTTGGCAATAGGACTCTATAGCATTGAAGTCCCTCCCCTCTCCAAACCCCACCCTCCTCAGACTCCACCTCCACAATCTCCAGGTAGTTCCCAAGCCGGAGCTGGCAACCCTAACAAACCTCTTCGTCTTCCCTGTGCCACAAGACTCCTTTGTGCTTTTAGTGTGAACTCAATATTTAACCGGATTGTGTTCAAGAGTCAAAGGCCATTTGTGCAGGGTCAATTTTGATGTTTGCTCAAAGCTCCTTTTTTAAATGCTACCTTTAAAATGCCTATTCACAGTCTCCACGCAAAACGAGAAATTACACACACACTCGCCTGCTTCTTCCTTCCTTCCATTAGCAACTGCCCTTTGCATAGCTAACATGCGGCTGTTATTTTGCAAGCTTCCTTGAGGGGATTCTTCCACGCGGGTCGGAGCAAACAGAAACGGTCACGTTAAAGGGGCTCTTAAGAAACGCGAAGCAGGTATGCGCCGGCTTTGCAGTCACTTCCTGAATGACGGTTCAGCTAGGGGTGCCAGGTCCCTCTTTGTCATTGGCGGGAGGTTTTGGGGCGGAGCCTAAGGAGGGGGGTGTTTGGGGAGGGGAGGGACTTCAATGCCATAGAGTCCAATGACCAAAGCGGCCATTTTCTCCAAGCGAACTGTTCTCTATCGGCTGGAGATCAGTTGTAACAGCAGGAGATCTGCTATTACCTGGAGGTTAACAAACAACCTATGCTGAAACTTAATGTAGTTGCAAAAACAACAGCACGAAGACTCATATACAAAGTGAATTACACTTATTATAAGCAATCCAAAAAGATTTATATATATATTTTTACACATGTACTTATGTACTTATCAAATATGCATATTTTTTTGCAATTACCTGGAGGTTGGCAACCCTAGGTTCACCATGAAAAACCTCAAAAAAGAATCTGCGGGGCGCTTCAGCCTGGAACACGCTGCTAATTAACAAGCATAAATGGCCAAAGCTAAACCCCATGATGAATGGGTGCACGTGTGTTTCCCCCCCCCTCCTTTTTGGCCGGAGTTAGGAAATTCCTATGTTCATGGAAGGTTTTGCCTTGGATTTGCCACTCTTTAGATGCACTTTTTCCCCATCCCTATTCTCAAAACTCAACAATAAGCCGCCATGCAGAGTTTTGAGAATTCAGATGGGGAAAATGTGCATCTAGAGCACTGGTTCCCAACCAGGGGTCCATGGACCCCCAGGGGTCCGCGAGAACTAAATTAAGGTCCACGAAACAAAGTTATAAACCCATAATAAATTAATATTTTCAATTAAAAGTTCTCTATTATATATATATATATATATGTGTGTGTGTGTGTGTATTATATATATTATAATTATATATATTATATATATATAATTATATATATTATAATTCTAAGTTTAATGTTTAACTAACATTATGTTATAATGTTTAATAACTGTTAACATAATGTTTAACTAACTGTTAACTAACAGTTATGATTAAATAGGGCAAGAGTCCAGTAGCACCTTAAAGACTAACAAAAATATTTTCTGGTAGGGTATGAGCTTTCGTGAGCCACAGCTCACTTCTTCAGGTATCTGAAGAAGTGAGCTGTGGCTCATGAAAGCTCATACCCTGCCAGAAAATAGATTTTTGTTAGTCTTTAAGGTGCTACTGGACTCTTGCCCTTTTTGACTACTGCAAACAGACTAACACGGCTACCCACTGTGAATTATAGTTACGATTAAAGTTTATTTTCAAATTCTCAGAATTGGGGTCCCTGCACCGAACAAAAAAGTCCTAGTGGTCCCTGGTCAAAAAAAAGGTTGGGAACCACTGATCTAGAGAGTGGCAAATCCAAGGCAAAACCTTCCATGAATAAATGGTTGTATTACAGCCTGCCTGCATCCTTTATCCGAGGCAAGGCGAAGGGCCCGTGCGGGGGGGGGGGGAACGGCGAGCTTTGGGAAAACGCCCCGCGCCTCGCCCTCCCTGGCCGGCTCTCCGCCGCCAGCGACATCCAAGGCGGCTGGAGGCAGCCGTTCACACACGGAAGGTTTCGCCGCTCTCTGGATGCGCGTTTTCCCCCTCCGAATCCTCAAAACTCTGCACGGGGGGGGGGGGCTTATGGCTGAGCGTTGAGGATTCGGAGGGGGGGAAAGCGCATCTAGAGAGCGGCAAGCCCGGACCTGGACGGCCCAGGCTAGCCTGATCTCACCAGATCTCAGAAGCAGAGCAGGGTCAGCCCTGGTTAGTATTTGGATGGGGGACCACCAAGGAAGTCCAGGGTTGCTGTGCAGAGGAAGGCACTGGCAAACCATCTCTGGTCGTCTCTTGCCATGAAAACCCCCCAAAAGGGGTCGCCATAAGTCAGCTGCGACTTGACGGCACTTTACACACACACAGACACACACAGAGGTTTTGCCTTGGATTTGCCACCCTCTAGATGCACATTTTCCCCAACTGAACTCTCAAAACTCTGCATGGCGGCTTATGGTTGAGTTTTGAGAATAGGGATGGGGGGGAAAAAGTGCTTCTAGAGAGGGGCCAATCCAAGGCAAACCCTTCCATGAATAAATGGCCCCAGAGCGCCAAGCCCAGGCGAAACCTGCCGCGCTGCAAGGGCCAGCGCGAGGGAAACGCGGGCCGGGAAGGGATTAGTTTGGCTTTGCAAGGAGGCGAGCGGCGGCCGGGCCTCCCCTCCCTACTGGCTGGACGGCCTGCCAATCCGCGCCCTAATCCTGCAGGAATGTCCCCGGGCTTGAACTAGGGAGCCGCGCCGCCGCTCGCGCCACACGCTGCGCCCACCGCCGGCCCAGCAGCCCCGGGAGCGGCCGCTGCCTGCAAACCGCCCCCCCCCCGCCCCTGCAGCCGCGGCTCCTTTGCACCTTTGCAGGGGCGAGCGCCTCCTGGGCCGGGCTTGGAGCGGGGGAAAGGCGGGCGACGCCGGCCGCGCTCCCCCCCCCCTTCCCCTTTGCTCCCCACAGGCGAGCCAACTCCGCCCTGAAGCTGGTGGGCTCGGAGCGAGCGAGCGAGCGAGAGCGGCGGCAGTGCGGGAGCGGCGAGAGGAGCAGGCAGGCGAGGGGGGCCGTCGAGTCCGCCCAGGGACCCTCGCAGGAGCTGCCCGGAGACCCCCCCCCTTTCCTCCCCCCCCCCCAGCACCCCGTTGCTTTTGGAGCCTGGCTGGGGCCGCGCGCCGGTGTCCTTGGGTGGCTGCAAAGCGCGCGGGGATAATGTGGAACGTGTGGATACTGCTGGCGTTCGCCTCGATAGCCCGCGTCGCCGGGGAGACGGTAAGACCCCCCCCCTTGTTTTTTTGGAGTTGTTTTGCTTCGAGGGGAGGGGTGGGGAGCGGGCCGGGGGGGTGCATCGGGTCGCTCGCCTCTGGCTGCCCGGAGCAAGCCTCTCCCCCCCCTCCCTCCCTCTCCCCCTCCCCAAGCCCTTGCAGCAAACCCCGATTGCGCTCTGCAATGGGCTCGACGGATGCAGATCGACACCCCCCCCCCAAAAAAAAACACGCACACCCCAACGCCGGGAAGAACTTCGCCGCACTTTTCCAACTCGCCAGGACCCCCCCCCCCTCCGCCCTTGCCAACGTCGTGTTTTGCGGCGAGGATTGTCAGCGGAGGTCCCCGGGGCTTTTCGTCTTGCTGGGGACGGGCGCGTCCAAAACAACGCTGCCTTCCCCGCTTTTTGGATCGGGGGGAGAGGAGACGGTTAGAGGCTGGGCTGAATGGGGAGCGGGCGAGGGGGGGGAAGGAAAGGCAGAAGGATGAGACGCCTCCGCCGTTCCCACATCTGCGGCGCAGAAGTCTGCTGAGGTCACTGGCAAAGATCAAAACTTTTTAAGTCGGAAGGGGCGCTTTGCCCATTCGCCTTTATGCAGTGGTATGCGAAACTGGAAGAGGGAGAGCGTCCCCTTGTATTTCATGGGGGCAGTGGTCCCCCCCCCCCATCAAGGCCAGCATTTTGCAGGCAGGGACATAGGATAGTCTGGACTTCCAGCCTTTGATGCTTTGCTGGGGTGCTGGCTGAAGTTCTTCCAAAAGTGACTGAAATCAGAAACACGTCCTGCTCCATAAACGGGCAGCATCTATAAACCGACTGTGAAAACAGAACTTTAGAAAGTGAGTGTGTTGAGGATGAATTTCTGGGCTGTGCTCTGTTAGTGCAGGAGGAAAGTTTAATAGTGTGTTCCAAAGGAAATCTGATGTTGCTTCAACTTGTCGCTTTCCTAGGAGGACTGGAGGAGAACATGATATGATGGGGATTCCAAATGTACTCATTTGGGTGGGCAGAATTTGAAGATTCGGAATCGATTTTTGCATTTGAGTCGATGGATCGGAACTGAAGCTTGGATTGTGGGATGCCCACGCACCCAACACACATAAAGGACATCAAGAGTTAAACATTTCCCCTGTGTTATTTCAAGGAGAATGGCTGGCCTTATGGGAACACTGGATGGCGGAGATTGTCAAAAAAAGTTACTTTCCCTCTTGGGAAATCATTTGGCAGTTGACTAATAAGCCTTTTTTTTAAAAAGTTAGAAACGGAGAAGGGATTCCTCTGGGCGGTAACTATGGTACTTACCCAGGGTGGTGGAAGACGTTTGGTCTTTTGGTTGTTGTAGTTTTGCAGGGTAGCCTGCATACAGCATTAGTTCAGCGTACACTTCTGCCTTAAAAAGCCAATGTGTTTTATGCTGCTTGTGCAGTAGAAACTCCAGTCTCCCCTCTAGTGACTATGCAAGAGGAGTAAGGGGGAAAGTCTCTTGGCAAAATAGCTCAAATCCCTGCTGGTTTCTGTTGCCAGACGTGCTCACATGAGAATTGTGTAGTTCAGCTGCCGATTTCATGCAGTGTGTATTGTGGCTCCCCTCTTGCCGACTGCTTTAGCGTATCTGTAAATTATTTGTGGAAAAACAAAACCCAGTTGTACTACTTACAGCTGTATTACCTCTTTCTTTCTTTCTGTTTTTGTTTTGGAGTTGTTCAAGGTATAAGAGTGGTTCATTCATAACTTCTTGGATCTGTGAAATCTGCAAACAACATGAGTTGCTATCTGAGGGTGGCTGTTTGCATCTTCTGTTCTGTAGGAAGTCTTCCCTATGTACAACAAGGGCATCAGAACTACTGAATAATAATGGTGAAGCCAAGTTGAAATAATACTCTGAAGTGGCGAGGGCATAACATCAGCACAACTGCTCTCCCCCCCCCCCCAGTGTTTGATGTGGCTTTAATTTCTCCTCTGTTCATTTAGCGTTTGGTTGGTTTTCTAATTTGGGAGCTTTTTTTTTTTTTGGGTCGAAAGAAGAAGGGGCTTCCTGTCTCTGTTTGGCTTAGAATCCTTGAGAGAAACATTCCAAGCAATCTTGTGTCTTAGTCACAGGGAGAAGGAAAAACAACAGCTTCTCTGTGGTTGAAAAGATCAAAATACTGAGTGTATGCCCTTTTCCAACTAATGTTTTTACAGACTTTGTGGATGCTGTTGTTAGTGGCTTTCATGAGTTCCTAAAACAAGCAGCCTGATCCTATGCATGCTTACTTGGGAAATAAATCCTGCTGAGTTCTTTGAGGCCGACTCCCAAGGAAGTGTGCATAGGATTGTTGTCTAAGTGCAATCCTGCGCATCAGTGCCTGGATCTTAGCTGAGACCGGCTGGATGGATAGCTGCATGAGCATAGGATTGCATTAGGTGGCAAGCCTACCTACTCTTCCTTGAGAACAAGCCTGATTGAACCTTTGCATAAGCTTGCGTAGGATGGGGCTGTGTTCGTACCTCATTTGTTGTATTGGATCTGCCGCTGTCCTGACTGATCCTTGCTTCTTAACTGGGTGAATCTTTTAATGCTTGTTCTCATCCTCTCTTCATAAACCTGGCATCGTAATGAGTTTCAGCAGCTTCTGGCACTTTCCCGCATTGATAGTCGTGGAAGTGTGTTGACGCCGTTATGAGAACAATTGCTTCCAGATTTGTGAGTTTGGATTTTGTTATTAGCAGCGTGTTCTGAACGTCAAAATGCTTTGAAAGCTTGATTTTGCACTTAATGCAGCTGCTGCTGAAGCCATTATTTTGTCCTTCTCTGAAAGTGTAACTATCAAAGAGCCGCAGCAATTAGGAGTGCTTTTGCTTTGTGATTGGTATAATGAATGATTGAGGTTAGGTGGTTGAATTGGCAATGTCCTTTCTTTTCTTTTTTGGATGCAATGACTGAAAGGAAAAAAAAGAACGGATGGAAGAGGATTGTGTAGAATCAAAGCATGTTAAAGCAAATGACAAAACAGTCTTTGAAAATTCAGTGGCTGGCCAAACTGTACTGTCAATAAACGTGCATGGAGAGAAATACTTCCACACAACTGTCTCTGCTGTGTTGATCGGGATGGATGGATCAGATCAAGCTTGTTGGACCAAAAAGAAACTCGGAAAGAGTGTGTTTTTCCTTGTGGATGCCATCTTGGAGAGCCCTTTGGAGATCCATGGCTCTTGTGCTACTTGTTTTGATGAATGTTGGATCAAGTTTGAATTCTTGTATGGCCTGTTGAAATCAAAGGGACTTCTCAGTAAACCCACTGGTGATCCTGGTACAAGTGAGTAGAATCGCTTGACTGGGTGTCCCCCCCCTCCCCGGTCAAATACCAATGTTTTTCAACATGCCTTTGTGGACAATAAAAATAACTTGGGTGGAATTACGGTTCTTCCATTCATTAGAACAAACTCCATATGAATGATTCCTTTGAGTTAAAGTCCGTAAGACATTTTCTGTGGAGGATGCATCTGAGATTATTTTAAGTGTGTAATCTTGACTGAGCATCTCTATAGTTGGAAGTATCAGTTCTTGTTTCCAAATGTGCAAACAGATTGTAATGCTCCAGTATCATTTGATCTTAAAATTTGTACTGTCTAAATATGTTTGACTCGTGTAGCTCTTCCTTTTATCTTTATGGGATACAAAGTTCTAGCCAGCTAGAAAAGAAGGGAGGATTTATTTTGGCTGCCTTCACAAGAGAATTGAGGAATTACAGACGTTGTGGTGTGTTAAATGAGAGTGCTGTACAAGCATGTGTTGCAAAGAAAATTACATCGAGATTATAGTAAATGCTAAAAGCCATCATTTTGAGGTGACACAGTTGTGGTACTTGGCATCTAACCCAGAGACTATATTTGGACGTCTTGAAAACATACCACTTTGCCACATCATTTGTTCCAGCTGCACTGGGATTCTAGCAGGTAATATGATGATACTATTTCATCAGCCACAAATACAGGGTAGGATGATACGGCCGTTCTGTTGATGGATGATGACAGTTGCATTCTTAAGAACCCACCCTACCCATCCAGTGGAAGGAGTTTTGTGCCTCCTCTTTTATTGGTGAGTCAAGCTGGGGTTACGAATTGTCTGGAATGTGTTCAAATAGTGCAGAAGGCTTAAAGGCATATATGCACATCCTTCAGAAAGCAATCTGGATGAATTCAAAGCACCGCTTGAAGGCTCCTCTTGCAAGTATTTCTGAGAGTCACTGTGGATCTGCAATGCATAAAACGTAGGGCTCAATTACATGCACGTTATGTGTTTTTTTATATTAAGGCGAGGGCAGTGTGGACCAAGGGTGTAGCATATGGGGAGAGGGAATGAGTTTAACTCTATTACCCTGTGAAGTTTTCCTAATAACAGTTTGGGAAAGGGAGGGCAGCAACTGTTTCTGTTTTCCTTGGTTTGGCAAAAAAAAGTCTGGCACCATATTGTTTTCCCTGACCAAAGAAAAAAGAAATCATATCCCTTTTCTCTCCAGAAAAACAGGAGAACAGCATAGAGTGAAGAATTACCTTCCTATACCACATTCACAGCCCTGACCGGGATGGCCCAGGCTAGCCTGATCTCATCAGATCCCGGAAGCTAAGTAGGGTTGGCTCTGGTTAGTAGTTGGATGGGAGACCACCAAGGAAGTCCAGGGTCGCTATGCAGAGGCCTGCAATGGCAAATCACGTCTGAACTTCTCTTGCTTTCTAAACCCTATGGGGTTGCCTTAAGTCAACAGCAACTTGATGGCACTTTCCACCACCGCTTCATTTACCATTTCTCATTCCACTTTGGGTGGTTGACTTTTTTTGTTTTACATGAAGTAATGTTGGAAAATATGATTCTGGATCTCTCATTTAGTGTAGCTCATCCCAAAGGCCAAAGATAAACATAATGCAGAAAGGGAACTTGCCTTTTCATGGATACAGCATCAGCTCTGTTTGCTAAGATCTGACTAGCATACCACTTTATTGAATGGGGATATGTCTGTCTTGCAGCTTGTAGCTCAACTGCTGCTGCTGCCTTCTCCTCCATCTAGAAAGTAACTCATCTTACAGAACAGACTGGAGGATGTTGTAATGCTGGCTGCAGGGCTCTTGGTTTCCTAGCCATGTGAGGAGGCAGCAATAACTCTGCTAGTGAGCAAGCAGGGAAGTGTAAGAATTATGTTTGTGTCTGATGTGCTGGTATGCACAAAAATAAAAATGGAGCTGGCAGGGCACACGCGCCGCGCAGGGCTGTGTGTTCCTTTTTCTGCGTTACATATGCCTTAGGTTGGATGCTTGACTAGGATATGCACCTGTGGTCTGTGGTAGCTTACTAGATATCAATGGAATTAAGCATCTTTTTTACAATGATTTTGCTGTTTTTATTTGATTTTGTTGTTGGAAGCTACCTTAAATTCTTTGAACCGAAGGGTGGGGGTTGATTTGTATAAAATAAATAATTGAAAGCAGAACTGCTAATTATGTGCCAACAATTCATGATGTTCCTAGGACTGTGGGTCTTTCAAGGTAAGAGATGAGCAGAGGTGGATTGCCATTACCTTCCTCTGGATAGCAACCCTGGACTTCCTTGGTGGTCTCTCATCCAAGTACTAACTATGACCAACCCTGCTTAGCTTCTGATGCAATCAGGCTAGTTAGGGCTATTCAGATTGGTTAGCAGAACAGAAACCTCTTTATTTTTTACTTTCGTAGCTGCGAATGGATAGTTAGCTAGGAATGGCAACACACACACCTCAAATTGACATATATCTCAAATTGACATATATCTCAAATTAGCTTCAGTTTTATATATCATGTTGGGCAAGAGAAGTTTCCTATTTAAAAATATGGAGGGGGAAAATGCTTAATATTGCTCTGGTGGGCGGAAGGAAGGAGCAAAGCCTCAAAATGCTGAAAGATCAAATCAAGCCTTTCTCGGTAAATTTGCAGAAGGGACACCTGCCTCCTACCTAGTTCAACCCTCCTCCCACCTAGGTTGCTCCTGAGAGTTGTGAAATACTTATTATTTTATTTATTTAATAGTTAAATTTCTAGCCTGCCCTCCCCAGTCAAGGCCAGGCTCAGGGCAGGTAACAACAATAAAATCCCCTATTACATACACATACACAATCATTAAAACATTTAAAATGATAAAATATACAGACTTACATTACATTTAAAACCATAGATGGCGCACAATTGATGCAGCACCCGCTGTGTCAAACAAGCAGGCGGGCCAGCCCCCTCTAGTACAGTTACACTGAAATACCAAAAAAGTATGGGGAGGAGGTAGGGAGTCCAGCATTGATAACACCTGTGGCTGTCCTTGGTTATAGGCCTGGTGGAATAGCTTTGTCTTACAGGCCCTGCGGAACTCTTTAAGGTCCTGCAGGGCCCTGGTGTCACCAGACAGAGCATTCCACCAGGGCGTCGAGGACAGCCACATACTCTTGGGGCCGGGGATCTCCAGCAGATTATTATCCATAGATCTTAATATCCTTCGGGGGGTGTACCAGGAGGGGCGGTCAAATGTTGGAACAGACTGGGATAATGCAGGAGAGTCTTCCACAGGAAGCAGAAATGCATGGACATGAACAAACGAAGCAAAAGATTTAGTAAGTCTTGGGGTGGTAGCTCAACCTTTGCAAGGGCTTGCCTTAGGCAAAGGGGGAATGAAGAACTTTTGCAGCTCTGGAGATATCTATCTTGTGTTTAAAGATTTAAAAATCCTTTCATTAAGCACTGCCTTCAAGTGACAGAAAGCAGGAATGACTTCTGTGACGTGTTCCTTGTCACTTCTGAAGCCACTTTGGATTTAGGTCGCAAGATGTTTATGGCTACCATGCTGGCCATTTTGATGAAAGTTTGTATTCCTTTTGGTTTGGGGGCGAGTGTTTAGATCGTCTGGATGATCTGACCACTCTACACTTAATGAAGATAAATGGTTCACTTTTGAATGTCCTTGTTTTTATGAAGTGTTGACCTAAGTGTGTACTTGTAGTATTGAAGTACTGCCAGATGACTCATGGTACTGAAGGAAGGATACTACATAGATGGAGAGTACAACTGGAAGTGTCTATTGGGCAAATGAAATGCTGGAAAGGATCTCCTGAGTCACAGACCTACTAACGCGTAGGAGTTCAAAGCACAAATAAAAATGGTGATACATATCAACACAGTAAAAGTTAGACTTTTAAATAAGACAGGTTTAAGCAGGATGCATATTGAGTTTACACCAGTTCAATTCTAAAGGCTTCTAGTATGGGCTATAGATTACTTACCCTCCTCTTCCAGGTTTAAAAAATACCTTGCAGTGTTCAAGTGATCATGGGAACAACCTTCAGTATATAACAAGAGTAATTTTTTAAAAATCCTGTTAAGCTCTGTTGAAATTCTTATATGCTTCTTGGAGCCTTGGTAGAATTTGAGTCTGAATTGAAAAATTCTCTCTTTCTAATTTAGAGGAAGGTTCTTTAAGAAAACTCCATAAGATCCAGTCATTTTTAAAATGTTCTGTTTTATTACTCTTAATGTGCATGCAACTTTTTTGATAATAGTAAAGCATGAGGAAGAGCGGATATTTTTGGCATTGGTAGCATCTTATTCAGTTCTTTTGTGTTAAACTGTTAGTGACTGTTGATCTCTAGGTAAGACAGGATGTATAAAAGGAAAAACATTTTAAAATAAATGGTGTAGTAAATGGGATTTCTCACACCTTCCTTCCTGTGGGAGCTTGTAAAAATTTTCTCTTATTTCCAACAACTGGCACATCTATAATGACTTATAATTAGATTATCTTTGTCAAATAGCTATTAATTACCCTGCAGGATAAGTTAACTTATACCGGCCACCAGTTCAAATGTTTTCCTTATGGCAAATAATGTTGTTGTGATCTGGAGATGGAATAAAAGAACACTTGTCTGAAAAGCAGTCTGTCATCTTATTAGATGTGACTGCTTAAAAGAAAGAGTGGCGTTGTTCTTTGAAGATGGAGAGGTTGTATTAGGTCTCCCCCCCCTTCCCCCCAAGGCCCTACTTGTATCCAAGTCATAAAGACCCTCTTTTTATGTTTGTGTCTCATCTGAGCTGCAGCGAGTAATGAGTGAGCAATTTGAGTTTGGTTCAAGACATATTACTGAGGTGGTATGACATGGTTTCCTGTTGTAGTATGGGAGAATTACTTCAGGCTGTTATGTGAACAAGATTTGCTTAGTTGTCCTCAGAAGGCGAGTGAGGAGGTTACAATTTGCACAACTGGCAATGTACTTGTAGTTGCACAGCTGATGCTCTGAAAACATGGTATTTCTAGTTCACATTGAAGTATAATTTAAAATCCTTTTGAGCAAAGGGAGACTAATATTTGACCGTATAACAATTATTATTGTTTGTCTGTTTTTATCCAGTGGTGTAGTCTCAAGGAACATCATCAAAGAAAATATTAGATACAACAATCTGCAAACGCCAGCTGTTTTCTGAAGCGGCTCTGGGGAAAACCATTGTACACCGAGTAAAAATCTTAAGGGACTCATTTCCAACAAGCTATGTGAATTGTTTTTTTATCTGGTTTAAATTTGCTAGGATGAAATATTAAGAGTTAGACAATAAGCAATCTCTGTATTAATATTGCATAAGTAACCTGTGCAAATTATACATAAAATTTACAATCCATTTTTATTTTTTTTAATTCCTGAATTAGTTTTCTTAGAAAATATTAACCCGATGGCATACGTTATCTATGGCCAAAGGTGAATTTATTTTAGTTTGTTTCACTAATATCTGTTAAACTTTATTTGAGTTGTGTGTTGAACACAAATACACACTTTGTACTCTCTCTCATTCTCACTTTCAAACACAGTTTATATGTGCCAAGCAGCTTCCAGCATATTGGAAACGAGGAGATCTAACTTTGAAAATAGTTCACTTTTTAATAAAGCACATTTAGCATAACTTTTTTTTGTTTATATTGGTGGCATGTATGGGCCTTAAA
The DNA here is from genome assembly GCF_029931775.1 of Euleptes europaea. Lineage (NCBI taxonomy): Eukaryota > Metazoa > Chordata > Lepidosauria > Squamata > Sphaerodactylidae > Euleptes > Euleptes europaea. The sequence goes on along the minus strand of NC_079319.1, from coordinate 26,543,998 downwards.
CCACAGTTTGGTGCTCTGCTATGGATGAAAGAAAGCAAACCATATTTTGTGGGCTGGATGCAGCAACAATCTAGAGTGCCACAAAATCAGAAGTCCTTCAGTACTGAGCTGTGTAGGAAAAAAAGGGAAGAAATCTGAGAATCCCTCCCCAACGCCACCACTTATATACTGGCAAACTATTGTTTGTTGTTTTATCTCTTTTATCCCACTGACTTGGGCTTTACTTTAACAAAAAGCTACAGAAAGTTGTGCCGACGACAGAGGAAGTACTAAATTCATTCAATGTCAGACATTCTTTCAGCTCAAAATTTTTCCATCCCCACATGGGAAAGTTCTTGTATTTAGTCTCTTCTGAGGAGAGAGAAAGGGGTGGGTGTTGACAACTGAGAGCTGGTTAGTGGCTGCCTGGGAAAAGGTTCAGCACGTCTTCCTAACAATACGTGAGTCGGGCATCTGTTCCTTATGTTGCTTTCAGCCCTCTGTTCTGAAGTGTGGCACCTTTATTTATTTATTTTTAAAATGCACGGAAGAAAAAATGGCGCAAGTTACCATTATGTAACCATTATGTAATTGCAGCCAGCAAGCATTCACTAGAGCACGGGTGGGGAACGTCAGGCCCTGGGGCCGTTTAAGGTCCGTGAAATCATTTGGTCTGGCCCTTCATGGGTCCTGGCAGATCTCTAGCTCAGAAGGATCTAAGACTGGTGATCTGCCCCCTCCCGCGGACAGATCCCACGGACAGAGTTTGTTTTGCTGAGAAAAGGAACCTTTCCCCCCCCTTGCAGAGGAGTCATTAGGTATGGAGCTGCTAGGACTGCCCAAGAAACTGTTAACCCTTTCCCACCCAGGCCATCGAGAAACGTATTCCCTCTGTACTACAAGAGGGCTGGGGGCGGAAGTGGTAACAATGGAGGGGTTAAAGGAGGCAGGGCCAGAATGCATGGAGGGGGCAGTTCTTAGCCAGTGAGTCCTCATTTCATCCCTGCAGGCGGAGGTAGCAAGAGCCGGCTGTAGAATCTGGCCCCGACCATGCGGAGCAGGAGCAACTCTGGCGTGTGGCTGGACGGCTACACCCGGCTGGTGCAACAGACCATCCTGTGCCACCAAGTGGATGAGTGCACCACTGGTTGGATGCCTGCCTGCTTGCCCACACTGGGGGGGTGTCATCTGGGGCAGCTGCTTGCTTGGGGCTTGATAATTTTGGATGGCCCACGAATGATGTTATAAATATCCAAATGGCCCTTGGTGGAAAAAAGTTTCTCACCCCTGCACTAGAGGTACAGCATCCAACTCTGATTTCTCAGTAGGCGCTTCTTGGATAATATTGCCCACTGCGGGGGGAGGGGATAAAAAGGACTGTCAGCAAGAATGCTGTATTTACATATTCTGTCTCTTGTAAATGATCTTTGAGGTGGCTCACCAAACTAAAAGCTTCTTACTGATGTGCTCGGCTCTTCACTTTTGCTCATTCTGACCTGGCTCCGAAATTTTGCAAAGCTTGTTACACCCCTCTTGTGACAGCTCGTGCCTCCAGTTTTTCATTTTAATTGGTCCTGCGAAGGCAGACTTTGTGAATGGAGTTGGCATTGAGAGCAGTGGAGCCCACAAAGGGTATCATATACTTATTGTATCCAGTTTTACCTAATGTGTTTCCTGGCAAGGCCCAGTCTGATAATCTGAACAGACATATAATGTATGACCTGGTTGATCTTGGATTCAGTAAGATTTATTCCACAGCCACAGCTACAAAAATCGCTACAGTATATATGTGATTGCCTGGATTGCATAATTACATTTGCCTGTGCAAATATGGTTTGCTCTTAAGGGTGGGGAAGAATCCTGTGTCATTTGAGCAGTTCTCTTTACATGGATGGGAGGGAGAACAATATTGTATAAATTCAGGAATGAAAATTCCTGCAGTACTAGAAAGTATCAAGGTAAATCTTCTGTTCCCAACACACTTGGTAGTACTTTCTCTTCACTAGGAGCTGTATTCCAAGGCCCAGGGCTGTAAGTGTCTGGATCTTCTGTTTTCCTTTCACCTTATTTTCCCAGTTATTTAATTAATTTAAACTTTTATTTTCATTCGTACCCTACTTTTCTCCCCAATGAAAAACTGACAGGGTTGCCTCCTCCATTTTATTTTTACAACAACTATGTGAGGTATGGTAGGATGACAGAGCAACCAGCCCAAGGTCACCCTGCGAGCGTCTATGATGGAGCAGGGATTTGGACTTTATTCTCCCAAATTGTAGACACTCTAAACCATGCTTCAGATGTTTATTGAAAATGAAAGGTTTAACAAATGGGTGTGTGTGTGAAGTACCATCAAGTCACAGCCGACTTATGGCAACCCCTTATGGGGTTTTCATGGCAAGAGACTAACAGAGGTGGTTTGCCAGTGCCTTCCTCTGCACAGCAGCCCTGGACTTCCTTGGCGGTCTCCCCAGGGCCAACCCTGCTTAGCTTCTGAGATCTGACGGGATCAGGCTAGCCTGTGCCATCCAGGTCAGGGCAACAAATGGGTACAAACTTAATATTTAAGAATTATTGTGTTAACTGTGTGAGGAATTACTTAAAGAATGATAAAGAATATGAATTATAACCATGAAACTGAACATAGTTCAGCATTAAGGTCATAGAGGGTTAAAATCCTAAGGAAATGGATTAATTAGTACGCTCTAGGTGGAGGTCTATGTATTTGGCAACCCTGCACCAGAATAATACTGGTCTAGGTGGAAAATCCTCCTCAGAGAGGGGGTTTAATTTTATTATTTAAAAGATCTGTCTCTGTTAGCCACAAAAGTTCCATATGTGGCTTAGACAATGTTAATAATGTGATTTCAAACTCCTTATTTAGCAGCTAACCTAACTAAGTAGTCCTTTTTAGGTATTACATGGATTCTTTAATGGGGAGTGGAGAGGTCAGGTTTACGCCTATACAAATTGTATGAACAAGGGAAATGTACCCGGATATTTACAAGACAGTGCAATCCTAAACAGAGTTACACCAATCTAAGTCAATTAAAAATGTGCTTAGAAGATTGATCACAGATAAGAGAAATGAAATGAGGTTGATCTCACCTGCTTGGGCACACTCCATTAAAATGTGATAATCTAGCTCCCTGTATCTTCTAGCTTTATCGGTTCTTAGCAAACCATACCACCTATCTCAAAATAGTTACTGACTGGTCAACATTTCTGCATAATACTAGTTATCCAAGGGGTACACTGGCTTGCCTCGTTATTTTGGTGTGGTGCCGTGGCTTCATGAATGGTTTTTATATATGTGACAAATGCATTCGCCCCTCAGACATTGTTGAGATTAAATTCTCATTATCATCCTGTAACTGCAGTGTTCACAATAACTCAATGATGTGAAAGGGCTATTGTCCATGACCCTGGATGTTTGCTCCTTTTATATTTTCGTGCAGTATCCCAATAATAATAATAGTCAAACCGGGAGTTGATAAGCTAGTCTTTCACAACTTGTATCCCACTCAGCCAGTCCCATCTCTCAGCCATGTATGGTGAAAGGCTTTATAAATCTCCTGTTTTTGCTGCCAGACACTAGAAATACAAAAGGGTTATAAAGCATCTGCCAGGTCACATTTCTGGGCTGACGAGCTATTTTTTTCTACTGTGTTGTCCTCCATGTTCTTGGGTATCATGTTTGGATAGAAAATAGGATACAAGTACTGTTAGGTAATAAAATGTGATAATCTTTGGCAACTTGGGTTCAAAACCCTAGGAGTTTTCTTGAATTAAATTTTGGAATGATTGTTTTGCCTAGTTCTGATACTTAGAAACCTTGTTTCTGCTTTCTTCGGATGTTTGTTTGTATGTTTTGCAAAAAACAAAAAAACAAAAACCTGGTGTTTGTGCAGTGTTTTGGTTCGTGGGGAGACTACCCTGAGGCCAAAAGTTTGGTTTTATTTGCTTAGTGAAAATTTCATACATATCTCCTTGCATTGGAATACCGTCCACAGCATCCAGTCTTTGATAGGTTTGTCTATCATTCTTCAGCAAAGTCCCTTTGATCATTTCTTAGCTGTGAGGTTTGGCAGTTCCATTGTAACATGCAACTGAGTCTTAAAAAAGAACTGCATGAACGTGCGGGAGACTAAATGGCCCTGGAGCCCGCATTTTGCCAAGCCTATTAAGTTTGCTGAGCTTGGTGCTAGTTTTGTGTTTATACCCTGCCTTGCATTTCTAGCAGCCTGATCTGCAATCCAGTTAAATGAAGGGTTTTGTTGGAGGGGGGTGTTTGAGATGATTTTGACATCCTGATCCTGTGCATGTTTACTTGTAGTCCTGCCGCACACAGTTGGGCTGGGGGTTTCACAGTTGTGGTTCTCCTTGCTGGCTAGCTGGGGATCTGTTGTAGTGTGTGGTACAATATTGCAGAGGTACCACTGTTTTGTTATGGGAAGTGGCTGTGCTTCTCTTGTAGAGCACAGTTTGCATACTACAGGTCCCAGGTGCAATTACCAGCACCTTCAATTTAAAAGTCTCAGGTGCTAGGAAAGGCCCCTGTCTGCCTCAGTTCTACACCAACCAATTGGAGTAGATAATACTGAGCCAAATAGGCCAGTGGTCTGATCTGGCTGTTGTACATAGTCAGTTTTTTCTTGATGTATAGGCATTTGGGAGGAGGATATTGTGTCTGTCACTACCGTGCCAACTATCTAATAGTTTCCCTTCTTTAAAAACTTGTTCTTGCCAGAATAAGGATCAGTTTACCAGCAACTTGCATTAGCAGTCTGAACATTGGTACCCCTATAACACACACAGTGAAAGCAAAGACAATATTTGGTTGGTTTAGTAATGTCTGTGCAGCTGCTGTAAACAAGTCAATAAGAAAGCACCCTCCCTTCTCTTCACCCAGTATTTTTCAGGAGCAGGTGAAAATCCCAGTAGCAATGATGCTTAAAATAGTTCAAGCAAGCATCAAGACAAAATAGGTTTTGATTGTCTTTGAAAGACAAATCAGAATTGTATTGTTCCTATAAACGTCATTTTGGTTTGATTTGACTTCAAGGACTTGAGAGATGCTGGGGCTTAAATTATTTGCAGGTTAAGAAGAGGCCCGCAGCCTATTGTTCTGGAAATAATTAGTAGTATATAAATTTACCTCTTAAACTGTTAGTCCTAATCCACTAAAAAACATTTGATCTGCATTCTGGGCACAGTCTTCAAACGAAGCCATTCAGAGAAGTCCTGACCTAGTTTGCTGAGAAAATGTTGTGCAAATCAGCCTTGTCCTGCTAATTTGTTGGGAAACGTTTTGGGGTAAATTCTTCATGGCTTAAAGCGCTCTCGCACAGAGAAACTTCGCTGTAGAGCGTTTTCACAGGAGGAGGCCGTCCTTTGCAAAGCTGGCATTTTAAATATAGCATGAAGCTGAACAGGACTGACCTACAATTAAGTGGAGGTAGTCTCTTTTTGTGCTCTGCAGTTGTCAATTAGCTGTTATTATGAGAGATTTATTTGCTGGAGGTTTTTGTGAATGGACACTGAGCCCAAACTGTTTCTTTGCCCACTACCTGCATAAAAAGGATGCTAGTTGGTATGTCATTGTGCCAAAGCTTATTTGTTCTCGTGAAAAAAATTGATTTCCCCTCCTTTCTCATTTAAGTAAATGGAACATATTAAAATCACTTTCCTCCATCAATACGTTGTGCGTGCTTGGTGCAAAAGTGTGCATAGCGGGAAGTGGTTGGGGATGTGAGTCTGGAGGTATGTAGTACAGTTATGGTTTTTTTAATGTTTGCATTTTGTGGGTGGGGGAAGCTAAGAATTGGGGCAGAATAGTTGGACTGCGTGACTGTTGTTTGGAGGATTCTGAGGACAAGCGGAGGAACTTGAAAGATGGGTGGAGGGATGAGAAGAGAGAACATGGCTGATGTTGGGTGGGGTTAAACTGACCTCAAGCATTCTAGCTTATATCACAGTTTGGGAAGAGAGAGGCTTCACTTGCATTCAGGCCAGCCAACCTCTAAAATTGTAGCCTGCTCCAGAAAGACTGTCACTTGCTGTTACCCAAAGAGTTTGCCGATTTCACAGAAATATGAAAATACCCAACATTATCGGTATACATTTCTGAACATGGGCAGAAGGAATAAGTGAAGTTGACAGTTCTGGCAACGGAGAAGGGAAATATGATGACATGCACAGAAAGAAAAATGATGGCAGGGAAGGAGGGGCTGTGATCAGAACTGGGAAGTGACAGTTGTCTGTATGTATATATTTGAAAACTGGCAGTTAACCATTTGCATCCATTGTAGGATCCATGACAGAAAGGAGAAATAGCAGACTGAACCAGGGACTGATTTCTGAGACAGAGGCTAAAAGTACAGCCAAGTGATATGAGAGAGGCAACAGTTGCAGCAGAGGAAAACTGAATGGGAAGAACGAAAAATCGTATAGAAGAAGAAAATGGGAGCACAATTTTAAAAGGAAGAAGGATGGAAACTGAATATATAAAAAAGGAAGAAAAGAAAGGAAGAAAATAAGGTGCTGGTAATTAAATACATAGAAAAGAAGGGTATGTCCAAGTTAGGTAACTTAGGTTAGTTAGTTAGGTAACTAATGATTATTAACAGGCAAAGTACAAATTGTAGAAACTTAGTAGGGAGAAATGAAAGATAATGTAACCCTATTCAGCAGAAACCCAGTGGGTATCTGTGCCTTGCTTTGAGGAAAAGGATTGGCTAGCAACTTAAAGAACTAACAGAATAAATTCAGTGAAAGAACAAAATGTATAAAAAGTCATACCAGGCAGTTGTTCATATCTCTTTCATGTCCCCATTCCCTAAATAATGGGAACATATAGAGAAAAAGGGAAAAATAATGATGGTTAATTTTACTTCGTAAAACTTTATGAATAGTCCAAACGTATCTATGACGGAAAGGAGGAATAGCGGACTGAACCAGGGACTGGTTTCTGAGACAGAGGCTAAAAGTGCAGCCAAGTGATATGAGAGAGGCAAGAGTTGAAGCAGAGGAAAACTGGATGGGAAGAACAAAAAATCATACAGAAAAAGAAAAATACTAATTTTCTTTACTAATTTTCTTGACATTACTAATAGTCCAAACGTATTGTATTAAACATGTATATGGTTTGATGGGTGGGGGATGAAAGAAACCTAAGGATGAAAAAAAAAACTTTCTAAAAAACAAATTATCATGAAATGTGAAAATACTAATAATGGAAAAAAATCATGAAAGAAAGGGAATGGATTTCATAAATGTTATGGTAGACTGTGGTGGTACCGTTTACAGTGTAATGCACCCTGTGTATATAATGTGTAATGTGCCCCAGTCACCTATTGCTGCCTGCTGGTGGTCTTTTCCTTGCAGAAGTAGCCTGTGGACTAGAGACCTGGAGCGTAGATGGCAATACTGGACCATGCTATGTGGGGTGCCTAATTAATCTGGACTGTAATAAAAAGGATAATAGAGCGCTGCTTCTCATTCTTTCCATTACTCCTCCCCAACTGGGCTGCTTTAAAGGTTCAGTTACAAGAGAGAGGACTAAAGAATTGTAGAGAATGTGTTTACAAATCTACAGGAAGAGCAAGGAAGAAGCAAGCAGCAGCACCAGTCTCCAGAATCCACCCCTGCTTGTCGCTCCACAAAGCTGCTGCTTATCGGCTTCAGAAACTGTTTCCCTGTCTCCCCAGTTTCAAAAATATCTCTCTTCTACAGCTCAGATGTCTTTCAGCTGTTTCGTAGGCACGTGGCTTTGATAACTTCTAGCTAGTCTTTAATGTATATTTATTAGCAGATGTTGGAAGCATCCAGGCCTTGCCAAAAAATAAAAGGGGACTTTGACTGGCCTAAGAGCATCAAAAAGTTATATTTCCATTCCAAACGTTATGATGACCTCAGCTGAAGCCATGATCACCTTTGCTCCGTAGGAAATGTTTGTGGTAACGTTCAGAATCCATAGGGCCCTATTTGGTACCAAATCCACCATCAACTTTACAAAATTCTCCTTTGTTACCTGAAGGCTACTGGAGCAGAATCCAAGCCATAATAGAATTGTGCAATGTTAACTGAGCAGAACTGAAGCAATCTGTCTATTCTCTCAGTGTGGGTGTTAAATGCTGCCAAGACTTATGGCGACTCTATGAATTAATGACCTCCAGAATGTGCTACCATTAATAGCCTTGCACAGGTCTTGCAAACTGAGGGCCATGGCTTCCTTGATTGAGACAATCAATCTCATGTTGGGTCTTCCTCTTTTCCTGTGTGGTGTAGTGGTTAAGAGTGGTGGTTAGGAGTGGTGGACTCTAATCTGGAGAACTGGCTTTGAGTCCCCACTCCTGAACATGAGTGGCAGACTCCAGTCTGGTGAACCAGGTTGGTTCCCCCACTCCTGCACATGAAGTCTGCTGGGTGACCTTGGGCTAGTCACAGTTATCTTAGAGCTCTCTCAGCCCCACCTACCTCACAGGGTGTCTGTTGTGTGTGTGTGTGTGTGGGGAGGGAAGGTGATTGTAAGCTGTTTTGATTCTTAAGTGGTAGAGAAAGCCGGCTTATAAAAAACCAACTCTTCTGCTGCTGCCTTCAACTTTTCCTAGCATGATTGACTTTTTAAGTGACTCTCCTTTTCTCTTGGCCCTGATCTGGATGGCCCAGGCTAGCGTGATCTCGTCAGATCTCAGAAGCTAAGCAGGGTCAGCCCTGGTTAGTATTTGGATGGTAGACCACCAAGGAATACTAGGGTTGCTGTGCAGAGGAAGGCACTGGCAAACCACCTCTGTTAGTCTCTTGCCTCGAAAACCCCATAAGGGGTCGCCATAAGTCGGTTGTGACTTGAAGGCACTTTACACACACACACCTTTCTCTTAATGTGACCAAAGTACAATAGAGCAATTTGGTCATTTTATCTTCTAGGGAGAGTTCAGGGTTGATTTTATCTAGGACCCATTTATTGATCTTTTTGGCAGTCTGTGGTATCAATAAAACTCTTCTCCAACACCGTGTTTCTTACTTAGGCATGATTAAATTTGACTCTTTTTCACTGCTAGGTTATTAAAAGAAGTGTGTGTGTGACTCAATAAAAAGATAACACTCCTGTTCTTAATATTGTCGCAGGCTTTCACGGTCAGAGTTCATCAGTTCTTGTAAGTTATCCGGGTTGTGTGACCGTGGTCTTGGTATTTTCTTTCCTGACATTTCGCCAGCAGTTGTGGCAGGCATCTTCAGAGGAGCAACACTGAAGATGTTGCTTCAGTGTTGCTCCTCTGAAGATGCCTGCCACAGCTGCTGGCGAAGCGTCAGGAAAGAAAATACCAAGACCACAGTCACACAACCCGGATAACCTACAAGAACTCCTGTTCTTATTTATATACTTGGACAGTTGTATCCTGCTAAACTGAAGGATCCCTCAGCAATACTTGCCGTGAGTATGGTGGGCCTAAACAGTCTGATTTTATAGGTTAACCCCTGTGTTTATGTTGGCTACAAAATGGGCAAAACAGTCCTCCTCTTCCTTGCCTGTTGTGAAGAGCCAAATTGGGGCCTACTGAAATGTCCAGTTGGCTTCCAGGCATTACAGTGGAGCACTTTGCAATTGTCATTCCTCAAACCCCCATGAGCATGATAGCAACCCATTTGCCACTTTCCCAGAAAATATGCCATATTTGCACAAAATTCATTTACCTAAAGCTTAAACTCTTGATTCCAAGGATGCATGGGAAGTGGTGCCATGTATTTGTGGATTTAATTTATGCAATAGGGTGGTTTTTATCTTTAAATATTTCAGTTGAGTTACGTTTAGATCATATTTCAATAAAACTTGTTTGCTACATGGTTACTGAAAGGAGCGCATAGGCCAGCCACTTAAGGTCTACTGCCAAACTGTCTTGCTAGGCAAGGGACCGATAGCTCTTGACAGATTATCTCCAGATCAGCGGCTGCTGTCTGGGAGCTTGTTTATACACACCTTGCATTGTGAACAACTTAATTAATAGATCTCCAGGACCTCTTTCAGGCACTCACACCTTTTATGTTCTTCCATCATCTGCCTTTGAATATGCAAATTGGAACAAACCAATGGTTCTCTCAAAGGCAGGATTGACCTACATATGTGGTGGTGGGTTCATGTTTTTAATTTTTTTGAATGTTTGCTAATCCATAAGAAGGTTGGGGAAATATGTCTAATTATGGGGAGTTATGATCATATTTTTAGACATCAAGCTGAATACCTTATTCCCCCTCTCCTTGTTTTAAGGTGATCTGCGCATTTGTTGTTCAGGAACTGTGAGTACAAATTGGATTTAAGTTCAGGTGTTGATGCTGTTTTATTTCTACTGCAATGTTTTTTGGTGGAAGTCACATCCCAGTCCACATTCTGGTACAATTAAGTTTAAATCCCCTTTTAAAGCATGACTGAAGCTAGAGTTGAATGTTTTGAGTTGCTAGGCGGTAGTATCAGATTTGTAGGTCAAGGTGTTTAAGATTTTCATCCCTTTTATGTGTTTCCCAGTTTGTTCTAGTAGCACTCACCACATTTAATCTGTTTGTTTGGATTTCTTTCCTGCCCTATCCAAATAGCTCTAGATAGGTTTCTATTATAATTAATTTATAGTACAAATATCTGTTTTGTATCACTTTAACAGCTATGGCTTTCTCTGAGTAAACTTGGAGTTTAAGTTTGCTGAAGGTAGTGGAAATCTTCTGAATATCTGGAACCCTTTTCACAGAACTAGGATTTCAGAGGTGAGGAATGATTGTTAAACCAGATTAAATCTGGTTTAGTGCCGTCGTGGCCTTTGTTGTCATCCCATTTTATTCCTGCCCACAGATTTTTAGGATGAATGATGGCAAAATGTTTAGAGTTACATTGTAGGCTTTATAGATGGGCAGGATTTCACTCAATACACTTTTTCCCACATAGAAGCATTTCTTACACAGGATGAAACTTGCATGTAATTGGAAAGGCATTGTAAGTTCAGGACTTGGGTCTTCTGTTTTGTAACTTGCAGGGCACATAGTCGAGACTTCATTAATCCAAAATGATGCTGAATGGTTTTATACTCTTAGTTATTCCACATTGAGTAATTCATCCATGTTTCAGGACTTAAATATGTGCTCTGAATATGTAATATTTTGCTCAGGACATGTAATGGGGTGTCATGGTTGGGTATCTATCAAGACCACGACCTGGCAAAGGGCTTGCTCCTGACTGGAAAGAGGGGGTTGTTCTTGTATTTCCCAGTGGGAAAAATGTTAGTGGCAATGAAAAAAAGCCGAGCACAAGAATATCCGTGGCTCTTCCAAGCAACCCTTCTGGTTGACCCAGAAGCCACTGTAACAGTGCAGGGCTTCTTGTTGATTTTTCCATTTCTCGGTGTGAGGGATGGTAGAAAGAGTTGATCAGTGACAATATCATATCCCTTTTAAATCTGCTGATAGCTATGAGGCTAAATGGATGGTGAGAAGGTTGTATTCTGCTCCCTCCAGCAATGTTATAGTGGGAGAGGGAGAAAGGAGCCATGATGGGGAGAGAGAATAGAGTTGTGATTGGGAGAGAGGAGGCACTGTGGCAGCAGGGCCTATGAACACCCTCTGCCTCAGTATAGACTGAATAAATGTGAGTTTATATAGGAAAGCTCAAAGATGGAGCCCATACATTGCATGCCTAAGGACAAGGTCTTACCCCTGGCATCTTAACTTTCAGGTCCCAATCTACATGCTATGTGGGAGACTCAGATTTTTGAAGTGGTCCCTTCTCCAGATGTTGAGAGATCTAATGGGTTTAGGATGGTGTAACTCTGGTTAGGATGGCACTGCTGATTACAAAGCTCCAATAGAATGTGTGCTATGGCCTTTAGGTGACAGGACCGGGAAAGCTTTCTGCCTATGATATGCATTGTTTTGGAGTGAAGGTCTGACTCAGTAAAATGTTGAGCGAGAGTAGAGATTTTGATGGAGATTTTCCTGAGATTTCTTTTTGTAGAAATCTGACTGGTTTCTCCTTCTTTTTTGATAGTTAGTATATCATTTGTTTCCGGAGGAAAGCTTTCAAGTTACACTAGTCCAAAAAGAATCTTTGGAGGTTGTTCTTTAGCATTGGAAGATGACTTGGAGGCACAGAACCATTAGATTAGCAAGCAAGATCTTTTGAGTGGAGGAGTGAATGACCATCTCTTCAATTCCTTTTTCTTGTATTCTTGAAGTTCTGTATCATTCCCTCCATTCCAGAGAAGATGCAGTGCTTGATACTTTTCCATCTCCCTTTTGTTTATATATAGTCTGAAAAGCTTGGTATCCAAGTCCTTTGACACTAACAGCGTGGGAAAACTATGTAAAATTAGCCTGTTTTAATATGGTGGTAAATATCCCATATCCAAATAAAACCTTAGCAGCATGATCCTATGTTTGTGCTCATTGCGTATAATATTTCAGAATATAGGTACGGTTGGGCTGTTAGTTTATACACTGGTTCCAGTCATAATTTCTTTGGTAGTTGGCTGTTGATACTGAGTTTCCTGTGGATCAGTTTCCCAGTCAGTCTCACATTCTTCTAGAAATACAGTGTCCTCTTATTGTCGAAGGCTTTCACGGTCAGAGTTCATTGGTTCTTGTAGGTTATCTGGGCTGTGTGACCGTGGTCTTGGTATTTTCTTTCCTGACGTTTCGCCAGCAGCTGTGGCAGGCATCTTCAGAGAAGTAACACTGAAGATGCCTGCCACAGCTGCTGGCGAAACGTCAGGAAAGAAAATACCAAGACCACGGTTACACAGCCCGGATAACCTACAAGAACCAACAGTGTCCTCTTTTGGTTTAATTTCTCTGACTTTGGCAGAACTGGTCCATTTCTGCCCATGTGATTTTAAAACGTATTACTGTATCTACTAAGGCAGAGTTCCCCAACGTGGCACGTATGGGAACCATGGTGCCTGCCATTACTTCCCTCACCGAGCTTTTCAAAAAATGGGTGGGCCATTGTAAGGTAAGGCTTTGTATTGACTACCCTCATTCTAATGAAAGGGTTTTCTGTGGCTGCATAGCAGCTGCAGCCACCAGAAGATTGGGAGGGCTTTCCTTAGTCGCTGTGTGGTTCCATTCCTCCTTCAGGCTTTCCTTCTTTGAATTCTACCACTCCCATTCTCCCTGCCTCCATCCTTGAGGTTTCCTTCATTTCTTTTTCTGAGATTGTTTTGCAGAGCGAAGTGGGAAATGTTGCATTTGGCTTAATTTCGGTTCCAAACTTCACCCTCCTATATTAGAAAGTTCAGTTGTCGAGTGGCTAGAGGAGGGGGTTAGTTTGGTCCCAGTTCCTGTTCAAGAGGACCAAAGGGTTGCACCCTCCTAAGGTTGCCAGCTGCCTGGAGGGGGATAAAAGCCCTGCCCCTTTAATAGAGGTTTGATGGATGTAATTTACCAGTGAACGTTACTAGCATCCTATGTCTTGATAAACTTCAGCTGCCCACTTCCTCACATTAAGCCTCCGTTAAAGGGATAGGTGATTTTTTCTCCAGGTCTTTTGCAACCCTAACCCTCTCCCTCACGGCCAGAACATGCATGATACTTTCTAGCGGACCCCCTGAGTATCCCCCATAGCGTGCTAGCTGTTTGGAGGGCATTTATGGAACATTGCAGGCATTCCTTTCTTTGCATTGCTGGCCCCCCCTTTAAAAATCAAAATTACAAGTATTAATGTAAGCTGCTGAGAGCCTCATGGATAAAGCCCTAGGAACATAAATCTGATACATTTATTTTGGTTTTCAAAGTATTATTAAATCGTTTTGTGTGTCCTTTCCACGTAGGACTCGTATTTGGGCAAAGAAAGGCCTGCTGAGAAGTTGAACTGAAACTTGCAATTTCAGAGGGCGCCTTCTGCTCTGAAAATGAAAAGGCACAAATATGTTGCAGTTTTAGTTCAGAGCCACCACTGCTTTGGTACTATATAAAACTCCCACTCTGTTTATTTAGAAGGCATTTAAGCCTTCTAAACAATTGGCGTTCTTGTTACCAGAGATTGTCGGGCATCCAGCCTGAAGATGAAGAAAGCAACACGAGAGGGTTTTTTTTTTTTTTTTTTTTTGGTAAATGGCTGCAAGCAGTTATCTCTTATAGCTGGTTACTAGAAGGAGGTGTGTATAATCCTTATGTTTGCATACAGTAGGTCATTGCTTGTGGAATTTTGTTGAGCCTGCTTACTGGGAGCCCGGCCTCTTGAGAGATCTTGGCATCCTCCTCAGTGGAAAGGGAAAAAGAACAAAGAGATCAAAAAGCAGAGCTGTTGAAACGGAATTTGTTTTTTTAAATCTCCTTTTGACATTTTTGTGTTGAGGAAGTTGCAACAGTAAATGCATTCTGTATGTTGATAGCTGGTGCACGTGAAACACCTTTTTCTTCACTAAAGATGAATAGGTGTCCTTGGAACTGTGTTGCATCCTTGTTCTAAAAGTAAATTTATGTGTTTCTTTTCAGGTAAACAATAGAGAACAGTCTTTGTTTTCCCTTTCTAGGTGTGCTTTAACCAAAAAGGAATGTAGAATGTGAGTTTTTCTCCACCCCCCCCCCCCAAGAAAAGAACGACTTTTTGGAAAAATACATAGAAACTATGGTGATTTAATATGAGGCTTTATATTTTCTCTGTGTGTGTATATGTAGTATGTGAAGTCCGGAAAACAACTCCAGAGTAAGTCAAAGGAAATAAGTGTGTTTGGTGGAAGATTGTAAAAAAGGCTGGCATTTTCCTGAGGGAACAGAATGTCTTTTGGCAGCATAATTGTCTACTAGGCAAATACATATTTTGGTAAGCGGGACTTTGAAATGCCCATTGGACTGTGTTTTCCCATGAATGATCTTAATTTGTTATGATCTGCTAGGTCTCTGTTTTATATGCTGTCGTTAGACAGTGGATTACAGTGGTAGACCATTACATTCTTTGGGATGGGTAGGCAAAACCTAATGGCTCTTGAGGATAACGATTGATTCTGTGATGGGAAAGCTAATTTCATTCAAAAACCAGTAACTGTAAGCATCTGAACACCAGATTTTGAGGGTGGGTTGGGTTGCTTTTGCTGTCCCTAGCAAAATACCTTTAGCTGGGCATTCTGGAGCAGTGAATATAAAATGAGAGAATATTTTAGGTTTGAGAGATATTTCCTCATTGTAAAAGTGTATGCTGGTTAAAAAAAAGATCCTGCATCTTGTGAAGGAAGTAAGCAAGATTGCTAGTGGAAAAAAATATGGTTAGTACAAACTTCAAGGGATTCTGAAGGGTACTTAACTATGTGTTATGTTAAGAGGAAGAAGATACTTTGCTATAAATGCACACAGCAGTTTTAAAACGAATATTTGGCATTATTGCTAATTAAACACCAGAGTTATATTAATGAAGATAAAATGTATATTTTGTTGATATTTTTATAACCATATTTTCTTCATATGTAAAGTAGTTGCATACCCCCCCCTCTCTCTCTCTCTCTCTCCCCTCCCCTCCCCTCCCCTGTTCTTAGACCAAGGTCTTAAATAATAAAACCATAAAACTTATCCATCTCTAAAAACACCTTGCTTTGTCTCTTCTTCAGCCTCCAAAAAATAGTTGCATACAGTGGAGTCTTATCTGGAGAACCAGGTTTGATTTGAGCTGTGGAGGCTAATCTGGTGAATTGGATTTGCTTCCCCACTCCTACACACGAAGCCAGCTGGGTGACCTTGGGCAAGTCATGCTCTCTCAGCCTCACCCACCTCACAGGGTGTCTGTTGTGGGGAGGGGAAGGTGAGTCTCCCTTAAATGGTGGAGAAGGTCAGCATATAAAAACCAACTCTTCTTCTTCTTCCTCATGGGTTACATGGCAGTTTACTGCAGCAAACGGTGTGAGGATGATAATGTACATTCATCACAATGTATTGAACTGATTTTCAAACTTCATGTTTGTTTAGATGTAGGAGACAGGGCAACTTTTGCAAGAAATACAGCAGGGATCAACAGATCCCATGCACCAAGATGCCCTGGCACCTAGGAATTTCATTGTGGCACCTAGTACTTTCAGCAGGAATCTTGTAGTGTCTCTTGGTAATCCTTCGTTTGTACAAACGTCATTGGAATATGCCTTGCTGCATGACATAAAAATGTGCATGCATGAAGTTCTTGTTATTGCTTGTTTATATATTAATTTTATACCCTTCCACAGTAGTTGATGAATTCATTTCTTAATGAGTTTCTACTGCCTCCAATATTCAATTATATGAAGCTTTTTAAAGCAGTAATGCAATTATGAGAAATAGGGAAGAGGTTAGGTTTGGGTGAGAGGTAAGGTTTTTGTTTTAGGGTTGGCAAACAGCATTACTCACATATTTAGCACAAGAAACTGAAGAACAGCTAGATTTCATTTCAGGAGCACCTTAGAGACCGACAAGATTTTTTGGAGTAAGAGCTTCTGAGGGTCAAAGCTCTTTTCGTCAAATAAGAAACTGAAGAGGCTATGATTGGGCTTTGTGGCAGCAACAAGCAGGAAAATGTGGTCATTAAAGAAAGAAACCCTGAAGGCTGGAGAAATGAGCCTGACTTCTAAATTTTGCAGCCACAGAAAATTCATTAAAACACAGCATTCTCCTCTGAGGCAAGGGCGTCTTGAGCAGTGGGTTGTTTTCCTTGCTCCATCTGGGGAAGGCAGGACTAAATTCTAACTTCCTGTCCCCTTTGGCGGGAAAACAGCCTACAGAAGCCCAGTTTCCTCCTGCCTTCTAAGGGGAAGCAGGCTCTGTAGCACAGCTCCGTGCTTTGGTCAGTGTAGGTTAATTACTCTATTTTTTCTTCAGCCTATCCATTTATTCTTATTCTAAACCTTTTTCCACTCTATCTCTGGTCCTCTACTCCCCTCCCGGTGTGACCTCCTTTCTCTCTGAGGGTTCCCTTTGTAAAATCCAAAGTGGTGGACGCCATTAGTCCCCGGGAGGACGACTTGCTTTCAGTAGAGGACTACCGAGTCGGGCTAGTTAAATCTGCCCGCCACGAGTCCGATTCTCCCAACGGCCGCAATAGCGAGCCCTCCGGGAACAACTCTGCCAACAGGGGGGAGGCGCTACAGAGCGCAGAGATCGGACCGCAGAAGTCGGCACCAAAAAAGGCACGAAAAGCCGCGCCGCTGCAACAAGGGGCCAAAAAGAGGAAAGCACGGCTTCAAAACGGCGGCTGCCTACAGCTCCAAGACAAAATCCAAACAGAAAGCCGGGAAGAAATCTCCCGCCTATTCTGATGCTGCTGCGAGCCCAACCTTCTCTGCCCTCTCGGCCTTGTCGTCAGATGCTTTCTTGCCTGGAGTTGGTAACGTTACCCCCCCCCCCCGGTAGATGCGGCGGGTGATCGGCTTTTATCCCAACAGGAGGCTGACGGTTTGGTTAATCTCGCCTCACAGAGGCAATGGCAAGCCTTTCAGGCTTACCAATTAAGAGTCCCTCTCTTTCCCTGGACGGGGCCTTTGGGGTCTCTCTGCATGTTTTTCTCCCATTCACTGAGTACCAGGGAGGAGGAATCAGTCCAAAATCAGGCACAGGCTTCTATCTCCTCTCAAACACAGGCTTCTACCTCATCTCAGTGGCCAACTAAGGCTGCACTGAGAGCAAAGGGAATAGAGCCACAGACAAACTAATTGGAATCCACAGCCTCCTCTGTAGATTCCGATAATGAGAGAGAAGGGGAATTGGACTCAGAGGACGAGTCCTCTCAGTCAGAAGAACAGCCCACCAGGCTGTTCACTGGAAAAGACTACCAGGGACTGTTAGCAAAAGCCATCTTAGCCCTGGATTTAAACAAAGAGGCTGACACTCCAGAGGAACCTTGGCCCAAACTAAAACAAGGGGTTAAAGTGCTTTCCAAGAAAAAGTGACCAATAACCTGGTTCCTTTTCTTGATCTCTTTTTAAGAGCAGTCAGAGAGGAGTGAGATAATCCATCCTCTACATGACAGGTGACACCTAATATTAAAAAACTGTATGCCCTCGCACCACATGCCATGCCAATGCTCAAGGTACCCCTCGTAGATGCCCCGGTGGCAGACCTTCAGAATCCAGGTCTAGTTCCGGAGGATGGAGTGGGGGCCTTACGTGACCAGCTGGACAGAAAGTCGGACTCTCTGGCTAGGAAAGCACATGAGTCCTCGGCTCTAGCAATCCAGGCCAGTGCAACTATGTCTATTTTTGCCAGAGCCTCATACCTCTGGGTTAAAAAACTCATTCTGTTAGTACCTGAAGAGAACCACAGAATTGTTGGAGGTTTAGAGAGGGTATTAAGCGTGTTCAGTTTAATGGCCGATGACTCTTTGGACTCTATGTCGTTCACAGTTAGGTCCATGGCCTCAATTACTTCATTGAGAAGGGCGCTCTGGCTGAGAGTTTGGCCACCAGACTTTAGAGCCAAAACCACCCTCATGGCCTATCCCATCCAAGAGGACAGACTATTCGGTGAAAAATTAGATAAGATCCTTGTGGAAACCAAGGATAAAAAGCAAGGCCTGCCTAGACAAATCCGAAAGGAACAGAGATCCCTTAACTACGCCTCCTTTCGTTCCTCTCGAGTTCAATCCAGATTTAGATCTGAATACAAGAGGGGATCCTGGAATACTTCCCGGTCCTTTCAAAGGGAGGGAAGGTTTCAAAGATCCCAAAATCACAACAGATCCAATAAAGGTGATAAATTCACCAAATCCAATACCCAGTGACATCAACCCCACAGGGGTCGGGGGGGAGGCTTCAGTTATTCAGAACCATATGGCTAGCCTCCAACCCGGACATCTGGGTCTCCAGAATTTTAACAGAGGGGTATCTTCTGGAGTTTATCTACCAACCACGCGACCGATTTATTCTCTCCCCAACACCACGCAGAAGGGAAAAACATACCAGGACATTCAGGGCCATACAACATCTTTTACAGATCAGGGCCATAGAGCAGGTACCGATACACGAATTACATCAAGGGGTCTATTCCATCTTTTTTACCGTCCCCAAGAAAAATGGGGACTGGAGGGCCATCCTAGACCTAAAATACGTCAACAAAAGGATGGCACGGAAACACTACGTTCTATCGTAGAGTCATTACGCCCCGGCACCTTCATGATGGCAGTAGATTTAACCGAAGCCTACCTCCAGGTCCCTATTCACCCTTGCCACAAACAGTATCTTCGTTTCGCCTCTGGCCAATGCCATTTTCAATTCAGGGCCCTGCCCTTTGGACTGGCCTCCGTCCCGAGAGTCTTCACAAAGATCCTCATCACGGTCATAGCGGCTCTCAGACAGGAGGGCGTCCAGGTGCATCTGTACCTGGACGACATCCTGATCTGTGCCCAGTCCAGAGAACAATCCATACAGCACACTACGAGGGTAGTGCAGGTTCTTCAGGAACATGGTTACATAGTCAACTTTACCAAGAGTTCCTTAACACCTGCCCGTTTCATGGTACACCTGGGGTACACCGCTGATATTATAGATACCAACCTGGCATCTAGGAGACTGGCCACTCACTGGATATATGGAGTCACCTGGAGAGCCTTTGCAACCTGGTGCGAACGCAATTCTGTAATCCTGCTTAAACCATCGGCTGGAGATATCTTATCTTTCCTCCAAGACGGGAGAAGTTTAGGGCTCAAACCGTCCACCATGCGACGCCAACTGGCAACCATTGCCACTCTCATCCCTCGAGTCTCAGGTTACGCTCTAGGTTCTCACCCACACATCAAAGCGTTCCTGCAGGGAGTCAAATCCTCCTCTCCATCAATCATACACCGATTTCCTACTTGGAGCCTCCGTATGGTGTTAAAGTTCCTTACCAAGCCTTTTTTTGAACTTCTATGAGTAGTAGATCTCAAGTGGCTGCGGATGAAGGCTCTGTTCCTAATGGCCATAACCTCGGCGAGGCGGGTGTCAGAGCTCGGAGCCCTATCCATCAGGTCTCACTTGTGCGTATTTCGCAAGGACGGTGATTCTCCGCACTGACCCTACCTTCGTTCCAAAGATCAATACTAGGTTTCACCGGGAGCAAGAGATTGTGCTACCCACCTTTGTGCCCAATCCTTCAAATCAACAAGAAAAGGAATGGCATTCCCTCGACGTCAAAAGGGCACCGAGGATTTACATCAGGTGTACCCAGCTGATCAGACATCGGATTCCCTCTTCATAACACTGACAGCTCCCAACAAGGGGAAGGCAATGTCTAGAGCCGCCATCAGCAGCAACATTAAGAGCTGTATCACCCACGCCTACAAGGCATCTGGTCTTCCAACTACACTCCACGTCACAGCCCATTCCATCAAAAGTTCAGCCGCGACCACTCCCCTCAACCAGAGAGTGGAGTGAAACAAATCTGTAAGGCAGCAACCTGGTCGTTGCTTTCCACTTTCACAAGACATTACAGAATTGACTTATTTGCCAAGGAAGCGACCATCTTCGGACGAAGGGTCCTTCGGGCAGTGCAGGATACCTAGTCATTCCCGCCCTATACATAGGTAGCTCTGGTACGTCCCGAGCTGAAGACGCCCTCCTGCCTCAGAGCGAGAAAGAGCCTTGAATTACTTACCATGAAGGCTTCTTCTGCTCTGAGGTACAGAGGGCGTCTTCCCCTCCCAATGGCACCTGCAAAACAAAACAAATGAGATATCAATAAAAATTTATTCTTACAGTTATTACAGTTCTTACCTGTTGTTAATACAAGTTTTTTCAGGGGAGTCGTTGTCTACCCCACATTGTTCTGTGTTACAGTTGCGACAATATTCAGGGAAGGTTCCGTTCCTTCTGATTGGGTTTTTTCTGTCTACCTTAGGATCTAGCTCTTCAACTACTGAAGCTCTTAGAAAGGAGGGGGTCATTTCCTCCAGGAGACAGGAAGGCCTAAATATTTTTGATTCCTGCCTCCCTAGCAATGAAAGGAAAAGAACCCGAGCTGAAGATGCCCTCCGTACCTCAGAGCAGAAGGAGCCTTCACGGTAGGTTCACTTCCCTATTGATTGGTGCCATGACAAACCGTTCCAGGGCATAGTTATTTGTTATGCCTTGAAATTTTCTCTCTTTGGGCAAATGTCTGCTCAAATTATGACAATCAGTGTTGAGGGTAGTTGGAAATCCCCCATTATTGCAAAGTTGTCTCCCTTAGCATCCTTTCTGATTTCTTCCCAGGTCACCCTCAGAGCTGCATGGGACGTGATGTCTGCAGCCTTCGCACCAGGCAGGTAGCTTGTCGTGCAGACACCACATCAGTCACAAACCCCATCTTTCTGTGTTTCCAGTTGTCGAATCATTCCTCGCACTATGCTTAGAGGGTTAGGACCATGCTATGTGGGCTCAGCCATTTCTTTCCCCTTCCATGATTTGCTTTAAGCATGGCAATTGAATTTATAATCCAGATTAGTTTTAACCAGAGTAGCGCCAATGGCAAATATGATGGCTATGCTATGGTTAAATCAAACCATGAGAGGAGGGAAAGGAGGAAGAACGGGGAATGGTTGAGACCTACAGCACACAATCTATCTGTTCCTACTGAGGAAATTATGAGTGTTAGGCCTGTACTGGGCCTCATTCAGTCGTACTTTGAAAAGAGTTGTTGCCCACTATAATAAGTGGTAGGCAAAGTTAATTCTTTTGACGCTTACTATTCAAATGGTAAAATTTGTACTTATTTAATATATGGCTGGCAAGATGAGAGAATTGTTTTTATTAAAAAAGCAGATACTTCTTTATGATTTTGAAAAAAAGAAACATAAGTGTGACCCAGACAGGGAAAATGTAGCCTGAAGAACAGCCCCCTGTTCCTTCGGCCATCTCCTCTGAAAATAAAGCTGTGAGTTATGAACCTAAGGGAGACATTTTAATATTGCTGTTGGGTTGGTATGTGTGGAATGTAATAGTTCATGCATCAAAGGCTCTGAAATGTATCCAGGTGCGCGGTTGGCCTTGCTTTTCTTAAAATGAAAGTCTGTGAGCAAAATAAAAGGGAGCTGTGGAAAAGCATAAAAACCGAACAGCTAAAATATGTAAAATTCCGATTTGACTGTAAATTATTTCTTTATATCGCCACACTTTTGTCATCCTGCATCCTTGTTATGTGTTAAAACTGCTAGCATTTTGAACAGTCTAGTTTATTGGCACTTTTAGAATTTTATCTATTACTTTAAAAAAAAAAACCACCCATAATTTAGACCCCAAATTCCATCCAGCATAAAAGAACTTAAAATGGCCAGCTGAAATTGTGTTGGTTTTAAGCTGTTGTGCTTCAGGATTGCTAGATTCTGACCATGAAAGGGCTGCTAAACCTTGAACAGGTGCATAGGTGGGGAAATGCTCCCAAGTGCAGCTGTCTTTACAGGTGTGATGGAAGAAGCTGCACCTGACAAAAATATCCTTTCCTAGGCATAGAGGAAGTCTCTTGGACTGTGTGTTAAGTGCCGTCAAGTCACTTCTAACTCATGGGAACCCTGGGAATCAATGTCCTCCAAATTGTCCTATCATTAACAACCTTGCTCAGGTCATGCGCCCTGAGAGCCGTGGCTTCTTTTTTAGAGTCAATCCATCTCTTGTTGGGTCTTCCTCTTTTCCTGCTGCCTTCAACTTTTACTAGCATTATTGTCTTTTCTAGTGAGTCTTGTCTTCTCATAATAGGACCAAAGTGCTATAGCCTCCGTTTGGTATGCTTTTTGCACGTGTTTCAGCTTGGCTCCAGTGACCTGCCAGAAGAAAGGCCTCTGCAGCAGCCATTAAGATAATTGCTTTGCTTGTCATGGTTACATGTGTACTATAGTACAGCACACTGCATTTTCTCACTGTCCTAGGTTACAAGACAATATGAAAGCTGGATATTGAAGAGTGGCAAAATCTTGGGGATTAGAGCAGTTACTACAGTTGGCTATGGCCGAATGACTTGAGTAAGCCCTCTGATTCTGGATAGACCGATATACATACAGTGTTTCCCGAATGTTGGGAGTGCAATATTAAAAAGATTTCTGTAGAAATATGTGTCAACGAAGTGACACCCTCCAGTTAAAAGGATCCCAGGAGCAGGACTGGGGGAGACCCTTGACTGTTATCATTCAAAGTAGTCCGTGTTTAATTACACGAACAAAGGAGTGACCACTGTATATGGCATCCAGTTGTTCAATTTTTTTTGTTGACGTTTGATGCCCATCAAATGTTTTCATATTTTTTCCCATAAAAACGAGAGAAGGAAGAGAAGTTAGTTTGTGTATATGTACACAGAAATTGTCAGGAGCGTCAAGATCTTCTAGAAAGTGACAAGGGAATTCAATAGATGCTTTGAATGGCACATTCTGAAAAAAGACTGACTGGAATTCAAGTTGAATTTTCAGCTAGGGATACTCTTGCATGATCAGTTGCCCAAACCCCTTGCTTTCAATAGCCATCTTTTATTCCCACCCTTACCATGTACAGCTGCAAATATCAGGCAACACACACAAAGGCGCCATGAAAAAGCCATGCCTAGGATAGCCCAATCTTATCAGATCTCAGAAGCTAAGGAGGATTGGCTGTAGTTAGTACTTGGATGGGAGACCACCAAAGACGTCCAGGGTTGCTACGCAGAGGCTGGCAGTGGCAAAACCACCACTGAACACCTTTTGCCTTGCAAACCCTATGGGGTCACTATAAGTCAGCTGCAACTTGATGGCAAAAAAGAACTACTGCAGCCTCTGATACAACACATGAACATGCAGCTCTACCATTGGTCGCAATCCAAGTTTTTTTCAAACACTGGAAGAGCCACTAATCCTGTTAATCAGGGCTGTGATGCATGTAAGACTCAAGGGTGCCCTACTACATTACATACACATTGCTACGTCATCAAGGCTGTACAGAGAGGTCCTTGTTAGAGCAGTGGGGCATGGCAGATGCCACATTCCACAGCATCAGCCTCTTCCCCATTCCATTTGAATTAGCAGCTGATGGGTTGAGAAGTGTGGAAAGTCCCGGCAGCACAGGGAGATTTGGAAGCGAAGGATGTTTCTTCTGGCAGGATTGGGGGGAAGGGAGATGTTTTGGCATTTTGAAACTTTTTGAATGGCATGCAGTGGCACATAGGAAGGGTCTTAGATGATAGAGTGTTGTGAGCTGTAGGTGAATGTTCATGAGGGGGGAAGATAGTAATTGCTTGTTTATAGACTTTGGAATGCAAAATATGGAAGAGATGGCATTTTGGGGGACTGGGTGTCAAGAACTAGTATTAGATGCTAACCAAAAGACCTGTTGTCAAATGTTCCCTTTCCCCATGAAAGCTGGTATATTTTTTTGAGCAAAATTAGGGGTGGAGACCCTGGTAGTTAATGAATAAGGAGCTTGGTGTTTAAACACATTTGAGTTTTGATGTCGCTGTTTTAAGGCATCTCTTGCATGAATCTGTCCATTCTGACTTTCCGTACCCCCCAGTTTTCAGTCCAGTTTTAGATCAGTTTAAAATACTCTGTTCACTGGAAAAATTCCGGATGGCTGTATGAGGCAGGGTTTCCTGTATGTATGTATGCGTAGGCACGCGCGCACTCCCCTCCAGAATAAAAACAAGGTGGTTTGAACGAAGATTTGTGTTTAAATACCTCTTTGAAATGTTTTCGCTACTGGAAGACTATTTGTCTCTCAGGTTATGAGTTTGTGCACTGAAACCATTACTTTAAAAAATACTGGCAAAAAATTAATTAGATCTGTTGCTACTTGATGAAGCGTAGTGTTTGGTATGACAAATAAAGCCCCTTGAGGAACATATTCCTGGTAGGAACCCACAGATTTTTGCCAAGACACAAGTCAGAGATGGGGAACTGCTCCTTGCATGTATATCCTGGATTGTTTCTTAGGTGAGAGTCAATCAGCAACGGGTGGGCATTATCTGCATGTCCTGCTTGTGAACTTCTGGAAGCATCTGACTGGCAGGTATTAGAACTGCAGTACCAAACTAGTTCTGGCCGTGGCCACATTCAGCATGGCTATTTCTTTGGCTGTAGTCGCTGTTCCCTGAGAACAGTTCTTACCTGGTGGTCCTCGAGTCAGCAAGAAAGGGAGTGACTTTCTTGCTGACTCGAGGGATGAGGAACGAAGGTCGGTAGGACCACCTCCTGGTCACAATGAAAATGTGAATTAATCTTTGGAACAACTTAGGGATCCGTGCGTAGGATGACTCTGTCCCTGTGGAAGATGCACAAATCAGGTCTGATGGATAGTGCTCCAAGTTCTGACATCCTTCGTGCCGAGTCAGGTGGTACCACCCCGGGTGGCAGATGGGTCCCTGGAGGAGAAGATCGTGCCTGTCTGGGAGATGCCAGTGAGGTCGAATGGACATCTGTTGTAGCGCCGGATACCACAGCCGTCTTGGCCAGTCCGGAGCCACGAGGAGTACGGTGGCCCCCTGCATGCGAATGCGCCTGATAACTCTTGGGATTAGTGGTGGTGGGGAGAAATGCATAGAGGAGCCCCGGTGGCCAAGGGGACAGCAGGGCATCCACCTCTTCCACTCCCATCTGACGGTACCTTGAGAAGAACCTCTTGACATCTAAGGAGTGCTGACCGTATGGCTATTGAGAGGAGAAGGCTGCTGACCTTCGGGTATACCTCTGACGTTGTTGAAACCATCCTCGTGTCCAGGAGACCGTCCACCCAACAAATTTATGGAGCCACTTGGAAGGCCTTTGCAACTTGGTGCAACCGTAATAAGGTGGATCCGCTCAAACCTAGAGTAGTAGACATCTTATCCTTCCTCCAGGATGGAAAGAAACGGGCTCAAGACCTCGACTATGCAGCGTCAATTGGCCGCCATCGCCACCATCGTTCCCCACTTGTCAGGCCACACAATTTCTGCCCACACTCACATCAAGGCATTCCTGAGAGGCGTTAAATCTTCCTCTCCAGCTGTCGCACACAGATACCCCACCTGGAACCTACGTACGGTTTTAAAAGCCCCTACCAAACCTCCATTCGAACCCCTGCGAGTAGTGGATCTAAAGTGGCTAAGAATGAAGGCCTTGTTCCTGACCGCCATTACTTCGGCATGTCAAGAGGGCACTGAGGATTTATATTAGGCATACACAGCATATTAGAGCCTCCGACTCTCTGTTTATAACGCTGACTGCCCCCAGCAGGGGGAAAGCAATGTCTAGGGCTGCAATCAGCAACACCATCAAGCGCTGTATCTTGCATGCATACAGGGTGTC
Organism: Euleptes europaea; assembly: GCF_029931775.1. NCBI lineage: Eukaryota > Metazoa > Chordata > Lepidosauria > Squamata > Sphaerodactylidae > Euleptes > Euleptes europaea. Next base: position 26,517,840 of record NC_079319.1, on the reverse strand, counting down.
TTGTCTCCAGACTCCACTCAACGTTACAGCCCATTCCATTAGGAGTGCGGCCACCTCGGCAGCCTTTAACCATAGAGTGTCTTTAGAACAAATCTGTAGGGCGGCGACTTGGTCGTCGGTATCTACTTTCACCAGGCACTACAGAGTCGACCTGTTTGCCCAGGAAGCTACCAACTTTGGACGAAGGGTGCTTCAGGAGGTGCAGGATACCTAATCGCTCCCTCCCTATTTTTAAGTACGTCCTGAGCTGAAGACGCCCTCCTGCCTCAGAGCGAGAAAGAGCCTTGAATTACTTACCGTGAAGGCTCCTTCTGCTCTGAGGTACAGAGGGCGTCTTCCCCTCCCAATGGTACCTGCAATAATAATTAAAAAAAACAGGAATTGTTACTATGATTACATTTTTTCAGGGGAGTTTGTCCCTTACCTCTTGTCAATTGTTTTCCCTGAGGTTTTAATATAGGGAAAGTTCAGTTATTTCCAGTTAGGTTCTTCCGTCTACCTTATGATTTTGCTCTTCAATGACTGGAGCTCTCAGAAAGGAGGGGGTCATTTCCCCCGGGGAGACAGGAAGGCCTAGTATTTTGATTCTTGCCTCCCAAGCAAGGAAAGGAAAATAACTGAGCTGAAGACACCCTCCGTACCTCAGAGCAGAAGGAGCCTTCACAGTAAGTAATTCAAGGCTCTTTTTCACATTCCTGAACTTTTCCCCAGGCTCTTTTCATTGCATCCCCTCATTATCACTGGGCTACACAAATACACAAGCCAAAATCACATGCACACTATATATATGCAGAAAGGTTAAAATGCAACTGTAAACAAATCTTCCTGGATGGTCATTGAGCAATCCAGAAATCCAGCGCAGGCACATTTAAAACGACTTTTCTTTCTTTGTGCGTCCAGAATCTGATACTTTTGGTTTTCTCTTTTTTCTCCAACAACAGGGTGAAGTTTGAAAAGTACTTGCTCATGTGTTAATTTGATTGTAACCTATTGTAGCACAATCCTGAGGGGGGGATAGTTGCGCTGCAGCTGGGGACGGCACAGCCATGGTGCGGCCGAGCTTCCTCCTGAGCGGTTTGCTGCACTGTGGCCAGCAAACCAAAAATGCACACTCCTCCAACCCCCGTGGAACTGCATAGAGCAGTTCCACGGGGCTGTGCAAATTTGCACTGGCAAAAGTGGGCGTTCCTGGAGTGGAAGTGCCCCAAAGCCGGCGTAAAAACACATTTAGCCAGTGCAAGTGGCATTTATGCTGGCGCTGGGGTCACGCCGCCTCTTAAGGGCTCCCCCCCCCTTTAGAATTGCACTGTTTGGGTGTTAACATGCTAATGCTAGAATGGGAAACTGGAAGGTTTTTCTCCTCCCCCATGCATGCACATCTTCTTCCCACTTGCATATATGGTTGTTTAGATCCTGGCTGGGTTTTCTGTAGCGGTCAGCATGTTGCTGTGTCTTTGCAGTGCTATGTCGAAAGAGAAGAAGCAGATACAACTTATGGCTAGCAAGAGTATGTCTGGATGGTAATGCAGAGTATGCAGTAGGTTCGTACTGCGGGTTCTTGTTGATGCTTGAAGCCCTACCTGCTGGCACTTGCACTCTGATTTTTTATTTTTTTAAAAAAAGCTGTGGTAGTACGGAGAGAACTACAATCACTAGTTAGTTTCTCCTGAAATGGACAAGGCAAGAGGTAAAGTTTTTTAACATCTGGAGATGGAATTGCTTGGCATGGTGTGAGGATAAGCACATACTTCAATGTGGAGTTGAAAATGCATTTCCTGATCAGCTGAAAACCCTATTTTCATCTTGGGTGTGTGTACGCATGGGATGAGGCTGTCCTAAATTGGTGTGTGGTTAGTGTACCCTGTAACATGATCTCGAACCACGTAGAAAACAAACTCTCTGCGTTGTTAGGTTCATTTTGGGGGATTTCTGAAACATTGTTTGCCCCAAACCAGAAAGATGTCATAGGAGCAGCTAAGTGTGTGATGTGATAAGCAGCATGGCTTGGGATCTGGGCAGCCACCTAAATAACTGAAGAACACACAGAATTGTGGCACTGATCCCCCCCCCCCCCCGGGGCATAAGGAAGGCGGCATCAGTTTCCAAAGCTGAGAGTGGTGAATCTTCAAAGATGCTAAACCTTGTAAGTCTTTTTAGTTTTTGCCAGATTGTATTTGCAGATAAATCTGGATTTTTTTTTTAAAAAAAGCTCAAATGTCCACCTTTGCTGGGTGACTTTGCACCATTCACACACTCTCAGCCTAGCCTACCTCACAGGGTTGTTGTGAGGATAAACTGGAGAGAAGAGCATGATGTAAGCCACTTCAGGTTTCTTTTGGGGAGAAAAGCGGGGGTGTAAGTGTTAGTTGCTGAGTTTTTTGGCCTAGCCTGATGCCACAGCTGTTGGAATAGCACGATAAATTGTTTGATGCCCTTTAAAGAAAGAAAAAAAACCTGTAGCTTTTAAGCTCACCTGTTCTGATTTTTATGAACTAAAAGGTAAGATGTAAATATTTTAAATAAATCAAAACCTAAGCTATTATTCAGTAGCTTGGTTTAACCATCACTATTGTACATATATTTATCTGTATAATATAGTTTTATTTTTAGTATGTTAAGTGAAGTGTGAAGCTCACAGGAGTCAGAAATGTGTTAAAATATCAATTGGCCATCTACTCTTGTTGCTTTATGTGGCTGCTTTAGAATGCAGCTAAAGATACACCATTAATTGTAGCATAAATGGAATCCAGTGGCATAGCTGCGTTCAGCTGTGCTGTGAATGAGGATATTTTTAGTGCATTTTACCCTTTTGTGCTCTGTGAGATGGTCAGGAAGTGCTTTTCCCATTGTGCATGCCATGGGAAAGTGCATTAGACGGCGCTCACCAGATATGATGCTTGCTGGCACTTCTGCCCTTGCCTTCAAATGTAGACGTCCTAGAATGGCAGTGAGGGTTGAGGGAGGGGGGTGGCTGTAGTACTTAAGAAATGTAGCTGAGGTTTACATGACAGTGTGTAAGTTTCTAAACTGCAGTGTTTCAACTCAATTTTCTGTTTGACGTTCAACCCCTTTTTGAGACTCCCTAGAGCGATTTTCGCATTCTGGAGTGCTCAGAGAGTTGCTTTCCCAGAATTATTATATGCAGACGCTAATATAGAGAAAGATAGGATGCGTAAAGGAATGACCCCCCCCCCTCCCTGCAAGCTTCTGTGTGCTTTTTGTTTAACCTGTGTGACAGGCTGCCTCTGTTGGTCCCCCTATTTGTATGTGGTTCCTCATTTTTACAGTCTGGTATGATGTACCCTGCTTCTTACTCTCTTTTTGTAACTTGTAACTCTTGGTGCTATGTTACACCATTCCCACCTCCTTTTTATCCTCACAACCCTGTGTGTGATTGGCCCAGGGTCAGTCAGAAAGCTTACATGGCCCTGTAGGATTTTAACCTGGGTCTCCTAGATCCTAGTCCAACACTCTAACCAATGTGCAACACTGGCTCTTTAATACATCCTGAAAATAATAGTAGCACTTCCTAAGTGTTGTAGTGGTTACACTATCCGATTAGGGTCAGGGAGAGCCAGGTTCGAACCCCCACTCAGCCATGAAAGCCTGCTGGGTGACCTTGGGCCAGTCACACACACTCAACCTAAACTACCTCACGGGGTTGTGGTGAGGATAAAAGGAGGAAAGCCGGACAACGAAAGCTGCTTTGGGTTCCCATTGACGAGAAAGGTGAGGGTATAAATGAGATAAATAAAATGGGCTTAGGACAGGTGCCTAAGATCCATTGAACTTAGTGGGACTTACATCCCACTAGGATTCAATAAGCAAGTGTTTTATATTTGAAACTAAAGGTTAAGAGCAGTGCTTTGGAGTGGTGGACTCTGATCTGGAGAACCGGGTTTGATTCCTCGCTCCTCCACATGAGCGGTGGAGGCTAATCTGGTGAACTGGATTTGTTTCCCCACTCCTACACATGAAGCCAGCTGGGTGACTTTGGGCTAGTCACACTCTCTCAGCCTCACCTACCTCGCAGGGTGTCTGTTGTGGGGAGGGGAAGGGAAGGTGATTGTAAGCTGATTTGATTCTCCCTTAAGTGGTAGAGAAAGTCGGCATTTAAAAACCGACTTCTAAAAAATTGCACAACAAGCAAGATGTTCTGGGACCACCAGGCAAGGATACTGGCATTCTAATGCTGCATGTGTTGAAATAAGTATCCAATTTAAACATGATGCCAGCTGTATATAGCCTGGATTTCTTTTTTGCATGTCCAGCATCCCTATAACTATAACAAAGGCAGGTAATTTGGAAACATTATGCAGATTAGCTAGCTACACCTACAACTTGGGGGAAACCCTAAGTTTCCTGAAGGGGGGAACAATCCCCCCTAATTTAATAGTAACATATGTGATGCACCCCCTGAACCCTGCCAAAATTCAGGTAGCTTTTTGAATTGCTGTACAAATTACAGGTGGCCTGTGCATTATGGTGGCAGCAAACTGAATGGTGGGAGGGAGGATAGCTGGGGGTGTGAAATCTGTTGGCAGCAACATAATTTTCAGTGATGTAATTATATATTTGTGCCTTCATTCTGAACAAATGAACATTTGGGCTGGAGTAACATCACTACAAACCTGGTGTAATACTGTATTTTGTTCTGTTGGTGTATTTCACCCGGTATGTTTAATGTATGAACTTAGTGAGTCTTAGGATCAGGCTGCAGGAAAATTACTGTGAAATTGATTGTCAATAGAGAGAGTGTGACCTGCATGCACATTACAATAATTTACTGTTTAAAGCAACACAGAGCAATTTTACCTCTTTTTTTTTTTTAGCTGTCATAGCAGTAAGAAAAATAATTTGTATTTGGAGATGTATTCCATTATGAAGGCTAGGAGATATATTATTTAATTCTGATTGGGAACTGCATGTAATAAAACTTAATTTTCCTTTAGTCTATCCTTCATTGACTATTTTAACAAGCCAATACATTTGTATTTCTTGGTACCCTGGGGATTAGGTTCTTAGCTAACTGCAGATTCTGCTAATTGTTTTATGTGAGTGAGTGTGCAGTGTTTTAGCTCTTCCTATGAATACCTAGATGCTAATTTTACTAGTTTAACTTTCTTTGTCTGTAGCCAGTTTGGGAAAAGGTGCAAAAATATTTCAGAGCTGTTCAAACTTGTAATTGTTCCTTGAAAATCCATCTGTTTTCCGTAAAATATGACAGCTTCCTAACACTGAAAGAAAGTTCCTTTAATGAAATGGTGTATAATCCAATGACTTATGTGTGTTCATACATGCATGATTTGTATGTGGTCTTATATAAATCGCTATCTATTAGGAAACTTGTCACTCCTCAAGCACTTTTATCTGCATAGAAGTGCCAACAGTGCCGTTTTAAGCCTTGCATGCTTTTAGCTCTGCCTCCCCAGCATTGCTTGATACCATTATCTTACTGCTTAGTGAAAGTTAACAGTCATGATGGTGCTTGGGCAATGTAAAATCAGCATTTTCATATGGTCCTCTGGGAAATGCTTGGCTTGGATTCTGGTCAGAATCACTGATGGGGGGACTTTGGTCAGCAGAGTGTGATATCTCCCCCCCCCCCCACACACACACACAGCTCAAAACACCACTCAAAGTGCTGCTACTAGGTACCCCCAGGACCAGCATGAGAAGGGAGTTCTGCCATGGGAGGGAAAAACCATCCCCCAGTGGCGGTGCTTTCACAAAAAGGCTTATTTGCCATCATTAATAACCTTTCCATGCCAACACAGGGCAATGCCTGCATCTGCACAGACCTTGCAACTCAAACAAAAGTAATGCTGCCAGATGAGAATGTTCCTTATGAAATATCCAAAGGGCATAGCAGCTGCTCCATGTAACACACCGTGCACCACAGAACATGCCTTAAAACATGGCCAGAATTACGGGGCTCCATGGCAGATGCTCTCTCAGGGGATAAGCCAATGTGGAAAACTTTGCCTGAATGTGGAAAGTTGAAAATAACTGACACCTACAATAGGTTGTGAGTTAAAAACCCCATTGCTGTGCAGTTGAAGTGGGAAGGAGTATTACTTAAACCAGGAATGAGCTGCACCAAAAAATGGCTGCCATAGAGGGCTGGGGCCAATTAGAAAATGTTGGGAAATTGCAAACGAAGTATCCTTCTGCCATGAAGTCAATTAATTTTGGGTTCTTCTGCTACAGTGAGGTGGAAGAAAACTGGGATTGGTCTTTGCTTTGAGGAAGAGATGCTGTGGGGGAAAAACAAATGGGCACCATGAAAATCATCTGGGGGAGCCACGCCCCCCAGAGGTGCCACAATGAGGATCACTGACTTAAACAGTAGGCTCTAGGCAACTATGGGGGAGGATTTGACAGCATCCAAATATCTTGAAGTACAGTAGGGGGAACCACTAGTACAAATGGGCATAAGTGTGGTGCTGTGCCAGAGCTCCAAAGTCCAGGTCAACTTTTGAGTCTGGAGAGAGAATCCGTCCCTACTCATCATCCTTCCAGTTTATTTGATGGAGAGTTGCAAGAAGACCAGCTGCTCTTTAGAGACAAAGTTTGGACTAGATGGTGGCAGAGTAGAGATGGGGAACTTTGCTCTGTCCATGTGAATTTGGTTTAATGTTGTTGTATTGTTGCAAGATAGCTAGATGCGGATGAAGATGGGATAATTCCAGTGCTTACAATTGATCCAGAGACTGTAACTGATCAAAGAAATCTTGGTTAATTGGGAGCAATTTTAGGTTGGGTGTTTCTGTCTCCTCCATTCTAAGAGGGCACCTGTAGTGTTTAGCCCAGAAGTCTCTGTATGTGTTTGTATGGTCTTACAGGTGTTTACAGGTTTATGAGGAGTGAGTGGGGAAATCAGCTATTTGGAAACAATTACTTCTTAGTACTGTGTTCTTGTTATTTTTAGGGTAACTTTTTATCTATTTAAGATGCTTTTAAGCCCCATTTCTCCAGTGACAGGCCTAAGGTGGCTTATTGGTAGGAGGGGAGCATATTCTTATTTTGAACATAATAGATGGAGTAACTCAGCTGTTTAACTATATGATCTTATATATATGGGCACACAGAGCTGGCTGGGCGAGCTGGAACGACGCGAGCCGGCTCTGTGCGCCCCGTTCCAGTGCGCCCAGCCAGCTCTGTGCGCCCCGCCCGCCTCCCAGCTGGCCATCGGGGCGGGGAAAGCCGGCTCGCGTCGTTCCAGCACGCCCAGCTGGCTCTGTGCGCCTCGCCCGCCTCCCAGCTGGCCATCAGGGCGGGGAAAGCCGGCTCGCGTCGTTCCAGCGCGCCCAGCCGGCTCTGTGCGCCCCGCCCGCCTCCCAGCTGGCCGTCGGGGCGGGGAAAGCCGGCTCGCGTCATTCCAGCGCGCCCAGCCGGCTCGGTGCGCTCCGCCCGCCTCCCAGCTGGCCGTCGGGGCGGGGAACGCCGCCTCGTGCTGTCCCGACGCGCACGCGCCCAGCCGGCATTCGCTCCATAAGACAAATTTTTAGAGGAGGAAAACAAGATTTTTTCTTGTTTTCCTCCTCTAAAAACTAGGTGCGTCTTATGGAGCGGTGTGTCCTATAGAGCAAAAAATATGGTACTTGTCTTCCCATGGTTCTGAACCTGAGGTTGTTTATCTGTTACTTATTCTCGTGTTTTGAGTTTAATGTTACAGTGGTTGTCTCCTGTCTTCCTGAATTCTGTTACTATTAATCCCGCTTTGGAAGTCCTCGAAATGGAGATCAGAGGGCGGTCCTAGCCCAGGGGACAGGAAGTAAAGTTTTAGATCCTGCCTCTCCCTGAGCATAGGAAGGTAAACACCCTCTGCTGAAGATGTCCTCCTCCCTCAGTGTAGAAGGAACCTTCACAGGTAAGCCAAGGTTCCATTCTCAGAAATGTGAGAGGACAGCTATGCATGCCACCCTGAGCTCTTCGGAAGGATGATAACATATAGATTGATATTCAGCGAGGGAGAAACTCTGCAACCGGTTTTGGTTTAGAACTGCACTCTGCAAAATTATTCACATTGCTACATTAGAGGAAAGTGTTCCTTCTGTTTTTCATTGCTCTTTTTATTCAGGTTTATATTAATGATTTGAGCCTCCTTGAATACTTTTTTTTTAAAAAAAATGGAAAAGCATCTAAACCTTTAAAATAAAAAGGAGGGAAACTTTTTCAGACCTGTTCACGGAGAATGATCTTTTCCTTCCTTCGTTCCCAATACTGAATTTTTTTTCCAGCTTTGAAAGAAGTTAAAGAGTTGGAGCGAAGTTTTTTTTGGTGTGTGTGTGTGTATGTGTGCAAAGGTCCAACTTTTCCACAACTGAACCTCCATTCCAGATTCTTCACACATCCCCAGAGTTTGCAGCCTGCCACAGTCCTCCATTCTCAAGCAAAACAATAGTTAGAAGAAGGACATTTTATTGGCGCTTTGAGCAGAATAGGTGGCAGCAAGTAGTAAAACCCGATTAATTCTGAGAAGAAATGGGATTTGGCCTTCATGCAGATTTCCTTAGAAACGTTTGTCTTTCTAAAGTGTTTTTTAGGACACAGAAACAATAACCCAAAGTTGAAATGTGCTGGATTTTATTGTTGGCAGCTGAAGAGTGTGGTTGCTGTTGAAAGCATGTAAATGGGCAATACAAGCATTTACCACAGAATGGAAGGCTTTATTATAGAGAACTATGAATCTTCTCCAGTAGAAAGGGCAACTAACTCTAAAAGAGTTTTAAGCTATTGGTTACTTTTTAGTAATTATTTCTGAAACAGAATGCCAAGGCAAAAAAAGAAGAAGCATGCCATACAAGTGGTGGGCCATCTGGATTTTCAGTTAAAGGTGTTTGTTGCTATGCAGACACTCCTGCTTCTGGGTTCTTTTTTGATGGGAGGGGGAACGCTATAAACTTTGGTTGGGGGTAGGTTCTATTTGGTTGGGGGTAGGTTCTGCTCAGCTTTGGCCTGCCTGGCTCTGCACTGCCCTCATGTGGTGGTTCATCCAAGAGGTCATGGCAGGCGAAGGAAAGCACCTGGGGCATTTGAGAGGGGGCACAGGTTTGGTGGCCTGAACATGGAATGTGGACGTTTGGTTGCACATGTCTGATCTGAAAGATGTATATGCTATTCAGTAAACTTTAGCTGTAAAGCAGGCTTGCATAACTGCTGTACCGCCTACGGGTTGTGTTAAATGCTCAGTCAGATTAAGGTACAAGGTTTGCTATGTAACTTTATTTATCTAAATAGTTTGAATGATGTCTGAAACATTTAGAGCCGTACAGTGTAATCTAGTAAGAGCCTTCTATTTATTACAACCACTATTAGCTGAAATTTGGAATCTCTTATTATTGGCTTGTATGGTACTTATGTACTTTGACCTAACTGGCCCAGGCGAGCCCAGTCTTGGCACATCTCAGAAGCTAAGCAGGGTTGGCCCTGGTAAGTACTTGGATGGGAGACCACCAGGGAAGTCCAACAGTTGCTATGCAGAGCCAGGCAATGGCAAACTACCTCTGATTGCCTCTTGCCTTGAAAGCCCTTATGGGTTGCCATAAGTCGGCTGTGACTTGGCGGCACTTTCTACAATGGTGGTACTTATGTGGTTTTTATTAGTTATCAAAAACAGTGGTAAAGAGATGATGTGTAATTCAATGTTATGACGGATGCTAAACATTTTATTATGAATTTTATGTGTATGGCATTTGGCTAATGCTTGGTATCCATTTCTAGTGATTTTGTTCAAACCTTGAAAATGAATCTGTGCTCATTGTTGACCCTCATAAGGGGCATTAAGTTACATGAGGCACACACCTGAACATCCCTTGTATGGTCTCTGGCAGAAGCCTTCACTTTAGAGTGGAAGGTGAGGCTGCATCGCAACTGGCTGCATCTTACTTGGTGCTCCTAATTAGAAGGATTTTACTAGCTAGTTCTACCAGTGGAAATTTAAGCAGTTAACAAGCTTGATGTCACTAAGAACAAATTCATATGACTTGGTGTTTTGTTTTGTTTTTTGTACTAATGGATCTCGGTAGTGGGAATTTCCAGTGCATGATTAGAGATATAAAACATTAAATGTTTAAACGATTAAACAACCAGGATTTGTTTAATGTTTATGCGTTGCTAGAAATGTTGACTTTTCCCAAGGTCTGGAAAAACTGGCAAAGGTCACCTGTGCATCCCAGGATCGTCTGTGCCAACAGAATGTTGACAGCGCAGCATGTTAATTTTTCGTAACTATTAGCAGAGTTGGTAATATGTAAGAATGCGTAAGTGGGCTGCATTGTGAACTTGATAATGGTTAAGAAATAATTTTTATGGATCATTTTATAAAGCAGCTATTTTAATTTACTTCATGTGATTTAGGCAAGGGGGAGGTTATTACTAGACTACACGGAAAAAGACTGGCTCTTGAGTGTAAATTGTGAAGTTACTGTGAAAGCTCATTGATGTGATATTTCAGGGAAGGCTGTAATTTGAGTTCAGCAACCATACCACAAATCTGTGGCAGCATGGCAATCAGGCGATGGACAGGAATGACACATCCTATTGTGGTGTCTTGTTTTCACTGAGGTTATGAAATGTGAGTTTGCCTGATGGTCATTGCATTTTGTGGTGCAATTTGCAGTTTGTGCAGCTTTCCCCATTACAAACGTTTAGGGACACAGATTGATATTAGGTTGTCTAAACATTAGAAGAGCCCTGCTGGATCAGACCAGTCAGTGGTCCATCTAATCCTGTCTCACACAGTGGCCAACCAGTTCTTGTGGAGGTCCAACTACAGGGCATAGCAGCCGAGACCTTCCCTTGATGCTACCTCCTGGCACTGGTTTTCGTCTGAATGTGGAGTTTACCTTTAGTCACCGTGGATAGTAGATGCTAACAGACCTATCCTCCATTAATCTGTCTAATCCCCTGTTAAAGCCATCTCTGACAGTGTATTCCACATTTTAATCACTCATTGTGTCAAGAAGTATTTCCTTTTGTCCATCCTGAATTTACTGCCCACCCACTTGATTGGGTGCCCCTGACGCTTTTGGGAGAGGGAGAAAAAGTTCTGTCCACGCTCTACCCCTTACATAATTTATAAACCGCTACCATGCTTCCCCTCAGTTGTCACTTTTTAAACCCAATAAGTCTTTAACTGTCTTGATTGCCCTCTGTTGTACTTTTTCCAGTTTTGCAATGTCCTTTTTGAGATACGGTGAGCAGAACTGCACATAGCACTCCAAATGAAGCCATAGTTCTATACATCTCTTTTGGGCTGATTTCTTTTTAGTCCTTTTCCTAATAACCCTCAATATATAGGGTTTATCTGTTTCACTGCTGTGGCATACACTGGGTTGACATTTTTATGGAGCTGTGACCCCAAGATCTTTCCTCTAAGCTTTAGCAACTTCAGATTCCTCTATTAGCATATCATTGAAATAAGGATTTTTTGTTCCAATGTGCATCATCTTGTGTGTGTGAAGTGCCGTCAAGTCGCAGCCGACTTATGGCGACCCCTTTTTGGGGTTTTCATGGCAAGAGACTAACAGAGGTGGTTTGCCAGTGCCTTCCTCTGCGCAGCAACCCTGGTATTCCTTGGTGGTCTCCTATCCAAATACTAACCACGGCTGACCCTGCTTAGCTTCTGAGATCTGATGAGATCAGGCTAGCCTGGGCCATCTTACCTACAGTGAATTTGATTTGCCACATTGTTGTCCACTCACCCAGTTTGTGGCTTTACTTTTGGGTCATCTTCAGACTACACCACTACATTTTTCACCCCTGGTTCCAGATCATTTATGAATAAATTAAATAGCACCAGACCCAACACTGATCTTTGTAGGACCCCATTGCTCACTTTCCTCTGTTGAGAGAACAATCAGTTTCTAGATTTGTCAGCTTCTATAAATGTATTTGTTGTTGGGATTTCTCTTTAGAATTTAGAAGGCAGTTTTATGGTTTATAGTGCCTGTTAAGGCCATTTTAACTTAGCTGAAAGCCTAACTTCGGATTTCTTAGGGATAAAATTATTAGGCACATAGAGCCTGATGAGGGAAAATCTGCATGTCTTCTGCGAAGGGAAGACCTGCCTCAACAATTTTTTGGAGTTCTTTCAGAAAGCGAACAAACATGTAGATAACGGTGATCCGGTGCAGATTATATACTTGGACTTTCAAAAGGCTTTTGACAAGGTACCTCACCAAAGACTACCAAGTAAGCTAAGCAGTCATAGGATAAGAGGATGTGTCCTTTGATGGATTAAAACTGGTCAAACAGGAAGCAAAGAGTAGTAGTAAATGGACAGTTTTATGGAAGGCAGTTCTTCTGATATTTTTCTGTGGCTGGTCACTTCGGTCATTTATGCGTTTGGTTTGCTGCACAGTTTTCTGCTCCAAATTCTCAAACATCATATGCATGGGGGATTCTCCCCCCTCCCCATTCCAGGAGTACCTTGTGATTAATTAGGCATCCCTAGTGAATCAGGGAACTTCTGAGTCCCTTCCCCTGAAAACACAGCATTGTTGCACTTTACTTGGAGGGGGTGGGTCAGCTCTTAAAGGGGCTGTGTGTGCTTTTGCTAGGTATTCCTCCCCACCTTTCTTCAACAGCTCCCTGCCGGGGGCTGCCTTCCAACCTTTGCAGCCTTCTTCAATGTCTTCCTGCACATTTCATGAAGGTTTAACTCCCTCTTTTGTGCTTTGCTTTGAGGGAAGAGGTTGGATGGGAGGGATAGACATGTGGGAGGGAGGAGCCAAAATGGGCATGGGGAAAGAAACCCGAAGTTAAGAGCTACGCATGGAAATAGGGTGAATTTCCATTGCTCTTGCCTCCAAGCAGTATTTAAATTCATCCTAAAATAGGATCCTAAAACTGTGGGGGAAGAACGAGGCTGGAGTGAAGTCACGTCTGAAGGTCAGTAAAATCATGAATAATGCAAAAGAAGCCTCAAAGCAGTTCAGCAGGGACTACGAAGTAAATACCCCTGCATAAATGGCCTTGATCTTCATGCCTAAAAACTAAACCAATCCCCTCCTTCTTTGGAAAAGAGAAGAGAAATAATGAAAATGACACCATAAGAATAGTCTGTTGTTACTGAATAATTGTTGATTCAAAGATGTTTAGTTTGGGACAAATCTGGATTCTGAAAATTTTTTAGTCAAAGTGATTTCTGTACTGTAATTTGACTTTACTATGAAGCTACAGCTGTTGCTTTTACTTTCTAGAAACAATGACAGAAAAAGGCATCATTCCACAGGACAACCAATGAATATGAACTCAGCTCTGCCAAATTTGCTTATTCCTAATTCCTTTTTGGTTCTTTGAAAGAGTAGCTCTATAGGATCGCAAGGCTTGTAAGCAGTACAGATCAACCCTCCTGTTTTCTTTTTCTTCTTTTAGAAACAGATGGGTGTAGTGCTGTAGTCTTCAACTTTTTCGGACATATACTTTCCTTAAATCCCAGTCCACAACATTGAAGCCACTCTGTTTGTTTACTGTACATGACCATCTTTTCTTTTTCCATTCCTTGGTACAAATAATGTTAAGAAAATGCTGGGTCCCCACCTGCTAACTGAAGGTGAATGGCTTAGGGTATTTATAATCCATTTGTTCCACAACTTGTATTTTAGCTGATTTTGATAAGCATCTGGCATATACCTTATAATTTACCGGTTAATTTAATAATAACTTAGAGATGGGTTTTGAGGGATGGGTTTGGTGTGGAGATGTGACTAACATTCAGTATTATTGATTGCACACGTGAGTTGTTTTCTCTAAACCTCTTCTTGGCAAAGAGAGAGAAAGGATACTATAAATGCTTTTAAGCACCATTACTATCACCCATCCTACTCTTGCCCAACAACTTGGTTTGCTTGAAAATATATTGGAGAGGGACTACTTTTTGAAAGATGTCAGTGCAGTCCTAAACTCAAGTTTATTTGTGTAGCCATAGGCCATTACAAAGTATCCTAAAATATTTACAAAATTCAAAGAATGACTAAAAGGTAAAGATAGTCCCTTTGCAAGCACCGGGTCATTACTGGCCCATGGGGTGACATCACATCATGACGTTTACTAGGCAGACTGTGTTTACAGGGTGGTTTGCCGTTGCCTTCCCCAGTCATCTACTCTTTACCCCCAGCAAACTGGGTTCTCATTTTACTGACATTGGAAGGATCAAAGACTGAGTCAAACTTGAGCCAGCTACCTGAAACCGACTTCTGTCGGGATCGAACTCAGGTTGAGCATAGTTTTTGACTGCAGTACTGCAGCTTACCACTCTGCGCCCCGGGGCTTCTTTTAAAAAGTTAGGTACAGGATAAAAAGTAAAACAGTAATTATCGCAAAATCACAAGTCTATTATCATACAGAAAAAAAATCAATTAAAACTAAAAGTGCTCTCACTGGCTATACCTAAACAGTTTCCTTCTTTGCGACCTCGAGAGCTCTTTTCTTAACAGCCAGGGCAAATTGAGACATTCTATAAGTCACGTGAGCATCAGAGTCTGATAGTAGGAAAATCAATTTGTCAGATTCGGAACAGAAGTTTACTCGTCGAAGGCTTTCGCAGTCAGAGTTCATTGGTTCTTGTAGGTTATCCGGGCTGTGTGACCGTGGTCACACCACGGTCACACAGCCCGGATAACCTACAAGAACCAAAGAAGTTTACTCCTTTCAATATCCCACCCAGAAATTTAGCTCTGGGCTCCCTATACATCAGGCGTAACAAGACATAATAAAACATGTCCTCCGGAGACAGCAATCCTAAACAGAATTACACCCTCCTAAGCCTATTGATTTCAGTGGATGTAGAAGGGTGTAGCTACAAGCTCTCTTTCCTCATCCCTTCCCCTTATGGAATCCTAGAGCCCACAGGGGTTTTATAGGCTATCTAGACCAATCCCCTGTTCAATGCGGATATCCCAAAGCATCACAAATAGATGGCGGTCAAGCCTCATCTTGAAGACCTCCTTCAAGGGAGAGTCTTCTCTCTTCCTTGCAGTTGGTTCAGTTGTCTAAATACTCAAATTGTTAGCAAGCTTCTGCTAATTTTGAACTGTAATCTAAGATCTGGTAATTTAAGCCCATAAATGATATCTGATGAAGTTGAACTGGACCTCATGATCTTGAGATGACAAATTACATGCTTTCTTTGACTGGATTGAACACTATTTCATGCTCCTCATTTCTTGGAATAGTGGGAAGTTCGTGGAGTCAGTTTCATTGAGATGAGAAAGTATTTGAGTCCAATATAACCATTTGTAATAAACTGTTCATTTACAAACGCACAATTTGAATAGATCAGGAACAAGCAATATTAGTCTCAACAGCAGTAATCTAGCTATACAATATATTAAAAGCTTCTTCTGGGATGTTTTTCTCTGGCCAGATTCTGTAAATCTGACTGCTTACAGTCCAAGCCTGCAGGAGGCTGATATACCACATAAAAGCTGCTTTTATCACAATTTTACTCCCGTCTGATAATATCTTCCTTCAGCAGTTGGTAGCTTTTCTGTTTATGCACAGTGTTGTCTGATGTTACTGTTGTGAAATATTTCAGAATGGGAGAAGTCTCGCTAGGTCGTGTTCATTTTTCTCATTTACAAATATTTCTTGTATGTTTTTAAGTGTTGTCATGTGTCATGGCACTTCCATATCTTTTCCTGTGAAACTTGAATAGGGATGAGCCTTAGATATTATTCACAGGTCATAGTCTGCTGCATCTTATTTCTCTTGGCCCACTATGTTGTTTCTCTCTAGCCTGGTATTAACGTCTGGTTGGGTCCAAAGTTCAGTTCCCGCTAATGGAAGACATTTCTGGCAGTGGCGTGGTTCTTTCTTGCCTCCCCCCTCCTACTGCAGTTCATTGAGCTCCACAAATGTCAACTTATGGGGGACAGGAAACTTCAGTAACAGAATGCAGGGGAAATTGGGGGTCAGTGATGAGAGGAAGAAAACCACGAAAATTGTTCTCTCTCTCTCTCTCCCCCCCCCCCCCGGAAATAAACCATAGAAGCAGTCCATTATAGTCTTTGGCCCATTCTGATTCCTTGGCACATTTATCAGTAAGCATTTTATCTTTTCAGCATGCTGAGCAAAGTAACTTGTTATTTGTAACTTTTTTGGCTTTGTGTCCTTCACCCTTTATTTTTTCAGTTATTTGACTAAAATGACTAGACGGCAGGAGCCAAGCTGGATTTAGTGTGGCAAATGGAACTCATGGGAGGAATTTATGCGAATCTTCCCCCTTCTCCACTGCTCCTGAGGGTTGGGGGCCTTGTATATGGCCACGTGAGAGGTACAGTAAAGAAACAGAGCAGGAATTCGCATGAGATTAGCTTTGAAAAGAGTCCCCAGTTTTCAGAAGTGGCTTTTCAAGTTACCAGAGTTCTACAGTGGGAGGATCAAAATGACAAAAAATCCCTTCTGCAAAATCAGTTTTAAGTCTCTATTTTGACTTGTTTTGATTTCTCCACTGCTGTTCTTTTATGTGATTGGGCCAAACAGGTGATACTAGATAATTTCTGTAGTATTATAAATCATCAGGCCTTACATACTTTGAGCTTGTGTGGTCTTGCATATGTACCTCTGCATTTTAAGTAGGGCCTTCCCTGCGTTGCTTGCAGTGAAAAAGCACTGCCGTTGACAGAACACTTCTCGCATAGCAGGGATTGTTCTGTTGTGTTACCAGTCATCTCATATCACAACAGTTCCTGCTGTGCATAGTATCATTTGTGTTGATAAAACTGTTTTCCTGGCATTGTTGTTTGTAAATGCTATTACCATTTCCTGATATATCAGCAGTAGTATTTAATGGATTATACCTGGATTTCTGGGTCCTGTCATCTGTTTGCTTTAATCTTTTAGCTTTTTCAAAGATGCTATAACTATCTGCTCCTCACCCAATCAACTGGCAGGATTTTTAGATTAGGGAAAGTGCACGGGAGAAAAGGCTTAATATCCTACCTGTTTCCCAATGAAATTAGTAGTCCTGGGTGACTTCCTTGAATTAAAAGCAAATAAAAACCCAAAATCCAGATCTCAGATTCCTAGCAACACAGAAATTATATGTTTTAAAAGGTAATTCATCTCCTTAAGACACAGTTGTAGGTTTCACAATGTGCTGCTGGTTTTCTTCAATTTAGAGAGACTGATTTCAGTATTAAAAATTAAAGTTATGACATGTTTGAAAGAGAGACTGTGAATGGGTCCATATTCTTCTGAGTTCTGTGTTTACTGTGATGATTTTGCTTTCCTTTAAATCTGTTAATTTGTGTTCAATCTGAGTTTAATTTCTCAAAGGCAACAGGAGATTGCATTAAATGGATAAAGTGGTCCAGAAATGGGGCTTGTGTTTAGTCGCAACCTGGAACCATGAAGGTTTTGAAATACCTTTTTAACAAATAGGATACAATGACTACATTCTCTGGCTCACACTCTATCCCCTCTTAAACAGCAGGGTTTCTTCATACAATATCTGTATTTGATTTCTTGCAACAATTTTGCATAGGCTTGTTCGCTCTGTACTGAGATACAAATATTTTGTGGAATTTGCCTGACTGCATTTCTCACTATAATCGAAATGTCTTAAGGGAGAGGTTATTTTTCTACTCCTTCTCCCGCACATCTACTACTTTACCTATCTTTAAATTTCTCTTTAGAGTGTTTTGTTGCTGTGAGATACTGAATGAACATTCCTCCCCTTTCTTGAAGCATCTTGCCTTTGTTAAGGGATAGTGTTTCTTCAATTCATTAAGCTTATTAGAATTTCTTAGTACTGAATGAAAAGAATTGTAGGTATTTTAGGAATCCATGAATAGCTATTTTATAATAAAGGACTAAAACTTTTTTTTTGGTAATCTGGTTTTTTTAACACTACAGCTCTGACCTCCGAAAGACTTGCACAAGCTTAAAAGCCTTTACTGAGAACCTGAAATGATAGAAATGCAAATCTTCATTTGCCCAAAAGGCTTCAGGTTAAAACCTTTGAATATACAGGTTTGTGCAATTCTTGTGGTGTTTGATATTGCAAGAATTCGGGTTTAAGGCGGAGAACAAGGCACGAAGGAGGGAATATGCTCAGCTTGGATGGAAAAGAATTGTATCTGAAAGCCATGACAACCCTGTTTAAAACAGAATTACTTGTTGAATAGTGTTAATGTCTTCCTTGTTGGAGGTGATCCAGAAAATTAGAAATACAGATCATAGTCAATCCTGACTAATTTCACTATTGAAGCAGAGAGCATATCTCTGTAAACTAATTATCACTATGAACACAGTACACTTTCAATTTTATTGCTGTTCTTTAGAGGTACGTCTGGAAAAAAAGTGTTCCAATTAACTTTTAATTAGAAAAATACCCACTAATTTGATTTTGAGGTTTGCTCTGAGCCTTATTTAAAAGATATGCGTCTACCATTGTAACTTCTTTTATCCCTGTTTCTATGAGTTCCCACCAAATGAAATGTTATCCCTCAGGTCCTTGTTCTACCTTTACATGAACACATGAAGCTTTCTTATATGAGTCAGACCACTGGTCCATCAAGGTCAGTATTGTCTCCTCTGGCTGACAGCAGCTCTCCAGGGTCTCAAGGAGAGGTCTTTCACAGTACGTCTACCACGTTCTTCTAAGTAGAGTTGCTGGGGATTGAACCTGGGCCTTTCTGCAGGGAGGGCAGATGGTCTACCTCTGAGCTACTGCTCCATCTCCAAACAAGGTGTGGTATGAAAAGACATATTTTAAGGGGGAGTCACTTAAAGAGGTGTTACATCTTTCCAGTCTTCGCCCAGCTAAAAGCACTGGGTTTTAGGTGTTTAATGAAGCACTTCCTGATTATTGCAATAAGATTTAAGTTGGCTCATTTTATTAATTGACTGGGCGTAGCAGCTTTGATTTGAGTGGAAAACCTGGTAATGGATGTGATGAGACGCTGTGGAAAAGAGGGGAGGAAATTGGCCTAGAAAGTTTAATTCGTTGCTGTTTTCTTTATATATCACAGGTCTAAGAAACTGGTTCTTTTTAAGAAGGTAATTGTCACAGCTAGAATGATTGTCTGCTTCTTCTGTTCCTGGCAGGCCTCAGATCTTTCTACAAAGACTGAAAGCCCTGGCACTCACAGGCACTGCAGTCTTCCTTTGCTTTTCTGAAACTGGCAAGGGTCTGTCTTAATAACGAAGACACTGAAGCCCAACAGGTAGCTCTGTGCTGGCAGATTGCAGGAGCAATTCAAGGTGCAAATTCTGCAAGGCATTCAATAGGTTTCATTTTAGAGTTGAACAAGTAGAGATCCTTAAAGAACTCATGGCAGGGAGGAGCCACCATTTCTTTTTCCTGGTCACACTGCCACTTCCCCGCCTTTTCTCCCTTGCAGGGAAGGAAGAAGAAAGGAGTGCTGCTGCCTCCTCCTTTTGCTCCCAGGCAATGTTGGCACCTTGTTGCATGCCCACCTCGCCTCTTCCCTCCCCTTTTCCCCATGCTGGTGGCTACCACCACTATCCACCTTATTCCCCTACCAATCCTCACTGCCCTCCCCACCTTTTCTTCTCCCTGCACACCCTTGCTCTTCTACCACCAAAGGCTACCCTCCTCGGCAATGTTTATTGGGGGTTCCACCCTCATTTTTAAAATTGAATTTTCTGTAAACCTAGGCATTACCCCATCTGCTGAAAAATTCCCCATCTGTATCTGGCCCCATTTGATTGGTGTTAGATCTGCATTCTAGGAGCCAGGTTGAAAATGCAATATAATGATAGAGTCATTCAAAGTTTCAGCTCAAACGTTACTTCATTTTCTTTCAAGTGTCTTAATTTGTACCTTTCCAAATCTGTTTCATTTAAGTCTTGCCAGTAAGTCTTAAAGTTACTAGCCCATTTTTTTTACCTGCCTGCTCCCACAAATACAAACACACACAAAACTGTGACTGAGGAGACTTGTATTTAAATCCCTGCTCAACTATTAAGATTGTTAAATGACCATAGGCCAGTCATTCTCTCTCAAGCTTAATCTACCACACCAAGTTGTTGTGAGCCTGAAATGAGGCAGGAGGTTGTGTTGGAGCCATATATTCTTCCCGGAGATCCTTGGAAAAGGATGGGAAATAAATGCAATAAATAACCATTGGTGGTGTGAAGAAAAGAAACCCCCCCAGTTCTTTACTGAGTAATTATAGCCCATAGTCACAATACTCTTCTGATTAATGCAAAATTATGGAAATCCTGCTGTTGTTCTCTTTCTGCATAAGAAAAGACCTGCTGGATCAGACCAAGGCCCATCAAGTCCAGCAGTCTGTTCACACAGTGGCCAACCAGGTGCCTCAAGGAAGCCCCCAAACAAGATGACTTCAGCAGCACCATTTCCCCTTGTTTCCTTCATACTCCACCTCACAAAGCACACCATTTGGCCTTCAGAATTCACTTGCTCCCCATAAATCTTGCACACTGAGTAGCTAAGCTAGGTTGAAATGTTGGGCAAAGTTCCGGTAGTTCATTTCAGGAAATCTGTTGGGAAATCTGTGGTGCGCTGTAGTTCTTCTCACTTCATATCTCAAGATGCTGTCCAGTACCTAGTTTGAAGACTGGATTGGATCCAAAGCACTGTGATTGGAATGGTAATAGCCACTAGTCTTGTTGTATACAAGGTTAAACAAGAGTCTGCCCAGTGCTACAGAAAGTTCTATATCTGTTCTCATTCTTCTGTTTACGCAAGTGGAAGAACATCTTTGGGTTGAGTTTCCCTTTTATTTCACAATGCTCTATCTAGCATGAGGTCTAAAACAGCCATTTTATAAGAAGACATCTTAGACCCATTGTCTAATTAAAAAATGGGTGGATAGATAAACAATAATAATTCCACTTAAAGACCTTGTTTTCTTTAGAAGCTTTGTAGTTCTTAATCCTGAGACAAACTTTGTGTTCTCAGCTTCACTGTTTATTAGTTGTGATTTAAAATTTAAATGAACTATGTTGAATGTTGGGCTTGGACATGTTGGTCTTGTACACCATAGCCTTTCTAATGGTATTCTGAGCAGAGATTATATTTCCAGATTTGGCACAATGATGTAGTTACAAAGAAGGAATTTCCTATTCAAACATTTCTGGCTTACAATGCTAAAATTAATATTTCATTGAAAATTTTACACATAGTAATATGTAAAAGGAAAGAAAAGAGAACCCTGAAAACATGCTCGTGCTAAAGGTGATGATATTCACAGAATTGGAAATAAGGGATCCAAAACCAACATAAAGAGAAAATATCCCTTCCATTTTAAATACACACACACTACAGTATTTTCTGTAGATGGTTGCTTTCAACTTTTGTGAGATTATTTCTTTGGGGCAGCCTCTATAATTTAGAGCTGAATGAGGACAATAATTTCTCCTCAGTATTTAGGTAAAGGTAGTCCCCTGTGCAAGCACCGGGTCATTCCTGACCCATGGGGTGATGTCACATCCCAACGTTTACAGACTATGTTTATGGGGTGGTTTGCCATTGCCTACCCTTTGTTATTTATATGTACATTTAACCCACTTTTCTCTCACTCTGAAGGTTCAACGTGGCTTACAAAATGAAGTACACAAAGCAAAATACAGTTTGACACACCACCTAGAAGCAGGTGATAAGCCACAAGGTTGTCCTGGGCTGTCACTTAATCCAGTACCCTGGCTTCCACAGGACCACATCTTCAAGCCACAGGCTAGTCAAAGATTCACTTCTCTGGCCACGCCTAGGATTTAATTTACCCAAAGAAAGTGAGGGACAGATGCTCAGCCCAGGTCTTGGTCCAGCTGCCTGTAATGTTCCCAGTTCCTTTTCCTTTTCTGACTTGGCCGCTGTAGTCTTCCTAGTACTTCATTCCCCAGTGAAACCTGCAACATGTTCTTCAGAATTCACCCCCACTATTCATCGTACTTTCCTTGCCTAATGAAAGCCATTCACTGAGCACATTTCTGAAAAGGTCTTGAATGAATGACCCTGGAGCACTCAGTACAGTAGAAGAACTATATCCATGCTTGAAACATTGCTGCTAAGCAGACTGTCATAGCAGCTGTCAACAGAGATTACCAAAACAGTTGAGAAGTTATTCCAGATGTGGGTGTAGAGATCTTCTTTCCATGCCATGATCCAACACTAATTGTGAACTAAGTAGGGTGAATGTGTATATAATCAAACTATTAGTATTGTGCTATTAGTATTGGTGTGCTGCACAGTTGGATTAGTCATAGCTGCTATGTGTATCTGAACAAAACATGATTCGTTTTATACATGCTGATGTTGCTTCTGATGATACCTTCTCCATCCCACTTCTTCTGCCAGATAAAAAGTGGCCCCATCCAATGTCACTGGCAAACCACATAGTCTGGTATCACTACATATGAATAGAGAGATTAGTTATTTGGTAACCATCAATTGCAACAGTACTTCAGATGGGTCTGAAGAATTGCGTCAGCATTGGCTGTGGAGCGTTTTCTTCCAATCTTCAAGCTGTATTGGTTGCACAATAATTACTGCTTTCAGAGCTTTAAGTCAAAACAGGACACATTCAGGAGTACATACAGTGTTCAGTTCCAAAGCTCTGTGATGACTCTTAACAAAAAAATGCTATCAGTTTTGATGCTTGGAATACATTTTGGTCTTGCACAGCTTAAAATTTACCTGGTAAGTTGTTTATATTGTTAAACAACAGGTATGTGTTGCAAAGAGATGTTTTAATTCAGGAGCACAAAGAAATGAACTTCCTGCCGAGTAGCTTCTGACACACTGGAAAGAGACGTGGTTGAGTTGGGAAATAGCCTTCAAACAAAGCTCCAGCAGAAGCACTTGAGCATAAAGTCTTGCTTGTTATTCTCTGAGGTTGACATATGCCATCTAAGACCTATGATCTGAACAGTGGCATAAAACATGAGTATGTTTTTTTACATGATTCATTGGCAGAGCATGTGCTTTGCTTTAGCTTTGATCCCTTTCATCTACACTTGAACTATTTAAAATAGAGTTGCTGCCCACCAATTGTCTGAGCCCTTGGTGGGCTTCAAGGAGTCAGAGTAGATAATTCTGGTCTAGGTGGACCAGAAATCCAGTTTGGTGTTAAGCTACATACGTTCATTTCATTACACGTCACTCAGAATTGGCATATACCTACAGAATTAAATAAGCGAGAGATTTCAGTAGCTAAAATTTGCTACAGTATAGCATCATATGCCCTGACCTGGATGGCCCAGGCTAGCCTGATCTCATCAGATCTCAGAAGCTAAGCAGGGTCAGCCCTGGTTAGTATTTGGATGGGGGACCACCAAGGAATACCAGGGTTGCTGTGCAGAGGAAGGCACTGGCAAACCACCTCTGTTAGTCTCTTGCCATGAAAACCCCAAAAGGGGTCGCCATAAGTCAGCTGTGATTTGACGGCACTTCATGCACATAGCATCATATCAGGCATATGGCTCTACAAACATCAGTCTTCAAATTCTGACAATGCAATGTGTGGACTGGGAATGTCTTAATGTAATGCCCTTAACTGTGTATAAGGGACACTAATTAGAACAGGTTTATTGTTGGAGTTTTATTATTGGAAAGAAAATTATAAGAGGCAGGACCTTTTTTTGGATTTGGTATTGGGCATGTGAATTCACAAACTTTTTATTTTTTGTTTATGTGTTTTATTGACATGGTTGTAGTATCCCTTTCCCACTGACCACAGTAGCTTAAGGCACTGGTTTTTGTTTTTGTTTTTAAAAAAGATTGCTTAGCTTGCAACAAAGCAGTCAAAACTGAACAATCCAAACTGAACGGGCAACAGCATCAACCCAAAAACATCCCCCCCTGCTTTTATCGTATTTTAAACTGTCAAAGTTTTGCTTTACCTTGACAACAATCAATGATTGTATTAATAGGAGTAAACTACCGTATATACATTTAGCTCTTTCAAACACCAAAGATTAAATAATTTGGTTTTTTTTGGGGGGGGGGGACTTAGAGCTAGAGTTTAGAAAGTTAATTTTGTGTATCTTACAGAATGCCCTACTCATTGTTGCTTGCCTGGTGCCTACTTTATTTTAAGCGCCGGGCCAAAACACATATTTTTACCCAAGTTTTCAATTAGGGGTTTTAGAATGTCAACTTTTTAATGGCCTGCTTCTGTTTAATAGATTATTTTTATGCTGCTTATGTCCAGCGGCTCAGCCATCTTGAACAGGACTCTGTAGAAGCGGCATAGAAATGTACTAAATAAATAAATAAAATCCCTTGGTTTTTAGGCCCAAAGCACAGGTAACGGCATTGCTTGGATGCAACCAGTGTTGCTTTCTAATTTCAGATGTTTCTTTGTTGACAGGACTGGTGTGGTCTGGAACCTGAGCCCTCATTATTCCCATCTTAACCAGATTGTGGACTGGTTATTCAAGCTTAATGATGACTAAACCATTGTAGACACGGCATCAGAAAATCTCTCAACTTCCATATTTAATCTGCATCTTTCTGTAGCATTTCCCACGGCACTGTGCAGCGTTGTAAAAATTGTACAGCGCCTGAAATTCTGACAACGCTATTTAAATTCTCTTTAGTGCACAAATGGATTGATGTGACGACATGGAGTGACTATTTTAAGACATGCTCTGTCAGGGTGACAGGTGGCAGGAGCAGGACGTTGGGATATTCCTAACCTTTCCCCCACTGCCCTACAATATGCGTAAGGCAGAAATGATTTTCTTAGAGACCACCCAGAGGGAAAGAACACTAAGGTCCAAAATATGATTATGAGCCTGTCCTTCACTGTTCTTTTATTGGGTATATTATATTTCATCATCTTTCTGTTAAGCCTTCTGTTAATTAGATGTTCTTACCTCGCTTGTAATCCTAAAGCTATAGCCTGAGATTCACAGTGTGGCATGCCCATGGACTTTAAATCAGTGATGTGATCCATGGAAAAATTTTCTGGCCTGTATATGTAAATATAGTCTCTGTTTACAGTTGTCAGGGCTGTCGTGCTGCAATTCAGTCATGTTATATAGGCTAAACGTGGGATGCAAAGCATGGACAAACCCCGGTGCATTTGCCTTCTTTTGCTAACATGATTTCAATTTTGCTAACATGGTTTAACTATTGACGTTTGACTCAGGAAACTTGCTGATTCAGATTTTCCCAGAAAACCCACATCACTGCTTTCATTCACAGTTCCCTACACCCCACCCGTGCCTCACAGCTAGATCAGAAAAAGGTGATTCTCTGTTTATAATTCTACCCCTTTTTTGCTGTAACTCTCTGCCATCCCTGAAAACATGTGAGAGTCAGGATGCATCATGGAGGGATGCAGCTGGATGGAAGAATCTGTGGAAAACATAGACTCTACCTTGCTTGCACAAAAATACCCACTTCCCTGATAAATGGTTTGCCGTGTATATAGCTTAGAAACCAGAATCTTGGCTTCTATACATATGCAATTCTCATATTTTTGGCCATTCCAAAATGTTAAGTTTTGTCTTTAATTCTGCAGTGAGTTTTATGTTATAAAACCAGAACCCACAAATGGAAAATTATTACCTAAGCATGCTTTCATTTTTTTTTAAAGAAGTCAGCTCAGGAACTGGATTAATAAAACTTATTTCTCATGTGACAACTAAACTTTTCTATATGATTGGTCAGAAGTGTCTTTTTAACACGTTAAATCTTTGGATTGCCCTTTGGGAAAACGACGGTAGGCACCAAATTAGGAGTTCCTGTTTACAGATCATCTGATCATAATACATTGCATGCTGGAGGAGAAAAAGCCACATAGTTAGTAATATCTTTTTGCTTTTAAGTTCCAACAAAGATAAATTACCCGGGAGCCCTGTAAAGTAGATCGAGAGGGGGATAAACAGCTTAGGTGCTCTGAATATAGAAACACAGCAAGATTAATGTCTGTTCTCTTCGCAGCAACAATATGTATAGACATTAGGCTGTTGTTTAATAACTTTTTACTCTTTGTTGTTTCTTATTTATGTGATATACGGCATATACCAGAATAGTAAAGGATGCATTTTTAAGGCAAATCCACTCAGGCTGGAATTCTGTGCAGCTTTGGTAGCACAGGGTACATTTTTGGTCACTTTTTTTTCCAGCTGCTTGAAGACTGGATCTATGAATGAGTTCTACGTGTTTGGTTTCCGCTCCTCCCATGTCTGTCAAAGCTGAACGGCTGGTTTTGCTGAATGGGTGACATGTTGTGGAAGAAGCCATGGCTTTGGTCGTAAGTGCATGTGGTTTGCAGAAGGTTAAGTCTGTGGCATCCCTGGTTGAAAGGATCTCAGGTGACTTGAGCTAGGTGGACTAGATCAGTGGTTCTCAACCTTTCGTACCTTACATCCTGCCAAAAACTCTGTCAAAGAGCTTGCGTTCCATAATGCTAGAAACAAAAAGCCCACTTTTCCCAAGAAGGACATTTAATATATTTACCAGCATCCTGTTATATTTATCATTCATTAAAAAAATTGCAAAGCACAATGGATAGGTAGGGCCGGCAGGAAGCCAGCTGATCCCAGTAATTATTGTTCCCAACATGGGAGGAGCCAATCTCTGTTTTAACAAAGGTGGGGAGCAGCCTTTAGTGGCGTAGCCGAGACCTTGCCTTGCCACACTGGTGCAGAGTGGTAAGCTGCAGTACTGCGGTCAAAAGCTCTGCTCACGACCTGAGTTCTATCCCGACGAGTCAGTTTCAGGTAGCCGGCTCAAGGTTGACTCAGCCTTCCATCCTTCCAAGGTCGGTAAAATGGGTACCCAGCTTGCTGGGGGTAAAGGGAAGATGACTGGGGAAGGCACTGGCAAACAACTCCTTAAACATAGTCTGCCTAGTAAATGTCAGGATGTGACATCTCCCCATGGGTCAGGAATGACTCAGTGCTTGCACAGGGGACTACCTTTACATTTATATCCCTTTTTTTCTAACTATTTAAGGTCTTTCTGTGGAAAGGATAGGATGCACATCACCCAGCAGGAATCCCGGCTTCATTACCCCTCTCAAAAACTGCTTCAGCTTGTTTCCCAGGGTAAATAATGAGACTTTGAAAATTTTATTTTTGACCTCGATTGTGAATGTAAACATGGAAATATGTCTAGATTGCAGTTTAATAGACATTCTTGTCCCCCCACCCCCGTTCCATGTCTGTAGCTGCTGTTTTAGCTGCTGTTTCTTGAATCTTTAAAAAAGTTACTTAACTAGTTCTGTTCTGTTTGTTTTTTAACCAGTATCAGCAGGTTTTCGTGGGGGGATGCCTTGCAATTTCGACCACTTTGAGAGCTGGCAGTAATTATCACTAGGCTTCGGCAGAAGGAAGGCTTAGGTCAGTGATGGCGAACCTTTTAGAGACCGAGTGCCCAAACTGCAACCCAAAACCCACTTATTTATCGCAAAGTGCCAACACGGCAATTTAACCTGAATACTGAGGTTTCCTCCCAGCTCGGCAAGGGGCGGGCAGGGAGTCCAGGGAAGGGGGGGGCGGCGGCTTTGAAGGGCTTCAAAGCCCTTCAAAGCCAGGCGGTGGGGAGTCCAGGGAAGGGGGGGGGCTTTGAACAGCTCCGCGCTCCCTTCAAAGCCCCTGTCACCCCCGCACGTGCCCACAGAGAGGGCTCGGCGTGCCGGACTTGGCACGCGTGCCATAGGTTCGCCAACATGGGCTTAGGTGAAGAGTTATTGGCATGCAAGCCAGCAAGGTTGCCCTTTTCGCACTCGTTCACTTTCTCCTGCATTGAAAAGAAAGTATCAGGTTTTCTGAAAGGTATAAAATGGATCTGATGGGTAAAGCCAGATCAGGATTTGGGATGGGTGGGGTGGAGGATGGTGTAACTCCCTCAGCCTCTGTAACTATAAATGCATTCCAAAGACGTCTTTGAAAAACAAAGGGAAGCCCTCTCTCCAGTTTGATCTTAAATGGATTGCTTGGTGATACCAAGGTTCTGTTTTTAAAGGGAGCTGACTGATATTTCCCCTCCCCGCCATTTGGTAAAATGTGCAGAAAATTGCTATGCTAATTGAGGAAAATCTCTCTGTGACACAGTGGCTTGGCTCTTGGCTGACTGCCTCGCTGTTTGCAGTTTGAAGAGCAACTTATCTGTTGAAACTTCAGCCTGGAGTGGTACTTCAGGGACTGAATTTCAGGCAGTTTCTCAGAAGCCACTTCTCTGACTTCTCTGAAGCTTGACTGCTCACCCTCCGTCAGTGTGGAGGCAAACCAACGCTCCGATCTTTACATCTAGAATTAGAGGGGAATTTATCAGTGTTAAAGGTTTGTGCCCTTTTTTACTACTCCAACTATAGTTTCACTGTGCAGCTGGGAGCTTTTGGTTAGATTTCCAGAAATGCGCCTATTTCTTAAAATCCTAAGCATTTGCTTACTTTAGCTCACAAGTTTTAGTCAAAGAATAAGAATGTTTGATTTGGTTTGGAGGGGGGGACAGCAATGGAATTTATGCTAACCAACCGAGCTAGTGTGGTAGTAGTGGCTGGAGTGTCTTGAGTAGGATCTGGAAGACCCAGGTTTGAATCCCTGCTTTGCCATGGAAGCTTGCTGGGTGACCTTTGGCCAGTCATGCATTCTCCACCTAACCTACTTCAAATGGAAGTTATGACGATAAAATGGAAGAGAGGAGAACAATGTAAGCTGCTTTGGGTCCTGATTGGGGAGAAAGTTTAGGTATGCATGAGGTAAATAGCCAGGTAAACTACACCACAAGATAAACCTTAGTAATAGAATTAACTCCTTAGGACGCTTGTAGTCTCTGTTTTGTTTTTGTGTTTTTGCTGGGTATACACTGAAAAGGTCTGTTGGCATTACCAGGCCTGCTTGCACTGTACCCTTAAAATCAGAGTTCTGCACTAGGGTAATGCAGATTCTCTGCCAGGAAAACCTGGTACAAATGTATTCTGCTACTCAAAAGTGGACAGGTGCGATATTTTGCATCATTTCTAGAGAAAGGGAGCAGAAGATCTCGGGTTCATTTTCTGGAGAACCAGGTTTGATTCCCCACTCCTCCACTTGAGTGGCGTACTCTAATCTGGTGAACCGGGTTTGTTGCTCCACTGCTGGGTGACCTTGGGCCAGTCACAGCTCTCTTAGAGCTCTCTCAGCCCCACCTACCTCACAGGGTGTCTGTCTGCTGTGGGGAGGGGAAGGGAAGTTGATTGTAAGCCGGTTTGATTCTTCCTTAAGTGGTAGAGGAAGTCGGCATATAAAAACCAACTCTTCTTCTTCAGTTAGAAAGTTCTTGAGAAACCCCTGGTGGGGAAAACAGCCTTGGGCAGCCTCTGTCAATTATTGGGGATAATGCTGAGCTAGATGGACCAATCGTCTCAGATAGTAAAAGGCAGCTTCATGTGTTCTTGGCTATGTATGTTGCCTTCTGCTGGAGAACATATAATAGGGTGAGAAGCAATGTGCCACATACAGCACTGAAGCCCCGCTACTTTGTCAAGCACTGCACAAAACACCTGTTGGCCATTTTTTCAAAAAATTCAAGATTTATTTTCAGGTTGCTGAATTCTGCGCTCAACATTCAGTTCTATGGTTATAATCACAGAGGCATATGTTTAGCTCAGTTGTTTTTAGGCACGGCTTTTTTCTTTGGCTTGTGTGTATTAGTTTTAGCCTACCCATCCTGCAGGGAGTTTGGAGTGGATACAAAGCTCTTCCTCCCCTTATAATTATTCTGTGGTTAGGCTGGAAAACGATGACTGACCTGGAATGCCCCAGTAAGCTTTTTGGAACAGGAATCTGATCCTGGGTCTTTCTAGTCTAACTCTGCAACTTCCCCATTGCACTGGCTTTCCAGTGTTGGACTGGGCAAATCCACCAGGCTTTTTCCAACTGTATTTTGTGAAGCGTGGGCTCACATTTTGTAGATTTCCACAAAATAGCTGGTGTGCAAGGGAGCAAGTAGAATGAAATGCCACTGCTGCTTGTCTCTCAACCTGCATTTCAATTCTGCGATGCCCTTCCTCTTTCCTCACCTGGAAGAGGGCAGCCTCATGCCCTTACCCATAAGCAGGATTTTAAAGGAAACCTGGTAGAATTTTGCATGCAGTGAATAGTTAGTTGCAATAGCCGGGAATTTCCAAGGCAATTTTGAACCTGTGTGTGAACCACCAAAGCGATGTCGGCTGCAGTAGTTAAACTGCAGCTGCTACTGTGCTGCTGTACCGGAGGGTGTGCCTCCATATGAACACAGTGCTGGTTGTTCATTGTGGGGAAGATGGTTTTCAAAGGCAGTACAATTTCAGCATCTAATTGCTGACCGAACCTTTGTGACAATTTCAGCATGTGCTTGGGGCAGCTTTGATTTGAACCATGTGACTGGAGGATCTGTAGAGGTTCTCCTTTTTCTAGCTCTGTGCCATGGCTCTATAGATATATTTTAAAACAATAACAAAGGATTTGGGGCTTTTCATGTTCTCAGTGGCTGGGGAACACTCAAGCCATTTTTCATCTGCGATGAGAGATTTTAGGACCCCCAAGTTACACACATGCTTGGTGCTAGGGAAGAAGCTTTTCCTTAGATATAAACAGTGTGAATAATCTGTCTGGCATCGACTCTGGGATGTTATAGTAACCGTGATGGCGAGCCAAGCAAGGCTATTGTCCAGAATGCGATTTTCAGCTCTACGGCTGTGCTCTCATTGCCACAGGCAAATGCCAGGGTTTTTAATCCACTGCTGATGCTCATACAAATGCTGACTTAGTATTGTTTCATACTTACATAAGGGAGATCTGCAAATGCCCTTTGGTACTTCGAAGCCCTTTTATATAAGCTATGTGTCACTTTATACAGTTGAAAGAGGGGATGTGAAGCAACCTACTAAATTCAGAGATCTTGAGAGAGAGAGATTCTATTTTCTGTTTTAGCTTTTTTGGTGTGGATGCAAGTATCAGTCCTATGTAACAATAATGAGGTATAGGAAATGGCATCTGCCTGGTGAGCCAGTAAATTAGAGCAAGAGTGCAGAGATGTAGATCTTTTGTGGTCTGTAAGGCCCATCATTTTTTGGCATTGGAGCTAAACATCTCCAGGTCACTTTGCAAACTATGCAGGCCTTTTACATTGGGGAGAGTAAATCACTCAGTTCTTGCCCTTTACTCAAAGAAATAACAAAATCTTTAGGATGCAACAGGTTTCCTCTTGTTTCACACACAAGATTTCACCCATACAGGCCATGAAATAGGGTTGCCAGGTTCCTCTTCGCCACCAGCAGGAGGTTTTTGGGGTGGAGCCTGAGGAGGGTGGGGTTTGGGGAGGGGAGAGACTTCCATGCCATGGAGTCCTATTGCCAAAGCAGCCATTTTCTCCGGGTGAACTGATCTCTATTGGCTGGAGATCAGTTGTAATAGCAGGAGATCTCCAGCTATTACCTGGAGGTTGGCAACCCTACCGTGAAAGCAGGAAGCTCTCCCCCCCCCTCCCACAAAGGCCTAGCAGTTCTGCACATGATCAGTTTCCCAGGCACAAACCTGACTTTTTGCCATGAACTTCCTTGCTTTATATACAAATCATGGTTGAAAGAGCCTTGAATCCAACTCCTTTTTACCATGACCTTTAGATGCAGATTCCTGGTAAACTTAGAAGTTGTTTCCTCTGCACAAACCAGGATTCTAAACTGTGATTAAACCTAGGGAGGAGGGAGCAGAAAAAAGCATGTAAGCCCAGCAACAAACCAGGTTCATCCCAATCAGAGTTTTGTTGTGATATCTGAATGCATAATTTGACTGTTATAGAATAGAGTCAGAAAGAGGACAGGATTTTGGTGGCACATAATTTCACTGTGGAAGCAGCTGAGGTCTTTTCTGCTTCAGAGTAATTGGCCTCTCACACGACGTAGCTCCAAATTCTGTATCTTTAGGCCTCTTTGCTTCTTTGTTCCCAAGTCTAAGGAATTTGGGGTTTTTTTATCTCACTGATCTGTTAAAGGCTTCTGCAAGAACTTCAAAAACAACTTGTATGGAACACAAAAATTCGGATGGCCTAAGGAAATTGATCTTCTCAAAGGGGTATATGTGCAACTTACGTAGCCTACCAGTTAAGATCCTCCTGCCAAGCCCTGGATTCTGTGTCCTTACCTATGGAGGTGAGGCAGGTGGTGGCCAGAGACTGGACTTTTTCAGTGGTGTTACCTTGCCTGGCCAATGTCCTCCACCTGGAGGCTTACCTGCCACCTACCTCTTGTAGAAGCCAGACCAAAATTTTTCTATTACCCAGGCTAAACTAAATAATTTTAAATTATTTTTTACAATCTGCTTCTAGCTTGTTTTGGTGATGGAAAGTGCAGTCAAGTCACACCCAACTGAGAGCAAACCTGTAAGGTTTTTCAAGGCAAGAAATGAACAGAGGCTGTTTGCCATTGCTTGCCTCTGCGTAATAACCCTGGACTTTCTTGTTGGTCTCCCATCCACGTACTAACCAGGGTCAATCCTGCTTAACCTCTGACGTAGGGCTAGCCTGGGCCGTCCAGGTTAGCCTGTTTTAGGAGGATCACTTTAGGCTGTTAAATGATCTGCTGTTTTCATGCTGCTGTTATGATTTGGCTGGGTTTTGAATTGCTGGGTTGAATTGCTCAAGGTTGACTCAGCCTTCCATCCTTTCAAGGTCGGTAAAATGAGTACCCAGCTTGCTGGGGGTAAAGGGAAGATGACTGGGGAGGGCACTGGCAAACCACCCCATAAAACATAGTCTGCCTAGTAAACGTCGGGATGTGATATCACCCCATGGGTCAGGAATGACCCGGTGCTTGCACAGGGGACCTTTACCTTTTAATATGAATGATGTTAATGGAGTTTGTATCATGGTTTACTTTGTGAGTTGCCTCGAGCAGTTCTCTGGAGAAGTAGCATATATGTTTTCTAAATACACACCTGTGATGTGAAAGGGCATTTCATATGTGCCTCCCGCCTCCCATAAAACATCTCCATAGCTCTCCTGTTTATATTGCCTTCTGCGTACTTGGGTCACGATTTTAAGCAGAGTGTTATTATAGAATATTAACTTAGAAAGTTCTTTGTTTTCTTCTGCATCTCATCCTAACCTGAACAGTAATCAGACTTTAGCTCAGAGGACAGCCCCTCACATTCACTAAATGCTGGGGGAGAGTGTGCTGGCCCTCACCACCGGTCTCTACACAATCCCCATGTCATCTGCAAGGGCAACCGCACTAGGGTTGCCAGATCCCTCTTCACTACTGACGGGAGGTTTTGGGGGTGGAGCCTGAGGAGGGCGGGGTTTGGGGAGGGGAGAAATTTCAGTGACATAGAGTCCAATTGCCAAAGGGGCCAGGTGAACTGATCTCTATCAGCTGGAGATCAGTTGTAATAGCAGGAGATCTCCAGCCACCACTTGGAGGTTGTAAGGAAGCAAACACAGGTTACTAACACTGCCATGTGTTACAAAAGTCCAATCCCAGTACAGACAGAACATACCACCCGAGTCATTCAGATGCTGGAGACCCACGGTTATCTGATAAACAGAAAAAAGAGTTCACTGGTACCTACTCAACGCATACTTCATCTGGGGGCCATCATCGATTCGACCAAAAATATTGTCTCCCTTCCACAGGACAAGGCAGACAAAATAACAGCCATAGTCAGGACAACCATCAGGTCTCCACACCATCAAGTCATGGCCCTCGCACGCCTTCTTGGATTGATGACTTCATGCATAGGATTGCAACCCTGGATTCGATTCCACTCCAGACCTCTCCAGAATGCGCTTCGACCCTTCCAGCTCCTCATATCTCACAAGATAGACAGGTACATCACACTCTCAAAGGAAGCCAGGTCCAGCCTAACCTGGTGGACACACTCAATAAACCTGACCTCAGGTCAACCCTACCTTCACGACACACCCATCCAGGTGTTCACCGACTCCAGTCTCGAGGGTTGGGGCGCAACAACCCCAGGAGCTTTTGCCCAGGGCACCTGGACATCCTTGGAAACAAAAGCACACATCAATCTACTGGAATTGAGAGCAATCCGCCTAGCCCTTCTAAAGTTCCGTCACATCCTGAACAATCATCATGTTCTTATTCACACAGACAACGTGGCCTCCAAGGCCTATATCAACAGACAGGGAGGATCGAGATCCAAGTGCCTACATCAGGAGGCCTCACTCATCTTGACTTGGGCAGAGAAACATCTTCTTTCCCTAAGAGCGGAGCACATTCAAGGCATTCTCAATCTGGAAGCAGACTGGCTGAGTCGCCAATCTATACAGGAAGGGGAGTGGACTCTGGACCCTCAGGTATTCCAGGCGGTAACAGACCGCTTCGGGACTCCGGAAGTCGACCTGTTCGCCTTGATACAGAATCGTCAGGTTCAGCGGTTTTTCTCCAGATTTTTTCACCCAGCGGCGGAGCAAGTGGACACTCTCCTTTCACCATGGCCTCAGGGAATCCTGTACGGTTTTCCACCTTTTCCGACACTCCCGAAGGTGATAAGAAAGATACGCATCGAGAGAGCGGACATCATCCTGATAGCTCCAAACTGGCCACGCAGACCGTGGTTCCCAGCCTTAATGGAAATGTCTATTTGCCCCCCGTGGCAGCTGCCGATAACTCCCAATCTCCTGAGTCAAGGACTGATCACGCATCCAAATCCAGGTTGGTTCCAACTGACCGCCTGGAGATTGAAAGGTCTAGGTTATTAAAACTCGGACTTTCCCAAGATGTAATCTCCACCATTCTACAGGCCAGACGCCCTTCCACCAAGAGGATCTATAGCTACACCTGGAAGGCCTTCACGAGGTGGTGTAACAGGAAAGGAGCCAATCCCACCTCACCAACACTTCCTCAACTTCTGGAATTCCTTCAGGACGGGGTAAGACAAAACCTCAGGGCCTCTACTCTCAGGAAACAGATAGCGGCCATCGCCTCAGTTTGTCCTACCTTAGACGGGGTATCACTTCCATCACACCCACAGGTCAGAGCCTTCATTAGAGGGGTCATTCAGTCCACTCCTCCTGTCATACATCGTTTCCCCACCTGGAGACTCAATACAGTCCTATTAGCCTTAACCAAAAAACCATTTGAACCTATGAGGGGGATTTCTCTACGTCTTAGAATGAAGACCTTGATTCTAATAGCCATCACTTCAGCTAGGCGTGTATCAGAACTGCAAGCGCTCTCCATTCGCAAGGACCTCTGCATTTTCCACAAGGACCGAGTGGTTCTTCGAACGGATCCATCTTTTGTTCCCAAGGTCCGTTCCAAGTTTCATCAAGCCCAGGAAATCAACTTACCTTCATTTTGCCCTAATCCAGCCACTCCGAAAGAACGAACCTGGCACACACTGGACCTACGCAGGGCCCTGCATATCTACATTTCTAGAACTGCTTCCATCAGAAAGACGGAATTCCTTTTCATCTCCATAGCGGCTCCCAACAAAGGGATGCCTATGTCCCGTCAGACTATCAGCTCAACCATTCGCAACTGCATCAGGGAAGCCTACATCGCCAGCGGCATTCCAGCCCCCTCGGGCATTACAGCACACTCCCTACGAAGCGCGGCCACCTCAGCGGCCTTTTTCAAACAGGCTTCCACCGAAGAAATCTGCAAGGCGGCCACCTGGTCTAATCCATCTACATTTATTAGACACTACCGAATTAACACCTTGGCCTCGGCAGAAGCCGCCTTCGGCAGACGCATTTTGCAACATGTGGTGGAAGATGAGGACATAGTCTCCCACCCAATTTAATAGCTCTTGGACATCCCAAGCTACAAGATGACCTTCCTTCAGAGCGGGAAAGGTACATTGTTTACTCACTGAGAAGGTCCTTTCCGCTCTGAAGTAGAAGGTCATCTTGCCCACCCGGAGATGTAATTCATCTTCCACGGGTGGCTATATGTTCCTCAGCCAGAGCTACATTAGTGTAACAAATACAGTACCTTCACACCATAGCATTATATTGCATTCAAATTATTATGCAGTTTTTCATGTTTGTTCTCTGTTAAGCTGTTACTTGTTGTTATTACTGTTACCGTTTACCTGTCTCTCCTGAGCTCTTATTAGAATACTGGAAGTGTGGGCGTTCCTCGCCCCGAGACAGGAAGTAACTTTAGTTTTAAGTCCTGCCTCTCCTAGCAATGGGACAAGAAACACCCAAGCTACAAGATGACCTTCTACTTCAGAGCGGAAAGGACCTTCTCGGTGAGTAAACAATGTACCTTTTTGAATAACCACCTGGAGGTTGGCAACCCTAGACCGCACAGAGGAAGTAGCTACGCAAACTCTCCCTCCTTGTGATCAGCAACGTTCAGAAAATGATCAAGGGGTGTGAGGTGTACGCATGGCCACTTCCTCTGCATGGATGCACCCTGCAGATGACCAGGGGATTGAGCAGAGCCAGGGGGCATGGTCAGCATGCTCGCACCCACTCTCCCTTCCTCTGCATTCAGTGAACGAATGGCACTGTCTACATTGGGCTAAGGAAACCTGGGTCTGGGACAGGATGTATGTTGAATGGAGAAGAAGCACTCTGTTCACCTTGTGATGAAGGGGGTTTTGACTCTCGAAAGCTTATACCTCGGAAATTTTGTTGGTCTCTAAGAACCACTTCTGTTAGTCTCTTGCCATGAACCCCCCCCCCCCGCCCAAAAGGGGCCGCCATAAGTCGGCTGCGACTTGACGGCACTTTATACACACAAGGTGCTACCGGGCTGGAATCTAGCTCTTCTCTTGGCTTTGGAGCAATAAAACTGTTTTCTGCATTCTGCTGTAGTTTCCTTAAATTTTGTGTCTTTTCCTTGTCAGGGCAGCAAAAATTTTTAACTGCCATGAGATTAGCTAAAACTCTTCAGCCAAAGGGCATTAGTCATCCAACAGAGAACTGCAAGCTTTTCTAGTCTGGGCTTAAAGCTTTGTTGTGTCAGACATTGTATAAACACATTAACAGATGCAGTATGTATCTTGAGGACCTTATTAAAATTCTCTCACTGTCATTTGGTGCAAGGAAAAAGCTTGGAAGAGGAAGTGGTAGACTTTAATTTGATTTTTGAGTACCATTTAACCTTCCTCAGAGGAGACTTTTTTTTCCGGACAGATGTTATGGGTCTGTGCTCTCATCATTGTACAATGTGGAAAGTGTGCTTGGTAAGGCATGCTGAAAGTGAAGCCAAATTCTTAGTAAGAAACCATCCACTGTAGAATGTTACTGCCTTGGTTTTGAAGAAGCCAAGGCACATACTAATAAATCAATTATATAAAGTCCATGGAGTACAAAACTACATCTCACACAGTTATTCATTTGTGCAGTCTTAAAAAAAAAACTCCTACTAGAAACTCAGAATCTAGTACATCTTAGCAAGCCTTTATTACATATGGACCAAAAAAACTTAGTTTATTCTAAAAATACAAGCCATGAGGTAAGGTAACTCTGTAACTACCAGCTGTGTTCTTTGAGTGTCTTGGTGGTCCTGCAGCTAAGAGCTTTGAACTTGAGTTTGGGAGACATGTGTTGAGTCTGAGGGCGACTGGAACAACTTCGTGTTTCCTAAAAAAAATCGCTTTATGCAGTTCGTACTAGCATACCAGAAGCATTGCCTGCAACTTGGATATACTTTGCCTGACCACTATAGGACCTCATTCTGGAGATCATACCTGAGGCTAATCGATAAAGCACTTTCAGCTCTCAGTGTGACCAAATCTGATTGGCTACATAGTGTGGGGACATCCTCTTCCTTATTATTGGCTGGGGTTTTCTCTTTGACTAGTCCAGGAAAATTTTTTTGCCTAATCATGCCTCTGCTGCAGGCTCACTGTACGGCCTTGTGAAAGTCATTATGTTATTGCAGGACTGAACGTACTAAAAATACTAAACAACTTGTAAACTTAAAATGCTATGCTCAATTATCAGAGCCAGAAGTGTTGCAGTTTGTGATGCGGTACAAATATAATGCATTTGGGAAAAGCTGAGGCTATCTTGTTGTAACAGTTATGCTTTTCTATGCCATAAAGGGCATAGTCCAAAATGGGACAGCGAGTGAGGTCAGGGTGCATAGAGCTTCTTATAGCCACAGGAAAGAGAGCAAACTGTAATTTACCATTGTAGTCCTTGATTAACAGTGCAATCCTGTGCAGAGTTACAGTGGACGCAGATTGATATAACTCTGCATAGGATTGCATTGAAGTTACTCACAGATAATCTGTTATTCTGATTAGAACTAGTGTTTGAATGACTGAGAAATGTACTTTAGAGACAGCCAACGAAGTATATGGATGTTTCGGACATTCATGCTACCATGTGAAGAATGTGGTTGCCCACAGCTCTTGGATTTGGTCACAGTTCCCTTGCCTGGGGAGAAGAAGAGTTGGTTTTTATATGCCAACTTTCTCTACCTCTTAAGGGAGACTCAAACCGGCTTAAAATCACCTTCCCTTCCCCTCCCCACAACAGACACCCTGTGAGGTAGGTGGGGCTGAAAGAGCACTAACAGAGCTATAACTTGCCCAAGGTCACCCAGCTGGCTTCGTGTGTAGGAGTGGGGAAACAAATCCAGTTCACCAGATTAGCCTCCCCTGCTCATGTAGAGGAGCTGGGAATCAAACCCGGTTCTCCAGATCTGAGTCCACCACTCCAAACCACCGCTCTTAACCACTACACCATGCTGGCTCTCGTCAGGGAGTCAGGGCACTGTCCTTCTGGAGGCCTGCTTCCTGATCTTGCCCACTGCCCTAAAAATTAGACAAAGGGGGATTTCTAATACCTTATTTTTCTTCCTCCTGACAGCTCCCTCTCCCAGCCCGTGTAGGGCAGTCCACTGACATCAGCCACTTTCCCAGCCACTTAAACATGGCCTGGCAGGTAATGGCCGCCCTGTCTACTCATAGGTATCCCTCTCCACATGGGAGGGGGAGCCAACCTGCCAGCTGGTAAGGCTGCGACTTGCTTCTTCCTGAGCCACACCAGGCTGCCACCACCACAGCTCTCGGGGCAGTGCTCTTATAAGCCGAGGGAGGTTCCCTGCCTGAGATACCGCACCCAATGTAGAAGCATCATGGCAAAAACGTATCAATTTAATAAAATGCCGGCTTCCTTCCTGTTGTCAAAAAAGTGGATTACTAAATTAAAGGCATCCATAAAGAGACTGTATTCTCTTTCCATCTATCCTGTTTGGCACTTACTGAACCCGGTGTCTTAATTCCGTTTTAAAATCCACTTATCTCCTAGAATTGTACCTTCCCAATGTATCCCAGGAAGGTATTGTCTGGAAACAGCTGTCCAGAGTTTAATAATTACCCTACAACCTGATAATGTTATCAGTTTTTCTCAAATATGTATAGTTTTGAGAATGCAGTGGGAATGGAACGCTCCCATGAGATGTACAGTGTGAGACTTGCTTTCGTGCACTTTGAAAAGTGGTTGTTTCGTGGGTGGCATTTGCCAGGGAAGAGCTGGGGTCCTCTCTTCACTGAAATTTGAGAACGGCTGCTTCATACCACTTTAAAACTGGTCTTCCCTCAACGAATCCTTCAGTCGTGTGTTCTAGTGAGGGTGCTGGGAATTCTGTGAGAGTTTCGAATCCTCCTTGAAATACAACTATACTTTCCAGGATTCTGTGGGAGGAAAATACCGTTATGTCAATTTAAGTAGGGTAGATATTCCCTTAAACTGCATTTGCACATCAGGCTAAAGAAATGTTTTAAATACCTTTCCTGTTTTGTTGAAATGAATGCCACTTCATCCCTGAGTGTAGCCCTATTGGAGATGACAGCTATTCTGTTAGAATTGCTTCTGCAGAACTTGTAATTTTTTTCTATTGCTTTTCCCATGTCTTTCCTCCTGCTGTTGCAAAGTAGTGATCTTTCCCCCAAATTTAGGAATGCTTTTGTTTAGATACACATTCACAATGAACAGTAAAAACCTTCCTACATAATACTCTGTTCTTTGTAGCTAGGGGAAATGTCTTTACCATTGGGTCTAGGATGACATGAGTTCTGTAAAATTCCTTTTTAATTTGTTGATGACTTGTAATGAACTAATCACTCCCAGATGTGCAAACTCAAATCAGCATATATTTGAGATGGAAGTAACCTGTATTTAGTGCTTAGTGGACGCTAATCTGCTGCACATCCACTAGATTTGGATTTATTCCTGTTTATTCAGTAACCAGACAGGGCTTCAGTGATCATTGGTGTATAATATGTGAAGAATTTAGGTCACAGGGTTTTGCAGCATTATACTCTAAGAATATCAATGTAAGTGGGATAGTAATTGATGGACGAGAATACAATCCCTGTATGAGTGCAGCAGACAGTTTTTTTATGGCCTAAACTACGTGTCTTATGTGAAGGATCTTAATAACCCGTGTCTGTTGCATTGTTCTGTGTTTTTAAGATGAGAAAAATAGAGTCATGCTAATTAGGACTTGAACTGCTGTAGACGACTGCTTATATGAGAAGTACTTCCATGTCTGAATTCCTGAGACCAAGGGCCAGTGCAGATGTAATATTGCCCAGTTTCCTCTAACAATGGTTAAAAGATCAGGAGCCTCCCACATGTTTACATGTTCCTTCCTTTTCTATGGTTCTTCTCCCCCCCCCCCCCAGTATTTTTTCATATTTAGACATTAGCAGCATTGTAAGGCAAAAAACTTTTTGGGTGGGGGACCTTTCTAAGGAGGATTGCAAACTATGGTTTGTAGTTAACTATGGCTTTACAAAATAGAATGAGTGGGAGAGAAATATATGAGCAGGTCCTGTTAGACTGCAATTCTGGGGGAGGGGCTAATCTCCATAGGAGCCGGCATGATCCCGCACCGCCATAGGTGCCACTTTATCATGGGATAAAGTGGCAAACACAGTGGCACGAGAGCAAACACGCCAGCATCTGGAAACGACAGAGCTCTGCCAGCCCCTGCCACCAGCACAGCTAGTCCGGGAATTAAATCCCAGAAGAGAACGGCCGCGCCGGCAAGGGGAAGGCGTTCCTGGGGGTGGAGCAGCCTTTAGGCAGCTTCCACAACCCTTTCGGCCCAGGAACACACCCTAGAGTGGCAGTGGGGCTGCACTACCACCTTTGGTGGCGCAGCCTCGCTTTTTAAATGGGGAATTTCCCCCCTTTTCTTCATTTTTAATTTTTAATTCCTTTTTTCCCCTCTTTGGCGGCCAGGAAGCCTCAGAGGATGTGGCGTGGCTCCACTGCTCCCTGCCACCACGGATCTACCCCCCTTTAAGAATGGGCTGCCCATGTTCTAACTATGGTTAGACAATTAGGAACTACTAGCTTCGATCCACACGGGCAAAGGACTCCTTGGGCCTTGCTCTTACAGAGTATGACTCTTCCTGCCTTCCCCCTCCCATGACAGCTTGATAATCTCCTGAAACATTGTTCCTGGGGGTCCCTTCTTCCCCAGAAACAGGATGGGGGGGCATATCGAGCTGCTGCAGAGGGAGGATCACAATCCATGGATGCAAAGACTTGTGCCCATAGAAATGCGAGTGTGGATCCAAGCCATTATGTCTTCAGTGAGCCTACACTACTACTTATGTGAGCCGCTTATAAGGGGATCACTACTATGTCCCCTTTTGAGCCCACTCTTTATCCCAGAAGCCTGGTTGAGAATCCCAGCCACTTTCATTGTGCAGATTGCAGCAGCTGCAGCCATAGATCCCACATGAAGTGCTGATTCATATGACAGGTGTCTCCATGAACTTCTTCCTTAATTGACAGCTTGGGAGAAGAGAATGGTAGGGGTAAAGATAGATACTTTTCCTGAACAAGCATACATGTAATAGCTTACTAAACAATTGACATGCATTGGTTTGCAGCAAAATAGAATAAGTGTAAGTGGGGGAACCACAAGGACTTGCCGAAGGCATCTTATTTTCCACTGTATCTCCTTCCCACCCTATTTCCTCTTACTCTCCTCCTTACAACTCACATATCCTCACCTTTCTCTGATTCTCTCCTTCCCACCAACCAACCAGCCTATCTTTTTTCCTCCCCATCTTCAGTGTTGATTATTTATTTACTTTCCTTCATTTATATCCTGCCTTTCTGTTCAGTGGGGACCCAAAGCAGCTTACACCATTCTCTTGCCCTCCATTTTATCCTCACAACCACCATGTGAGATGTTAGGCTGAGAATGTGTAACTGGCTCAAGGTCTCCCCATAAGCTTCCATGGCAGAGTATTTGAACCTGGGTCTCCCAGATCTTAGTCTGAAACTTTAACCACACCACAGTGACTTTTGTGAGTGGCTGCTGTTGAACAGTAGCTGGACCTGGGTAAGCCATGCAAGTTGCGTGGTATCAAGTTGTGTGAGCCTTCCCTCAAAGTCAAAACAGCCCTGGCAAGGGCCTAACCCCTCC
Source organism: Euleptes europaea (assembly GCF_029931775.1). Lineage (NCBI taxonomy): Eukaryota > Metazoa > Chordata > Lepidosauria > Squamata > Sphaerodactylidae > Euleptes > Euleptes europaea. Next base: position 26,475,544 of record NC_079319.1, on the reverse strand, counting down.
CCATCTTGTATTGACAGAAACCAAGGCTTGAAAGCTGGCGATACTGTTGTGCTTGCCTAGCTACTGAGGACATTCAGTTCTTAAAGCTACAGGCACAGCTTCTATTATTTTGTAGGGGTTTAAATCCCCTATTTTTAAAAAAGATTTCTGAGTTTTATGGGGTGTTTTCAGGTTTGTAGAAAGGTCTGGCTTGGCATGAGTTCAGTCTCTGAATTTAAGCATCCACAGATTTGGTCATGGTGAGAATTAGATATATTGATATTTAACAAGGAGTGTAACTTTTGCTGTTCCAGCTCATGTCCTTTTGTGATACAGAATTATGTGTTTATATCCATGGGAGCAAGTTAATGGGTTTGTTAGGCTGGCCCTGTGCACTTGGAAGGTTGTGTCAGACTGCAGTACTTCATTGCGTTTCTTTCATAAGGAACTTCACTCCAGACGTAGTCGCAAGTTTAAAAGTTTTATTAAGAAAGCCAGCGAGTTCAGTAAGTCCATAGAAACATAAGGCTAGAATACAGACATGGGGAAACACTGGTACATTTATAGGGTACATACAATAGGATTGATTAGGTTCAGGGCATAATACAAAAGGACGAGGTGCGGCAGAGTTGTCTTGATGGTTCAGATACAAGGAAACAATGCGGAAGGTAACTGCCGGTAACTACTCATGGAAAAACCTATTCTTGAAACTAACGCGTGAAATAGCTAGGTGATTTCCAGGGCTCCCAGGCATTGTTCCGCGGGACCTGGTAACACACTAACGATTAGCCGGACTAATAACGATTAGTCTCCATTGAGGTGTAGATGCCGGCGGGGGGGGAGGGGCTGAGGCAGAAAGCCAGAAAGCCTTAGCTGACAGGTTGCTCATATCTTGAAGAGGGCCACAATCTGGTACAAAGTTGATGTACCTCCCAACTTTACCACCCTTGAATATATGAAGATTTCCTGATCCCTCAGATGACACACACATTGCTGGTGCTACATAAATCAATAAAAACGGTTTTTGAAATATGGGGTAATACTAGCATGGCTGGGAACTGCTTGGATATGGGTCCAAACTAGAGGCTTATGTATTATTTCTTAATAAATGTGTTGTTAATCTGTACAATTGACCAAATGTAAAAGAAAGCTTGGAAGGAGGGTTGTATGTGTTTTTTTGTGCGTGTTGTTCATCTGTACTTCCTCTTTTCTGCTTCTCCAGGATCTTTACATTGCTTATTCCAGACTCTTCAAGTCTAGACTAGAGTCTGGAGAACCAGATGGAGGAAGTACACTTTCTCCAGCATTGACAATAGCTGCTTCTGTAGCATTGTATATAGACTTAGAACTGGTTTTCTCTTTGAAAAGCAAATTTCCTTTTTCCTGGCAGTTTGGACATCTACAGGATATTGAAATATCTGTTGGCTTCTATTCAAAATATGCTGGATGCCTTTTAACGCAAAAAAATTTACATCCTACTTCTGAGCCATCCTACAAATCTACTTTTGATAATACTATGAGTAGCTTTTCTGCACTTTGATCATTTCTGAAGATGGTGTTACTGGAAGAATAGTCTGCTTCCACTTCAGTGTTGAGCTATCAAGAGCTATTGCTTCTGCTGTCTATAGCAGAGTGGATGGAACAGCAAGAACTTTTCAGCATTTCTCATCTTGATTCAAACGTGTTCTTTTCTTTTGGCCTGTTTTGCTACTTGTATAGTATATGTCATTGCAAGCTGCAGTGTCAAACTGATCCGAAGGCTGAAAGAAACACAATGGGAGGCTTTTGGTCCATTTTGAGAAAATGGGAATACTACCCCTGACTTATCAACTTTAGGCCTTTGTGTTTGAGAAGGCATACGTGTGCGGCTGCCAATTTTGTCATTTGTTGTTCAAATATTTAGCTTGTTTTAACTGTATATGCTATTCCAATCTATTGGTTGAAGTATATATTTAAATTTTGATAGCCACCTTGAGCTTTGAAAAAGCAAGATAATATTTTAAATTAGTAAGCATGACTAACAGAAATAGGTGAGAAGATGTGCCTCATTTATTGTTGAATTCTTCTTAAATACAGTTTAGTATTGGCTTTGATGGATATTCTTAGGCAGATTCAGAACTTGCCATCTTTGTCCTTCAGGTGTCCCACGCTTGACATCCTCTTAATTTGCCCCCACAGTCTGTGGGATCAAGAGACAGAGCCTTCCTGTAGTGGTGTCATGTTTTCTTTGGGATAGTCACTTTGCCCCCTTGTCCTTTTGTCTCAAAGGGTAGTTTCTTTATGAAATGTCATGGTTTTAGTTTCTGTTTAAATTATTAGGCACTCTTCATATATGTTGGTTATTTTATGTGTTGGTCTCTGTTGTCGGACTTCAACTAAAGTCCTCCTTTTCTCTCACTCCCCTCAAAAATGTCTTAAAGCGTTGCATCCCCACTGATGTCCCTCCCATCCCCAAACCTTTCCCTCCCCAGGCTTCACCCCCATATCTCCAGGAATTTCACAACAGGGAGTTGGCAACCCTAAAAGTAGAAATATAGTCATAAACAACAGAAAGGATACGGTGTTTTAAAAATTGTTGCCAACTTAATATTTATTACAAGAACTACTGTCTGTTCGTCTTGACAACTTGAATTAAATTGCAAAGCTGTAGTGAAGTCACTTCTTGCATTTCACTTTTCTTTCCAGAGAGCAGCATTGACTTCTGATAAAGATCTGTACCTTGACAACAGCTCCATTGAAGAGGCATCAGGAGTCTATCCAATTGATGATGATGATTATACTTCTGGGTCTGGCTCAGGTAAGCTAGTGTGCTCATGAAGAAAAATATGTTATATATACGCTGCAAATTCACTGTTCCTCTGCAGGTTTTCACAGGTGGATTTATACACCTGGATCTTGTGCTGTGTGTTAAGCAGACCTTAGTCAATATGGCCAAGAGTGGAACATGATCCTGCAAAAGTGCAGACCATTCAGTATATTTTATTTATTTTATTTATTCAATTTATAACCTGCCCTCCCCGGCCCAGACCAAGCATTTTGATATAATGTACTGTAAAATTCTTAAAATTGGGAGCCAGCATGGTGTAGAGATCAAGAGCGGGGAACTCTACAGAACCAGGTTTGATTCCCCCCTCTTCCACATGACCAGTGACCCCTAATCTGGTGAACCGGGTTGATTTCCCCACTCCTACACATGAAGCCTGTTGGGTGACCCTTGGCCAGTCACAGTTCTCTCAGCCCCACCTACCTCACAGGGTGTCTGTTCTGGGGAGGGGAAGAGAAGGTGATTGTAAGCTGCTTTGAGACTCCTTAAAGGTAAAGAAAAAGCAGGGTATAAAAACCAACTCTTCTTAGAACTCATAAGTTTAAAAATTATCTTCATTGAGCAGAAAGAGCCAAGAGGTTTTCTGAATTTAAATGTGTCCTAGCTGCCATCCCTTCCTGTGTACAGAGAACCTTTTCACATCCATGCTCTTGGAATATCCAAGCTGGAGTCCCGTAATACTGTCCTTGAAAATTCTTCAGAAAGTTCAGCCAGTTCAGAATATTCCATCTAAATTACTAACTGGGACGTACCCATCCAACGACATTTCACCAGTGCTGAAAGATCTGCACTATCTAAGAGTGGGCTTCCATGCAGGTTTCAAGGCACTGGTTTTCACCTTTAAAGCCCTGAACAGCTTGGGACCAGGATATTTAAAGGGCTTCCTTCTTCCATAGGAAGAAAAGGACAACCAACATGAACAATTCAGTCTAGAAGAAAGTTGGATGGTGGTGGGGGAATGCTGAGGGAATAAAAGTTTTTAAAATTATGCATAATACAAGTGGGAGTCCCCACAAGGGTCAAAGGGGGGGAATCCCAACTCCCCTCATTACCTAATTCAAGGTAACTCATGGTAAATGTGTTGTCTGCGCATGCATAGACAACATTTTTTTTTTAAATTTGGGGGGGATTTAAACCCCCTAATGTATTTTTAAAGGAGTCAGATTTTTCTGCATATCTGGGGTGTCTCCCAAGTTTGCACGAAAATTTGCTTAGCGTCGGTGTGACCCAACCCGCAGTTTTAGATATCCACAGATGGGGGGGCCACACGTCGCTGTTAGATATATAGATGGAGCAAGTGGATAGAGACTTTTCTCTCTTTCCCAGGATAAAATTTGAGGACACCCAAGGAAACATAATGAATATTAAATTCAAGAAAGACAAAAGTACTTCTTCACACATTTCATAAGTAGCTTGTGGAACTAGCTGACACAGGATAGGGAGAAAAGAGATGGAGGGATTTAAGGAGGTTGCTGAGTATATGATTATTAATATTGGAGCTCTCCTTCTCCCCCATTGTAGTAATCTCATTGGCTTTTATGAATGTATACAGTACTCCTGAATTATGCTGAAATGTCTTGTTGGGTCAATTGTACTTTTCAAGTTTAGACATGGTGCCAAAACACAGATTTAAATTCTTACATTTTGTTGGATTTATTCGGTAAATGGTGGATGAGACCAAACAAAGATGTGGTGTTGAATAATTGGTTAATGTATTAGATATGAAATGGCCATAACAGACTGCTTGCTTAATGTAGCCTCCCCTGCCCCCGAACAACTGACTTAAATGCATTTGAGTAATGGAAAATTAAACGTAGAAAGCTGTGCACTGCCAGGCACATCTAATGGGAATCCAATCAGTTATGGGGATAAGAGAAAATATAATGACTGCTTGGGTTTCAATGTAGAGGAGTCGCAAGATAATCAGTCTGATATCAGTCCAGTCCTTTTGCAGCTAAACAAATTCCACAAGATAAATTTAGCCCTTGTTGATCAGCTGGCAGCAGAATCATTAACAGCTAGTCTGCAAAAGCGGCAAATTACATGGCGAAACTGTTCCTTTAAGCTGCAAAGGATGTTTGCATCATGGAATGCTCCCCTTGGAAAAGAGGTTCCTTCACATGCAAAGACAGTACACAGGGAAGAGTAGTTTAATCCTTTTCGTTGATCCAAGATAATTTTTGAAGCAGCTAAGTGACCTTTTGTATTCTTTTGGCTCTAGCTGTGGTAATTTTGGTAAACAATATTTGCTCCTTTTAGTTATTTACTGGCGGCATCCAAAAAGCTGCTTTACCCATATCCAGTGACATGTTTAATTTCCTTCCTTTTAACAGTAGCAGACCCAATCTCCCCCCCCCACCCCACCCCCATGGCATATCAGCCAACAACCTGTGTTTGTACACACCGCCCGTCTCTACTACCGATTGGATGGTTTTAGTGAGGTCCTCCTCTTTCTTCAAAATAGTTTGTGGCCTTGGAGGGCGGGAGGGCTGTTGTCTAAAATATATTTGTGTGATTTGTGTTTTTATCCTAGCCTTCAAAAGAGAGTGGGAAGAATGGGCTACTGGGGGTGGGGGGCTTGAAAAAGGCAAGAAGCAAACACAAAAGTTCCCTTTTGAGATCTTAAGAATGACACATCTTAAGAATAAGAGACACATACCCACTCCACCAGTGATGGGGAAGAAAATCCAGTGGTGGCTTTTATATACCATCGTAGCCTTTTATAAGTAGCAGGATAACAATTATTCCAACAGTTATGTGGGCATCTTGCTTCCCAGCTCTTACATTGCACCCCAGAGCCACTAGAACTAGGTCCCTCTTCGCTACCGGCAGGAGGTTTTGGGGGCAGAGCCTGAGGAGGGCGGGGTTTGGGGAAGGGAGGGACTTCAGTGCCATAGAGTCCAATTGCCAAAGCAGCCATTTTCTCCAGGTGAACGGTTCTCTATCGGCTAGAGATCAGTTGTAACAGCAGGAGATCTCCAGCTAGTACCAGGAGGTTGTAAGAAAAGCAAGAACAGCACTGATGGCTAGCTGGATATATAATAAATACCAAAAGGCAATGAATCACAAAAGGCAATGAAACACAAATGTACAATGCACAATAACAAAAGGCATGATAACAGAACACAAAGTCCCGAAAATGAGTCCACACTCCTGATGAAACGCTCAAGGCGAGATAAGTGGAGTCGAAGACGCCCAACAGTGTCTGGAACAGAGATTGTGATCAAACAGAAGCATCGCCAAGATGGGAACCAGGTATGAATCCCATTTCACTATCGCTTTGACTATCCCATCTCATGGATGCTTCTGTTTGATCACAATCTCCGTCCCAGTTGCTGTTGGGCATCTTTGACTCCACTCTGATCCGCAGCTCGTGTAGATGCTCTACACCCGGAGCGGAACAACTCTTGCCTTGAGCGTTTCATCAGGAGTGCTGACTCATTTTCAGGACTTTGTGTTCTGTTATCGTGCCTTTTGTTGTTGTGCATTGTACATTTGTGTCTCATTGCCTTTTGGTATTTATTATATATCCAGTTAGCCATCAGTGCTGTTCTTGCTTTTCTTACAACCTTCCTTCGGTACCAGGAGGTTGGCAACCCTAACTAGAACCCACCTCTACCTTCCTGTACAGGCCATCAGATGAAACTTGGCTCTGAACGTTGTTGCCTCTGGAGATTAAGTTTAGTGTTATGAAGAGCAGTATCTTTTTCTGTTGCCTAAGATGCCCTGGTAGGCTTGCTTGATCATGGTTTTTATAAAGAAGGCAACTGCTTTTCTGTTGTGGGACCCTCTTGGAGACTCTTGATGGCTGTTTTATTACTTCTGATGAATATTTAAATTGACATATTTGGGGAGCTGCTTTGGCCCTTTTGGGGAAAGGCAGGATATAAATATTTCACATAATAAGTAAATGAGGAGACTGGTTGAATGTTTGGTTCTTATCCATTTTTCATATATTGAGGATGCTGGTGTGACACTTTTAATATATTTATTGTGGTGTTTGTTTACTTTGACAATGTTTGATTGTAAGCAATCCTTGAGGACTCATTTTTAACCCAAATCTTCAAAATAAAAATAATTAGATTTGGGACAAATGTGTACAGAACTAATACTATTCAAAATGCTTTAGGGGCTGAAGAAGAAGAAGATGACACAATGGTGGATACAACATCTAGAACACTTCCAAAGATACCACCAACTAGTGATGCCCCTAGAACTGAGAGAACTACATTGAAAACACAGACCAAGGTACCTTTGCAAACAAAGGTAGGTGCAAGTTGTTTTTGTGTTCTATTGTGTTTTTTTAGTCACACTGTTATAGCTTCGAATTCCATTTGCTTTAAAGGGTATTTGAAATTTATTATTTCTATTGCAAAGCTGTGGATTAACCATAAAGACAATTCCATTTTGCGTCATAGCAGCTATTAATGTTTAAATAAATATTAAGATTTTTGCATGTTTTAAATAAATAAAAGAAGAACTCTGGTTTGCCATTTTGAAACCACCGACCGCTTAGAGAAGATATAAAGCAATTCTTCTTAGTTAGGAGGTCCCTTCCTATGATTATAAGTATTATGAGTTTCCTGTTGTATTTTTCTGTTGCCAGGAACCCTGTTTGTTAAATGGCAGAAGTGCAAACCTAAAGGAGAAGTAATGGAAAGATATGAGGACAGGCTGAGGGACTTGGGAATGTTCGGTCTGGAAACAAGGAGGTTGAGTGGGGGGGACATGAATTGCTCTCTTTAAGTATTTGAAGGGTTGTCACTTGGAGGGCAGGGAGCTGTTCCAGTTGGCAGCAGAGGATAGAGCGCGCAATAATTAGTATAAATTATAGGTGGAAAGGTCCTGGCTAGATATTAGGGAAATATTTTTACAGTAAGAGAGCAGGAATTGGCTGCCTAGGGAGGTGGTGAGCTCCCCCTCACTGGCAGTGTTCAAGCAGCAGCTGGATGAACACTTGTCAGGTATGCTTTAAGCTGATCCTGCATTGAGCAGAGGGTTGAACTAGTCTGTATGGACCCTTCCAATTCTGTGATTCTTTATGCAAATCTTGTTTTGCTTTTTAAAAACATATCTCCCTGGTTAAAATAAAGGATTCCGTGTTACACTGGAGAGGTTCCCCACACCCTTATGCCAGACCTTTCCATTCAAGCATCTTTAGTTTAGATAGCAGGCTCCCCCCCAAGAAAATGGTTTTTGTGTCATATGTTGCAGAGTAGATTTGAAGATGGTTAGATAAAGGATCATCGTATGTACAGTAATAAACCTGATCAGTTGCTGTAATCTTATTTCATATGTGTAAAATAAAGTTTATGATGGAATTGAATCATAATTTTGAAAGAGGTTCTGGGGCTTCCAGTAACAAATTTAGAAATGATTGTCTAAGGTTCTACGTAATTAGAACAATGTTGAACTTAATGTGTGGTGTTAGATCATTTGGAGAAGTTTGTATGTGTCATCAGTGTTCATATAACTCTGCCGTGACTAAGTGCCTGTTTTTTTTTAACACTGCTCATGCCATATAGTCACCTGATGAGACTGATAAAAAGAAGATGCTGAAGCCTAATGCTGAAAATAAAAATACTAAAACTGAGCCTGGTGAAGATGCAGATGTAGTCACTCAAAAACATTCAGAAAACCTTTTCCAGAGAACAGAAGTACTGGCAGGTGAGTGTTGTGGATTAAGAGCTCTGCAGCTCCCTAACAAGTAGCAGGGACTTCCAGGTTCTTAGTTAAGAAAGTACATCATTTGAAACTTGTGCCTTTACTCTTATTATACATATTCCCCTACCTGATATTTAACACTGGGACACTTTTCTCCTTGAGACATAGTATGGAAGAAGATGGCAGCATTTCCATACCTCATATGATTGCTGCCGCTTTGTGGTCCAGGCCCCAAACTAGACATGACAGCAGGGGCGTGGAATATTTGTACACATGTCCGCATCTCAAGCAAGGTGGGGTGTGAGGAGCTTAATCTTGTCTCTCCTGCCACCTTGCTTTGCTGCATTCCAGCCCAAGTTTGGAGCTGAGGTGGTGGTAAAGTTCTTCAAGAAACAAAACACAGAAAGGAGGAAGGGGAGAAGGCAGAGTTTAGTGCCCCTCATGCTCCATTTTTGCTGAATAATAGTCCCATACCCACTTCTTGATGAACCAATTCTCTGAATCAGTACAAGGCAGCTTTATATGTTCATGTATCTGTGTGTCTACATTTGGTCTTAAGATTTCAAGTCTAAGCATGTGTACTAGTCTGGAAGCCCATTTGAATTCAGTAGGACTCAACTTCCAATATTTAGAAGCGGGGCTGTCAAAATGTCAAGAACAGTTTCTAATCTCTGATTGAAATTTTTTGAGGACATTGTATTTATTTTGGCTTTAAAACAGTTTTTGTGGTCTGCATTGGCTTAAGAACCCAGTTGAGTCACAAACAGAGGGTTTTTTTTTTAAGTGAATGAAACATTACTGTGGACAACGTGTGTTACTTTTGAACCTTCTTTAAATGTGAAGAGCCCAATATACTGTTAAATTTTTCTCAGGGAGCAACAGATTGGAAGTATGCATCATTCCTTGGCATTCCATCTAAAACGAGTTCGTCTTTTTTGTTTCCCTTTCAGCTGTTATTGCTGGTGGAGTTATCGGCTTTCTCTTTGCAGTCTTTCTGATCTTGCTCTTGGTATATCGCATGAGGAAGAAGGATGAAGGCAGCTATGACCTCGGGGAACGTAAACCATCCAGTGCTGCCTACCAGAAGGCACCTACTAAAGAGTTTTATGCATAAAACTCTTACTTAAGTGTCTCTGTTTAAGAGATCACTGAACTTTTTAAATAAAGCTTTTTTTTTTTGCATAGAATAATGAAGAACTTTTTTTTTTCATTAAAGAGCCTTTATGGCACCTTTATGATAAAAAAAATCCCATTGTATTTAAAACTTTTCATGTATTCCTTTTAAGAAAATGTAAAGTTAAAATCTTAACATTTTGCAGTGTTCTGTGAATAACAGTGGCAAAACATTATTTTATATCGCCATTGCTGTTCACCGAATCATTTAAGAAACTTTATGCATAAATGAAAATGATTGTTTTATCCTATGGTTCGATGAAAGTTGTTTAATTTTTGTCAGCATGTCTGATTGATCTTACAAGTTAGTTTTTATTTCATTAATTTATCTGTTTCCAAAAAAATGCCTTTTTGTAGTTGTCATGGTGCAATCTGTCTTCGGATACTTCAGATAATGGTAGCTTTTAGTGTAAATGTATTTTTTCAGCTATGTAAACTTTAACCTCCACTTTGTATGAATTTTAGTGTCAGGAAACCCATTTTACACCTTGCTTTGTTTCTCAATGTTCCTGTAGCTTCATTGAAACTTACAGCAGCAAATTAATGTGTAAAATTGGACTATTACCGCAAACTGCGTAGTCATATCCTTACAAAAGAAATCTTCTTTATAGGAGATTTGTAGTAAGCTACTGACAAGCCTACACAAACCCAAAGACTCGAACAGTATTCTGAGACGTTGCTGCAAAGTTATATGGCCACTGTTGGTTAATTTTTGGCAATTTGAAGGTACGAGTACGGATTAATTTTTTTTCCTGTTCTTCAAAAATGCATTTAAGTTGTAAACGTCTTTTAAAGCCTTTGAAGTGCCTATGATTCTATGTAACTTGTTGCAGACTGGTGTTAATAAGTATATAACAGTTAAAGAAAAAGAAAATGTTGGTATTTTATAAGCACAGACAATTCTAATGGTAACTTTTGTAGTCTTACATGGATAGACATAAATTGTAATTTGGGAACATAAACACTACTGAATAAATCATGTGGCCTAATACTGAAATATTTTATTGCAGAATTCTTTTTCTACTGTTTCTCATGATAACAGCTTAGTCATTTTCGACATTGTGAAAAGTTACATGATGAAAGGATTTGTTAGGAAGAAAAGGCCCCCAAAGCTGTTTGCACAAGTAGTGGTTAAAGCAAGAATTTCTTGAGAGAGAGACATCTAGCCTCATTAAAAGTTAACTGTACCTATCATTGCTGAATCTTTTAACACTGATGAAATTTTAAGTACGTAGCAATATGTGCTGCTTCTGTACAGGTCAAATTTACATGAATATGAAGTTTCCGTTCTCAGCGTGCATTAATGTTGTTTTTCTTGTTCTCTGACTCGGCCCTTGAAACCAGCAACATCTAGAAATTAAAGAGCTGGAGTGGAGGCAGAATTGTTCCACATTCATAAATGCATATGGCAAGCATTCAGAAGATCTGCTTGTTCAGTAGCTACCATCTCAAAGGAATGAGACAGGAATAAGAGACAGCTTGCAATCCTTCCTTTCCTCCCAAGGACCTCAGAAGAAGAAGAAGAGCTGTTTTTTATATGCCGACTTTCTCTACCACTTAAGGAAGAATCAAACCAGCTTACAATCTCCTTCCCTTCCCCTCCCCTCCCCACAACAGACACCCTGTGAGGTAGGTGAGGCTGAGAGAGTGTGACTAGCCCAAGGTCACCCAGCTGGCTTCATGTGTAAGAGTGGGGAAACAAATCCAGTTCACCAGATTAGCCTCCGCCACTCATGTGGAGGAGTGGGGAGTCAAACCCGGCTCTCCAGATCAGAGTCCACCGCTCTTAACCACTACACCACACTGGCTTGCACTATACCAGAGTGGCTTGCATGGTCCTTCCATTCCCCACTTTATCCACCCAACAACTAGGTGAGAGAGGTTGGGCTAAGAGTGTCACGGCTGAGTCAGAATTGGAACCTGGTGCTCCCCAATTCTAGGCTGACACACTGAACACCTTGTGGCTCAGCAGTAGAGGACCACCTCTGCATGCAGATTGCAGGTTTATTCCCATCATCTCCATTAAAATGACCCCCTGGTAAGTAATGTGAAAAGCCTCTCCCAGAGATCCCAGAGAGCTGCTGCCTGTCTGTGTAGACCATAGTGACCCTGATGGACCAATGGCCTGACTTGGAACGAGGCAGATTCATGTGTTCAAACCACACTGGTTGTCATTGACCTTTTTCTCCCCAGTTGGTTTCCTCCTGCAATGCTTTCTCCCTGGCCAGGGTTTACCACTCATGTTTCTGCCACATTACAGAGGCAGGGAATCCCAGATTGGGGCAGATTGGTAAGCAGAACCCTTAAACACCTGCCACTTTCTCCCTGAACATCCTCCCACTGTGCACATGCACACGCACATCCTCTTAGTCTTACCATAGCAGCAACTAGGCTTCCCAGATACTCAATGAACATATAGCCCAGCCTATGCTGACAATGTGCATTGTGCTGCACAGACAACAAAAATAAAGAGTCCCTGTATAGTTGCTGTGAATTGGGTAGAAAAGGAATAAGGGTGCACACGGGGCTTGGTGAAGGAGTAGCAAGGATGAGGCAGATGAAAGTTAACTAATAACTGAAGTAATGGCGATTTTAAGAGAGACCATGTAGGTTTAACAAGGAGGAGAAACCTGACTGGCATGAAGGTAGAATAGAGAGAAAGGAAGCAAGTGGTGTAGAGAGTGGTTTAGGCACATGTGGCTTATCCATCAAGCAGTTCATGCATCAAGAGAGGAAGATGTCTGATGGAGAGAAAGAAAAGATAGGGTATTGGTTAAAGTGGAACACAAGCGAGGAAAGCAGCATTTACTATAAGGGTTTTTAGGAGCACTTTTTGGGATAGTCATAGTGCAGAAAGTGGAACAGGAAACTGAAGAGGGGAAGGGTGGGCAATACAGCCATGCACAACAGGGGCTTAAAATATAAAAATGAAGTTCATGTGAAAGGTGACTAAGCCAACACAGGGACTGTGAGAACTGGGATGCAGTCAGAGGAGCAGGAAATGAGGATTTTGTCAGAGGCAAAGATCTACTTAAAAACTGAAATGGAAAATTTACAGCAAAAAGCCCAGTGAGGTGACACAACTACGACAGGCTGGATGAGGAAAGAGCCAGACTTTAGTGAAATTCAGGCGACAAATCGTTTTCCATTATACCACATGTTCAACAAATGGCTTTTTCTTCTAGGTTGTGTTCCTCTTAATTCAGAGGTTGCCATGGAATGAGGTTTTAACTTGTTTTTCCCCCCTTCTTCCATTGTTCAGTAGGCATTCAGATGGGGTAGGTCATCATTTGGGCTAGCTAATACTCACTTGCTGACAGTTTGCAAGAGGCTAAATCAGAGATTTTCTGCTCTAGAATAGTTTAATAAATGTCCTTGAAAGTGCACAGAAGTTCTGTACTTTGGATGCCTTTTTATTATTATCTGGCACAAGCTAAGCAAGTTTAAAATGGGGTTTAGCAATAAAAGTAAAGTTCCAGCTTGTAGAGTGACAGCAGCCTGAAAGAATAACCAAGAAGTAGGATTCTGGCAGAAGTGCTTGAGTTTAAAATGCCAAAGTAAAGTCTGCCGTTCCCAAGCGTCGCATTTCATTTCTATAGTCTGACATTGATTTCTATATAAAACCAGATTATTTATAATAGACTAGATTTCTTGAAGGTGGGATATTTAATTTAATTACAGTGTTTAGATGTTGAATTTAAGAGATGATGCTTTGTTTAGTATTGGAATTAAGCTTTTGTTTTGCATTTCCATTGGATTTTTCAGTTCTTATAATGAAGTATTTCATTGCCCCATTTAGTCTGTTTTCTAGGGAAGACATTTTCCAAGTCTGTCCATAAAATACAGAGAATTTAAAAATATTCTTTTGTTAAGCATTTAAAAGAGGATAGAAAAGGGAAAATATTGGTATATTTTATACAGGGAAAGGATAAATTAAAGTGTTAGACTGGGGTTACGGTTTATAATACATATACTCCAAATGAGTTGATTGCAACACTTTTATGGTTGCCAACCTCCAGGTACTAGCTGGAGATCTGCTATTACAACTGACCTCCAGCTGATAGAGATCAGTTCACCTGGAGAAAATGGCCGCTGTGGCAATTGGACTCTATGGCATTGAAGTCCCTCCCCTCCCCAAACTCCACCCTCCTCAGGTTCTGCCTCAAAAACCTGCCGGTGACAAAGAGGGACCTGTCAACCCTAAACACTTTGGGGGGGGGAAACAATTTAAGCTTCCTCTGGTCTTAATGCTCACCCATAGCTAACTTAAGTATCAAGGAAACTGCAAAAATCCCAGTTCAGTATCAGTGCCCTAAACATCTGTGTTCTAGCACAGTAATTGTCAGCTGTGTGTTAAAGTTCCTGTTCTTGTAATCTTCCCTTCCCTTCCCCTCCTGACTGACCCACCCTCTCAGGAGTGTTTTCTCTTTCACTTTCTGCTTAATAGGGGTGGATTCACCCCTATGGCAAACTATGGCTTGTGCTGAACTGGAAGTCACTAAATGACTGTGATAGTGTAACAGTTCACTGTTGAGGAGGGGCCCTGGCTCAATGGTAGAGCATCTGCTTTGTATGCAGAAGGATCCATGTTCAGTCCCCAGCATCTCCTGTTAAAAGGTATTACGTGATGTGAAAGATCTCTACCTGGGACCCTGGAGAACTACAGCCTGTCAAAAGACTACTGAATGTAATGGACTAATGGTTTGACTCTATAAGGCGGCTTCATGAGTCTCCCAAGAACATGCCTCCGACGCAAAACAGTGTCGAAACAGCAGCAAATATCCATGAAGAATACCCCTGGCAATGTCTTGGAGGTTATGTCAGATTATATAAAATCTCTGCCTATGATGTATGTTGGCTGTTTGATACTTACAAATCTTCTTGACATTGCAGTCTTCAATTGATGAATGTGCATCTGTGAACCTCTGTGAATCTCCTTGATATTACAGTCCAAGTGCTGAATTGCATTTGTGTATCTAAAACCTCTAGATAAGGTAGTACAGAGATACAACATTCGATTTCTCAGGTATGCTGACAATAGCTACCTTTCTCCTATCATTTTTTGACCCGAGTCTCCATGCTAGCCAAAGTTGGGTACTGGATTCAGTTGAACTACTTAATCCAGACAAGACAGATATAATGATGAAACACTAAATCTTGCAGTAAGCACGTGCCATTTGTTGTGATTTTTATGGTGCTTTAATTACATGTTCCAATGATAATTTTAGGTAGATTCAAATAAATATTTACCCATTTTTGTTGCCACTACTTATTACTTTGATTCAGTTAGAGGATCAAATCAGAAGCTGGTGATGCGATAACAAATTTTTAAAAAATTCGTTGAACTGGATCCAGTGGGCTAAAGGACACTTCTGTTTACATGGATGGTGTATGTGTGTGTCTATGATTTCCCCAGGTTTCCCTTGTGCTGTGACCCATACTGTCCCCAAGAGTCTGTCCGATCCTAAAGAGCAGTTTTGAAGGGGGTACAGAAGATGGGGGTGGGGAGGCAGGGAAGATCCATTCGGCAAGCAGAGTTTTGCTCACCATTCTTTGGATCCATCCCACTGTAATATATTTTTCTGTCAGGCTGATACTGTGTCCTGCATTGTAGAATAACAATATACTTGTGGTAGATGGTGACACATGTTGACTTACAAGTAGGGTTGCCAGCTCTGGGTCGGGAAATACCTGGAGATTTTTGGGGTGTAGCCTGAGGAGGGCAGGGTTTGGGAAGGGGAGGGACTTCGATGCCATAGAGTCCAGTTGCCAAAGCGGCCAATTTCTCCAGGTGCACTGATCTCTATCGGCTGATCTCCAGCTAATATCTGGAGGTTGGCAACCCTACTTACAACCCTTAGTAGGTGGCTGTTGGCTTTTGCTTTGTGTTTTTATAAATAGGTCTTTGTCTCTTATTGCACTTATGTTTTGTAAGTTCTGGCATGATTCGTAAGGCAAGCTTTAAGGAGAGAGTATGAGGCAGAAAGAGGACTCCACTGTCTTTTACGAGTCAGTCAGCTTGGCGATGCAACCCAAAGGAGGTGGTATCTGAGCTACTGTTGCTCAAAACACCTGGGATTTTCTTGTTGACGGTTCTCTAAACAGTTTCTGTGCCTATTTGCATGTGTGTCTTATTACAATAGTTTTTATTTTATTTACACAAGGGTGTTGGTCTCTGAAGTATTTTATTAGGAATCTGCAACCATTATTCTTCTTAAATTCTACATGCTTGAGTGGTTGATCAGAATATAATTTTAGCCAAAATTCTCAGCAAATGTTTCTAGTGAAAAGATCGGTTGCCTGCATTTTCAGTATAAATAGACTGTTTTACAGAAGTGCCAGAATGGTTGTGAATTGTTGAACCCGCAGGGAAGGGGGTAGACAAATATTCCTGTCAAATGGAAATAACCAACCAAAGAAATATTGTGAATACAATCCACTCTATTGTGTGCAGGGGAGCAGGAGCGAAGAGAGAAATCGTTATCTTGGCATTTAATGGCAAAGCTGGGACAGGGGGCTATTATTCATGAGCCATATTGTAGATGTACATTGAGCGACTGACAATATTGAACGCCAGAACATGTTTCTTAAAGCTATGATGAAGTGTATCAAAACTGCCATATGACTGAACCAATGAAATTAAATTACTGTTTCCCACAAATGTAATGGATAATCTGTGTTCTGTTAAGCAACCAAGGGTTCCATCATTTGGAAAATATATCCTTTATAATTTGGTTGTATACTTTAACAGAAAATGTAAGTTGAGCCATGTGCTTATGTGCAAAAGCAGACATTTGAGGCCATTAACATTAAGAATACTTTAAAAGTTGTATTGCCTTAAAACAAAATCAATTAAAAATAAATATACAACAGCATATCGTCAACAGCAAAAAAGACTCCAAAGATCTGGTCTATAATGTCATACTCCTTTAAAACCTCACCAAAAGTTTAAATTGCTTCTGAAAACAGGGGAAAGCCTTATGGCCTTGAAGAGGGAACCTGTTTGATAGAGTTGGAAAAGCATTGAGGAAAGCCTCACCTGTCAGAAAGAGGGCAATCCTAGAAGTTGAAATGAGGACCTGAGCTGGTGTTATTAATACTACTGACTTACTACTGCCACCACCACCATCAGTAGTTGCAGTAGTAGTAAGTCAGTTGTGTGTGTGTGTGTGTGTGTGAAGTGCCATCAAGCCTCTTCCGACTTATGGTGAGCCTGTGAATGACCTCTAAAATATTTTATTGTTAACAGCCTTGCTCAGATCTTTCAAACTGAGAGCTGTGGCTTCCTTAGTAGAGTCGATCCATCTCCCCTTTCTAAACCCATTGATGGCAATGGGCCATTACATTTCTTAGGATTGCTCTGTTAATCATGCAAGGGATACTTTAGCCCTGGCTGACCAGTTGAGAATCACAGGGCAGGCTTCAAGAATGCTCCAAAGCACTTAAAAACAACTTCAGAATTAGTAAAGACAACAATGTTACCTGGAAGAAAAAGCAGGTGCAGAAGAAATCACCTTCCTTCCAAATGACTTAACAGAAAGACTATTTTGCCAGCTCCCTGTGCATTTAAGGTCACAAGGCAAGTGTCTGGCCTAAACAACAGGGAATAGTTTGCAACATTTGAGAAAGGAAAGGTGCACGTGCTTTATATAACAACTAAAGATAAACATTAACAGGTATAAAATATACTAAAAACCTGTGAATCCTATCATGCTGTTCCAGTAGTGCCTGTGAGTAT
Organism: Euleptes europaea; assembly: GCF_029931775.1. NCBI lineage: Eukaryota > Metazoa > Chordata > Lepidosauria > Squamata > Sphaerodactylidae > Euleptes > Euleptes europaea. The sequence goes on along the minus strand of NC_079319.1, from coordinate 26,458,166 downwards.
CATGTGCCTTCTGTGATGAAAAAGGCGCATCTTGCATCAGCTGAGGGTGTGTTCCGCCAGAGGAATGCACAGGCATGAAAGGAACAAAATGGAAGAACGGAGCAAAAATCCAACCCATACATTTTTGTCAGTTCACTGCTAAAATAATATTTATCCAGGAATTCAGAACACATTAGCAGAAATGTGAGTTCTATTTCCCAAATCAACGTGTGCTTCACCAAGCTAATGTTTTTTGTTTGGTGGTTAAGAGTGTTGAGCTAGGTTTTGGGAGATCTGGGTTCACATTCCCACTCTAGGAAAGTGACATGTAGTCCTATCCGATATATTTTATTCGAGAGACTAGAGAATTCACGGAGTCTAGATTGAAACAAGTGGGTGACCTGTGATACTCGCGAGGGGATCCCTTTCCCTCTCTTAACTTACCATCCTCACCGGGGCTGACACAGCTTGTGGCCACCCCCCATCATCTATGGGCCCAGCATGGCTCCCAGCCTTAAGGTTGCCAGCTCCAGATTGGGAAATACCTGGAGATTTTTGGGGCGAAGCCTGAGGAGGGTGTGGTTTGGGGAAGGACTTCAATTCCATACAGTCCAATTGCCAAAGCAGCCATTTTTTACAGGGGAACTGATCTCTGTCGCCTGGAGATCAGTTGTAATAGCAGGAGATCTCTAGCTGGTACCTGAAGGTTGGCAACCCTACCCAGCCTCCTCTTCCAGGCCCGCCACAACTCCACCCCTAATCTATCGCCACTGCTGCCCCTGGGGCCACTGTGGCTCCTGGTACCTCCCCCACATGCACTATTGCACAAACAAGACTTTACTTCCGGGTGGATTTAAATCTTAGTTTCAAATGTTTCTGCAAACCTGGGAAGTTCCACAAGTTTGCAGAAGTATCTGTTTTCTTTCTCAGTGGCCACAATCCACGGATACAGATATCTGCAGATGGGCCCACACTTTGCTATTTGAATATACCAGTGGGGGACCAGTAAGGAACTGGGGAGGGCATCTCATTTTTCCTTTCCCAACTACGTCCTCTTTCCCTTTCCTGGAAGCCCCTATAGACTCTCCTCTTTTTCTGCTTCCTTATCTCCTTTCCACCCACCAGCCAGCCAACCTATATCTGCCTGTCTTCACGTTCCCCTCCTCTAACCCCTGGTGGCCTCTATTTGAATGGGAAGGTCTGGAAGGTAAATTTTCCAGGGTTGTAAGATCAAATTGTATTTTTTTAAAGAAACCCATAAAAATGGGTTCTCTGACTTGGTTGACACGAAATAGATTTGATAGATTAATTATTTCAAGAGTGCGTTCTATTTTAAAGAGGCAGTCTGAATCCTAGAAAAGTTCATTCTAGTCAATGGGAATATTGTTGACTTGTAAACTGCTTGTCACAATAAGAAATAGATGGGACATCTGCTTATCCCAGGAAAATAATCTGGAAATCATTTCCTGGAGAAATTAACGAGTAAAGCTCATTTGCGCAATATAATCTATTTTTCCCCCATGAGACAACTGTTCCCACAGTGATTCCTGTCACAGGATTCATATGAAACCAGATTCCAGAAGAGGAGCTATAATAAGAGCAGAAATACACACAGGACTGTGATGTGGTAAGAGTCAACCTCTTTATTGTGGCACAGCCATTCCTAAATAACATGTATGAAATCTGAGTCTTTGTTCATGGAGGTTTAGGATGGCTGTATCTAAAGCACAAACATGGCTTTCCTGGCAACCTAGTTACGGGAATCATTTTCCCAAAAGGAGAAAAATGTGTTGGGTAAGAGAGTTTAAAGCACCTACTTATATAGCCCATAAAATGAAGTACATTGGCATGTCACCCGCAAGAGGAATTAGTTGTTGTTATTTAGATTTTTACCCTGCCATTCTGCCCTCACAGGGCCACCAAGGTGCCTACCGAATTACAACATACAAATTAAAATCTTATCTTAAAAAGCCAATAAAAGCAACACATAAATGCATCATTAAAGCCAGAACTTGAAATAAGTACAAAAGATAAAAATAACAAAACGTTGGGGAGGAAGGAGGGATCACTGAAGGAATGACAAGCAAAACAAGGAAGTCTTTGTCCAGTGGCAGAACAAGGAGATCAGCAACTCTCCCTGGGGAGAAAATTTCTAAAATGTGGGTGCCACTATTGAGAAGGTCCTTTCCCGAGTTGCCCCCCATCTAAGAAGGCAGGGGCACCCAAAGCAGGCCCTCCAAAGATGACCACAGTGGTTGGGTAGGTTCATATTTAAATCATACCTCACCTTTCAATAAAGATGACTTCCAACAACAAACCATGTATGACATTAGTGCAAATTCATCCTTAATTCGGAAGTCATTGGTGCTGACTTTCCAAAGTCTATAAACATAATTAACCAACTAGTTTGCCAACTATAAAGAACTGTACAGATATGGCCATTCTCATGTACTTTCCATGTTTGTTGTCCTGAGGCATTTTATTTTGCCCAATTTTCATGACTGGTGGTCTTGATTTGTTGCTCTCTTTCCCTCCCTCCCTCCCTCCCTCTCTCTCTCTCTCTCTCTCTCTCTCTCTCTCTCTCTCTCTCTCTCTCTCTCTCTCTCTCTCTCTCTCTCTCTCTCTCTCTCTCTCTCTCTCTCTCTCTCTCTCTCTCTGCCAGCAAGTTGCAGCCGACTCCTGGCAATCCTGTAGGGTGTTCAAGGCAAGAGAAGTTCAGAGGTGGTTTGCTATTGCCTGCCTCTAGGATTGCCAGGTCCCTCTTTGCCACTGGTGGGAGGTTTTCAGGGTGGAGCCTGAGGAGGGCGGGGTTTGGGGAGGGGACAGACTTCAATGCCATAAAGTCCAATTGCCAAAGCGGCCATTTTCTCCAGGTAAACTGATCTCCATCAACTGGAGATCAGTAGTAATAGCAGGAGCTCTCCAGCTAGTACCTGGAGGTTGGCAACCCTACCTGCCTCTGCTTAGCAATCCTGGACTTCCTTGGTGTCTCCCATCCAAATACTGACCAGGGCCGACTCTGCTTAGCTTCTGAGATCTAATGAGATTGGGCTAGCCTGGTTTCTTTTACACTATTTTAAAAGCAACTGCCACAAAAACCGGAGTCAGTTTTAGCAGTGATGTTTTGATCTGATTTTGTGGTTACGATCAGGAAAAAAGGATGACTCAATTTCTTCCCGAGCTGGGAGAAACAAGACAGACATGGCATTTTCAAATCAAAACAGCATGTTCACGAAATGTGGTAACATCCCTACAAGTATGCGACAAGTCAAGTGTGATGTATGTTTGCCACTCCGGTGTGTGCAACATTGCGCACAAAAGCAGCTGTGCCTTGGTGCAGTTTTTCCCTTTAATATGCTAAGCCAGACAGAAGTCAGCTGTGCAAGCTACTGTTACCCCCCTCTTTTTCCAGTGCTGCAGCCCCAAACTGTATTTCTACCCCCCACCCAGTGCGTCTAAGGGAAACAAACCAGACATCTAGCATCGCAAACAGCTGGGTCCATAGATGAGCCTTGAATCAGATGATATCTTGGTCCACAATATTTCCATCCTTCCATCGAAATTAGTCTATGTATACATACAGCACTGAGCACAGTACTAAGATGCTCATGCATCTCCAGCCTTTAATTTTTCAAACCACAAAAGTCTGGATTGGTCTAGCAAGTACAGCTTTTTAACCACGTCCACACCTAGTTTGCTTCTGTCTGGTGTGTGTGTGGGAGAGAAGAAGCACATTTTTCTGGGGTTTCTTCATACACGGTGAAAAGATATCACTGCTTGCTGATGGGGCAAGGAGTCGGTGTGGAAATTAAGAAGAGGGAAATCACTGAATGCCTCATTGCCACTCACACAAAGCATTTTCCATTCTCAGTGACTGCAACACATATCCCTCATATTAGCATCTATTGCAGATACTTTTTCTCTCCCAGTAGGTGACAGGGGTTACACTGGCAGAAGGACTCGCAAAAATTGCCCTCTTATTAGGATCATTAGGGCTAATTGGGGGGATCTAGAAAACCTACGTATCGCCTTTTCCTTCTCCACAAGCACTTTTTTGCTTCCCCACGGCTTCAGTGCTTTTGATCTCTTTTCCCCCAGTCCATGTTCAACAAAGTAGAGTCTACTTTATCTATTATGGCAGTCATGTCCCTCATGCATGTTGGAAATTTTGGTTTAATGGGATGGGTGCAGAGTCAATTTTACATTTAGCTCTTTCAAACAACTTAGTTCTCTGAGGGGCTTTAAAAAAGAAGATAACACAGTGGGATTGTTTGAATGAACCCCTCTTTTCTTTCCCTAGTCAATAAATGGACAGCTGACTCCTTGGGAGGCCCAGAGCAAGTTACACAGGCTTTGACAGTATAAATTTTTATGTGCTTATTCGGGAAACTTTAAAACTCAGGATGATGAGCACCCTACACAGGTCACAGCTGCGCTTGGGTTTTTATTTTTCAGCTGCATGTGTCAAAAATAGATATTCTTACTCTTTCTGCATTTTTTTTCTAGGGGTCAAACAACACTTTTGTTGGGAAATCTGTGGTTTTGTTGGGGAATCTGTGATTTGATCACCTGTTAAGTAGTGTAAAAGCAGCTGGGAAGCTAATGTGGATTTGGACTATCCATTAATTCCCCCCTCCCCAGAACATTTCCTCAATAGAAATTGTCTTCCAAGCTGTCAGTAGCCCCAATAGGGGGAAAAGACAGGGTACACTCTAATGCTGGAACTAATAACAGATCAGGGGTATGGATACAGAGAGTGTGAAAGGGTTAAACCACTTCCATGTTTCAAATCCTTTCCCCAGATTTTAAAGTTTAAATTACAACATGGATATCTGGCTCTCCCCAACATAATGGCTTGCCTTACTACTGGGTAAGAAAAGGAGATCAGCATCTAACTTCCACACAGCATCTAACAACCACACATTTCATTGTTAGGAAGGTGTTGGGAAATGCTTCTTTCTAGTGTAGCGGAACATTCAGAAACACCACAGTTCTGGACTTTACATTATGCCCATGTTTGTAACGTTCCCCACCGAGTTGGCAGTACTCTAGCCAACTGAGTACCTCCTCAAGACATCTGGATTCTAGAAACTCAATTGTATACATGTTTTGCAGTGTTTAGCTCATTAAGCTTGGAGACTGTTGGCGCTTACAATAGAAATAATTAACCAAAATGCTAAATCTCTGGCATAACAATTTGCTAGCAAATCATTTACTACTTATGGGGATTAGAGCAATGAAGGAGGGGGGGGGGAGAGAAAGCATAGGGGAATTTGTATAAAGCTGCCAGGTTTGTAGTCTGGAGACATGCTTAAATGAGAAATTAGTACATGGCTGGAAGGTTCAATTACTGCTTGCTTACAAGGCAGCATCGTTTTTGGCTCTTAATTTAACAAAACCTCCTCTCATTCCATTTTTATGACATTTCTTCTGCCTGTTCATTCCTATAGAACGGAGAACAGCAAGCCTGGAAAATGATGTTTAAAACTTATCCTTCTTCTTGTACACTGATTTAAATTCTAGCTGATATTTATTTAACCTGAAATGCTTGATTCAACTACCTCTGCTGCTTTCTCGGTACAATGACTTTCAGTGGCATTAAAACATATTGGCTTGTTTTCCTCTCCAGATGTTTGAGTCCTGATGTATTTTTCATGCCTTGGCAGGTGTATTTTTATATGGTCAGTCCCATAATAATTAACTGAGCCTTTCGGATTGGGTTTCCTTCTGGTTCATTGACTCAACCTTTGTCATTTCAGTTTCGCAAAAATGGAAAGTGGTATCAAGGGCTCAAAGATGCGCTAACATTCTGCTGCTTTCCAACAGTGTCCAAAGTCAGTTCCTATTCATTAAAGTCATATTGCTGAATCAGGAAGAAGCTCTCGGTTAGCGATTCACATTTCTCACAGTCCATTTGTAGCTGAATGTCTGCTTCTTCTGGCATGTCACAAATATTAGCTGCTGCTTCTCTCAAAGGCTCTTTGGGGTATTGCTTAAACATATGGGAAATTGAGACAGAAAAGATGCAGAGCTATTAAAGAGCACTCAATGAGTTCAGAAATAAGTATTTTCACATGTAAAGGTCAGAGGATCTGCTATTATTCTGACAAAGCTATTGATTTAAGCAAGCATTTTGGCTGGGGCTAGCAAAGCCCTCCTCGCACTTACCCATAGCTCTGGAGGCCATGTTGGGGCTGGAGGAGTGACTTCCACATGAAGTGACAAACATGAAGCTGCCTTATACTGAATCAGACTACTAGTCCATTGTGGTGAGTACTGTCTACTCAGACTGGCAGCAGCTCTCCAGGGCCTCAGGCAAGGGTCATTCACATCACCTACTTCCTGGTCCTTTCAACTGGAGATGCTGGGGATTGAACCTGGAATCTTCTGCATGTTAAGAAAATGCTCTACTACTGATCCACAGGCCCTTCCTGAGCCACAGCCCCTCTTTATGCCTCCTCTGCAGCCACCATTAGCACAAGGACCAGGCCAGTGGCTGCAGCAACATTGGTGGGGTGGGAAAAGCCCTCCACACACCCATATGACCCAACAGACCAGTGTTGGAGGGCTGCTGCAGCAGCAAAATGACAGAGGCAGCTGGGGAGGGCAGGCAGGGTGAGCTCAGCTAGATTCACCTGCCTGGAGGGGGAGCAGGGAAGAGCCTTTGCCAGCACACTCAGGAACATCTCTCCAGCTTGACCTGGCCATCATAAGTCAAGGGCTGGAGCGGGCCAAGGACAGGAACCCCAGGAGGGGCAGAGCTGCACCAGCCAGCAGGAGGGTTTTTTTGCAGCCTCAGGTTGAGCAGGGCCAGTGAGGGAGGGAAGCACAGATGGAAGCCCATTGGCTCAGAAGCTTGGAGTGAGCCAGGCCTCCCCCCCACCCAATTGGATGGCACTGGTAGAGCCTCCAGGTGGGCCTTTATTAAGCACAACCCTTTCTGGGAGGACAAGCCCTGCCCCACCTAAGAAATCAGAGGGTGGACTAAGGGTTGGGGAGAGAGGGCCAAGGGCACTGTAACCCCCTCTTCCCTTTTGCTAAGATGTGCGCAGTGTGAGCTAAAGAAGAAGGAGGCAGGAGGGCATGCCCAGTTGGGCTCTAATCCCCAGGAGTCTGACACATTGTTAGGCCCAAGTGTCTTAAACACAACAAAAAGAGTTCCAATTTGCAAAAACAAATTAAGAAAACACAATTGTGGGCTAGTTGGGGTCCATGAAGCTAAGTACAGCAGGTCTTGGGCTGTGAGCCGTGGACCAAGGGCTGAGAGCTCTTTAGCCCCACTAAGGCTAAATACCTGCAGACAGAGGAGAAAAAGGTCAGACTAAATGGAATTCATCCACCGCTAGCAAGCCACCGGGATGTTCTTCACTTCCCCCTTCTGCTAGGTCAAGCTCTTATTTCATACAAATTGCTCCCTCCGACTTCCCCAGGGGAAACTTAAAGGGAGTTTGGGCTTAGATTCACAGAATGTTCAGATAAAACATACATTCACATAATCAATTCTGACGGACATGGATGGCAGATGAGATTCATTCTAGCCTTGAACCTGCGTAAGATTCTCTCATATCAGCAACGATAAAGAATGTATAAATGAGTTTTTGTTTTCCGTCACATCTGTAAAATCTTTTTGTTTTACAGCTATAATTTGGGGTGGGGGTTGCTTCTTTCTGTTCAAATGCTTCACATTGTTGATTTCACTTACCATCAATTAAATATTAAAACCTCCACAGAGACAGGAAGGAAGAGGAATTTATAACATACGAGATAGCTTAAGATATGTGATGTTTTCTGGGTTTTAGGTGGCAAGGGAGGAATGAGGGAGAATCACCAGATGTTCAGATATCACTGCTATGGGTTTGGGGAAATAGGTTACACAGATGTGAGTCAGCTGCCAAGAACAATCTACACCATACAGTTGTGCTATTGTCTCTTATACTTGACAATTCCATGATTATTTGGAGTGTTGATGCAGTATTACGCCCTGACCATATAAGAAGACATTTGTGTCAGGTAAATTGGTCTAGTTTCCAAATCAATGGGACCACATGCAGTAAACAACCTGAGTAAGACCAGGTCCACACATGTAGTAGAATAAGCTGGCAACATGATGGCAGAATGGTGAGGTGTTAGAATGGGCTGTATCAGCTCAGATCTGCAGATGAAGGGTTTCTATTTTTCGATGTTGTCTGACATCCATAATTCCTTGTAAGTAGGAAACTAGCACAGGCATGGCCAGAACCTTTCTCCCTGATCTTCTAATTATTTGCAAGGAGTTGGTACATGTGCAAATATTTAAAAATATGAACTCCCACCTCACCTCCTGTCTGAAGAGGTACAGCCCATTTTACCACTATCTCAGAATTAGTGCTTTCTCATTCTGTTGCATGTGCAACCAAGACCTCAATTGTCCTGTTCAGTGCTCAAAGTACAGGGGGACAAGGGGTACCCAGCCCCTAACACCTTGTAATGGGCCCCCTTAGCTATTGTTTTAGAAAGTTCTGGGGCACAGAGATGATATTTTTATTGAGGTCCTCCCTGCCTGGATCATTCCACTATGCCTCTTGGTGGCTGTGTGCTGGCCAGAGGGGACAGTCTGGTTTCTAGATCTATATCCCATGTTAAGACCCCAGGAAGGATCTCTCTTTAGACTGCCTGCCCCTCTCCTCCATGCACTTAGTTTGATTGGGTCCCCTCTCCTGTCAATCAGAGTGCCTTGCCATGACCCAAAGATTCCCCATTGACTCGCAGTCTACAAAACACACAATGCTGGGGGAACTTTCCAGACAAGTTCAAAGTGTCTTACTGATTTCTTTAAAATGTCCCGTCTGTCTAGGGCAGTGTCAGGAGCCCAATGGATCTTGATCCCAATGAGAGCAATACATAAAGTCCAGCATGGGATTGAGCCAACTCCTGGAAGGCAAATTTTTGGCAAAGTAGGGAGCACAGAGGTGCAGCGGTACTTGGCTTTTTCCCAGCTGGGGCTTAAAGCAGCTCAGAGGAGGTGTTTTCAATTAGGGAAACTGCGTGGTGGGGGAGTCAACTCCATCTTCTCCAACACCACAACCTTGATCCTTATTGTTTTCTCTCCCAAGTGCTTTTAAGATCCAGATTAGCGCCCCAGATGTGTGGCCACAGAAGTCCAAAGTAGTTTTCTCCTAAGAGTACTTAGTATTTATATACGCAGGGTTGCCCTATGGATTCAAAGAATTTCAACATTTCTTAAAAGAACCCTGCAAGGTAGTCCATAATTATTATCTCCACTCTATCTACTCTATTTTTATTTTATCTTCTCAGGATAGTGTGCATGGATTCCCCTTCCTTCAATTTAACTTTAAAACCACCCTATGAGGCAAGGTTAGGTTGAGAGTATGGCCTTTTATGCACGGGTTGTTTCCATGACAATCACATGGCATTCCGTGGCATTCTATCATCATCATCATTGAATTTATATCCCACCCTCCCTGGTTGGCGCCGAGCTCAGGGCAACTTTAGAAGCCACTTTGCTCTCTCTCTCTCTTACTCAGGTTGTTTACTGCATGAGGTCCCATTGATTTGGAAACTAACCTGGTTTACCTGACACAAATGTCTTCTTATATGGTCAGGACATAGGGTTGCCAACCTCCAGGTAGTAGGTGGAGATCTCCTGCTATTACAACTGATCCCCAGCCGATAGACATCAGTTCACCTGGAGAAAGTGGCCGCTTTGGCAATTGGGCTCTATGGCATTGAAGTCCCTCCCCTCCCAGAACCCCATCCTCCTCATGCTCCACCCCAAAAACCTGGCGAAGAGGGACCTGGCAACCCTATCAGGGCATGATACTGCATCAATACCCCAAATAATCATGGAATTGTCAAGTGACTTCTAAAGGTTGGGAAAGACGTGCATAATGAAAATGAAGCCCTGAAGTAGACAGGAGAGGAGTGTGTGATTGCGGCGGAAACAACCCACGCACAAAAGGCCTATGACTAGCTCAGTGCTTCAAGGTAGTGCAGTGATCTGAAACAGCATCTTTCCGGTTCTAGTCTGCTACTTTAACTGCTACAGCACACTGGATTCTAGGTGGTGGTGGAGTGTTTGAGGGTGGTAGGAAGCAAATAGCAGTTACCAGATGAGGCAGACCAACTGCCCCCTGTGAAGAGCTTAATTGCTCCTTAATTGAAAGCCTGCTGGGTGACCTTAATTGAAAGTCACCCCACCCAGAAGAGGGTGCAGAGGATATTTTATAGCAGCTGCACTCGTGGAGAACTGTACACCTGCACAGATGACTAAATATGGGGTTTTCTTGTAAGCTAGAGATCCTGCTAAGGCTACAGCCCCTCTTCCATGGGCACAAACCACATACTAATAGCTTAGCAGATAGGAGGAACTACCCATTCCTTGTTGTTCTTTTTTTGTTGTTGCTGTTTACTGCCAATCAAATAACAGCTCTAAGATTCACATCACAGTGGTACATTTTTTAACATTTTAATTTCCTTTGATTTTAACTGATACTTTCCTGAGGCAATCAAGAGCAACTGAGTGGCAAAATGTCTTGATTAAAGATGTGAAGTAGCTGTAGCGATCAATTCCCTACCTTAGGGCCAAAAAATTTACATTATTTTATTTTAATTCATTTATCTTATATCCTGTCTCTTCCCAAAACACTGAAGGTGGTTAACAAAAATAATTAATCAGTTACATTAAAAAGGTAAAAAAAACCCTACTATAAAAAAGAAAAATCAGCCCACCACAAACCCCATTGGGGATCCGGACTGCCTAATGTGCCATTTAACCAGATTAGAACCAGATTAGATTCCCCACTCCTCCACATGAAGCCTGCTGGGTGACCTTGGGCTAGTCACTGTTCTCTCAGAACTCTCTCATCCCCACCTACCTCACAAGGTGCCTGTTGGGGGGGGGAGGGGATTGTAAGCAGCTTTGAGACTCCTTTCAGTAGAGAAAAGCATGGTGTAAAAAACAACTCTTCTTCTATGTTGGTTTGCAGTAGAAGAGCTGGATTTAAGTCCAGTAGCCCCTTAGAGAACAGCAAAGTTGTCAAGAGTCAAAGCTCCCTTCATTACCATCTAGTTTAAGACTAATTCTGGGAAGCTCAAAAACTTACTATGGTGTGTGTGTTGGGTCTGGTGTAAGAGATAACCCCCTACTCCTTGCAGCTTGCAGTTTGAGTGCATTGTCAGGCCTGTTTCTTAGAGGTGTATAAAGAGCTTGGGCAAAAAGCGAGAAGGGTTTAAGAGCTGCATTGTGGGAGAAGTGATCCTTCTCTGCTGGAGCTATGGAGACCCCAAGATATAGTTTTCTGAAACCCAAATTGTAGGAACACATCTAGAAAAGTGATGTCTATGGAGACTGGTGGTGGTAGAAAGTGCCATCAACTTGCAGCCAACGTATGGCAACCCTGTACGGTTTTGAAGGTGAGATATGTTTAGAGGTGGTTTGCCATTGTCTGCCTCTGTGTAGCAACCCTGGGATTCCTTGGTGGTCTCCCACACAAATGGGAGTCCAACCCTGCTTAGCTTCCAAGATCTGACAATATCAGGCTAGTCCGGGCCATCTAAGTTAGGGCTGGGGGTAGGGGGGGCAATACAAAATCAATGCTCCCAACTTTTGCAATTCTGCAAAAGTCTGTTTGGCAAGTCTGGTACAATTTTACTCTGCATCATATTCTGATGATTTGTTTTGAAGACATATCCACTTTCTGCTTTGGATACTTTTGATGTAGTATTAAATAAGAGTTGAGTTCAAAATTAAAACATAATTTCATTTCAGAACTGCTGCTGTTCTCATGATCTGGAACGGTTCAACCTCTTAAGAGTGTACAAAGTTGAAGAAGTGCTAAACCGCCAGCACACAGCTCACATAGTTGGAGGAGGGGCTGCAGTCCTTGACTGATTCTTGAGATTGCAAATTCAGTATTAAGTCATTTGGACTGTACTGGAGACTTGAGGAGGGCCAACGCAAGGTATGCTCATTCCTGCTTTTATTGCTTGTTTTTTCGTAATTGAACAAATGCATTTGTTTTTGTTTCATCTCAGTTGTTTGCGTGGCAAAGCATTGGCCCCCAAACTGGGATTCAAAGGGGGCTTTATTTGGAGGGGGGGGGGGAAGAGTTGTGTTACAAGCTTTCCACCTTCCGGAGCTATGGGGAGTTCCTCAGGCAATACTACCCAGTTTGATTTCCTTTAGGATGTATTGCTGTTTTTGAAATAATAGTTTCAGAAAGTAGCTAAGTTGGTCTGCAGTAGAATAGTCAGATTTGAGTCCAGTAGCACCTTACAGACCAGTCAGATTTTATTTTTAAGGTTTCCTGTAAAAGGAGGTGAATGGGGGGAAAGCCCCTAGAGCTCTGAACCCACACCTTGGTTCTGCAGATCTGTGTTTTCTCCCTCCATAAAAAGAGGGATTTGAAAGGCAAGATGGAATTGCTATCTTTATGCAGCCATAGCAGCTGTAGAATGTCAAAGCACATATTGGACCCCATTCTAGGAAGTTACCCTTAACTGGGAAATTCAAACAATGTCCTATTATTTCATTCAGGAAAACATTTTTCTGTTCCACTCAAGATGCAGAGGTTGCTGAACTTATCTCAATTCCCACCACTTATTTAGGGTTGCCAGTATCAAGGCTGGGCCTGGAAATCTCCCAGAACTAGCCTGAGAGAAGACTGAGAGGTGATATGATAACCATCTTCAAGTACTTGAAGGGCTGTCATATAGAGGATGGTGCCTATTTGTTTTCTGTTGCCCCAGGTTGGACCAGAACCAACAGGTTGAAACTAAATCAAAAGAGTTTCTGCCCAGACATTAGGAAGAATTTTCTAACAGTTACAGCTGTTCCTCAGTGGAACAGGCTTTCTCGGGAGGTGGTAAGCTCTCCTTCCCTGGAGGTTTTTAAGAAGATGTTAGATGGCCATCTGTCAGCAATGCTGATTCTATTACCATAGGCAGATGATGAGAGGGAAGGCATCTTGGCCATCTTCTGGGCATGGAATAGGCGTCACTGGGTGTGTGGAGGGAGGTAGTTGTGAATTTGCTGCATTGTGCGGGTGGTGGACTAGATGACCCTGGTGATGTCATTTAGACATCCTAAATGACTGTGCCCTCGAACAGTTAGTCATAGACCCAACCAGAGGGGAGGCGATCCTGGATTTAATACGCTGTGGTGCTGCCAGTGCGGGATGTGGATGTAGTTGAGCCAGTTGGCAATAGTGATAACAATGGCATCAAATTTAATTTATATGTAAGTGGGAAAGTGACTAGGAAATCTCACACAATTACCTTTGACTTTAAAAGAGGGAACTTCTAAAAAATGAGAAAACTGGTAAAGAGGAAGTTGAAAGGAACAGTTAGGAGGGTTAAATCTCTTGAAAAGGCTTGGGAGTTACTCAAGTCCACATTACTAGAGGATCAGCTAGCTTGTATACCGCAGGTCAGGAAAGGTAGTAATAAGTCCAAGAGGTCACCACCATGGCTAACGGGTAAGGTGAAGGAAGCAATCAGAGAAAAAAAGTCTTCCTTCAAAGACTGGAAGGGTTGCCCAAACGCGGCAAACAGAAGCAAACACAAACTTGCACAAAGGAAATGCAAGCAGATAATTAGAGATGTAAAAAAAAGATTTTGAGGGGCATATTGCTAAACACATCAAAACAAACAATAAGAAATTCTTTTAAGTGTATTAGGAGTAGGAAACCAGCTAGGGAAGCGGTTGGACCATTGGATGACAATGGGAGAAAAGGAACTCTAAGGGAGGATAAAGCGATTGCTGAAAAACTAAATGAATTCTTCTCATCTGTCTTCACTGCTGATGATACAGGGCAGATTCCTTCTCCTGAACAGAGATTTTGGAGAGGGGAAAATGAGGAACTGAGGCAAATAGTAGTAACAAGGCAGGAAGTCCTAGAACGTCTAGATGGTGCTGGTGCAGCTGTCTTGTTTGTGGCTTCCTGGAGGCACCTGGTTGGCCACTGTGTGAGCAGATTGCTGGACTTGATGGGCCTTGGTCTGATCCAGCAGGGCCTTTCTTATGTTCTTATGTCCCTTCCAACTCTGTGATTCTATGATTCGACAACTGATCTCCAGGTTACAGAGATCAGTTCCCCTGGAGAGAATGGCAGTTTGGAGGGTGGCATTATAGTCTGCTGCGCTCCTTCCTCTCCCCAAACCCTGTCCTCGCCAGGCTCCACCCCGCAAATGTCCAGCAATTTCCCAACCTGCAGTTGGCAACCCTTCAATTAATACTGGGTGAAAAAGCATGGAAGGTTTTGCCTTGGATTTGCCACTCTCTAAATGCACATTTTGTGTAAAGTGCCATCAAGTTGCAGCCGACTTATGGGACCCCTTTTTTGGGGTTTTCATGGCAAGAGACTAACAGAGGTGGTTTGCCAGTGCCTTCCTCTGCACAGCAACCCTGGTATTTCTTGGTGGTCTCCCATCCCAATACTAACCAGGGCCGACCCTGCTTAGCTTCTGAGATCTGACGAGATCAGGCTAGCCTGGGCCATCCAGGTCAGGGCAAATGCACATTTGCCCCAGCCGAATTCTCAGAAGTCAAAAATAAGCTTTTGAGAATTCAGTTGGGAAAAACATGCATGTAGACAGAGGCAAATCCAAGGCCAAACCTCCCAATCGTTTTCGCCCTATGTGATGGTTGAAAAAGACATTATATGCCTGTTTCCTCGGAAGCAAGGGATTCTTGAGCGGGGCCTTGCGGCTTAAAACCCCCACAGGCTTTAGTTGGGCCATCGGCTCCCCCCCTTTCTCTGCTTCTCGCCAGGCTGTAATGAAGGAGGCACTCCAAAGCCCACCGGCGCTGAACGTCTACTTTGCGCCTGTTTGCATGAGTGAGACCAAGTGTTGCTCCAGGCGCCGACCCAAAGGCCAGCCAGCCTCTTTTCAGTTTCTGCCGAGAGGTCAGCCAGCCTTGCGCTCGGTTTCGGAGAGGGAGGCCTTCTTTTGTATTAATGGGCCAAAACGCACGGGAGGTTTGGCCTTGGATTTGCCGCTCTCTAGATGCACATTTCCCCCATCTGAATTCTCAAAACGCTGCATGGGGGCTTCTGGCTTTGAGAATTCGGATGGGGGAAATGTGCGTCTAGAGAGTGGCAAACCCCTTTGATCTAATCCCTTCTTTACACTTTGTATTAATTTTCATATTAGGTATTGATTTAATAATGTTGGATACGACAAGAGCAGGTTAACGAAAATAATATTGGGATTAGTCCCGTTAGCAAAAGTCTATACAATTTATTTTTAGATGGAAGAGGGAGAGGGGGAAGTCATTTTATTGTTAAATTAGAGATATTCCTTGTTTTTCTTTTTATTGTTACTATTATATTGTTTCTGTTGATATATTAAATGAAGAAAAATAAAAAAATACTATATATAAAAAAAGAGAGCGGCAAATCCAAGGCCAAACCTCCTGTGCGTTTTCATCTTACGTGCGCAGCGCACGTCGCCTTACAGAGGCAAATTACCTTCCTATGGGGCGAAAACGCATGGTCGCTTGAGCCTCCTTTCTTCCCTGTTCCAGCCAGGATTCAGCCAGGATCGAACGTTCGTGCGTTCGATCCTGGCTGAATCCTGGCTGGAACAGGGAAGAAAGGAGGCTCAAGCGACCGTGCGTTTTCGCCCTTGGTCAGTCTCATATTCCTGCGGGCCCATACCACCCCCCAATTCCTTAAAAACTTGCAAATTGAAATTAAGGGGTTAACCCAAAGGCCGTGTGGGGAGTCTGATGCTCGTGGTTGGTGTGAAACTTCTGCAGAAGGCAGGGAGGGGGTCGCAGTTGGTTAGTTGCGAGTTGGTGACCCCCCCTGGCCAATCTGGCCCTGCTCCTGGGCCCCAGCTGAAGCTTGCCCCATAGCATCTTGCATGCGTAATTTCTTTGTTTCGTTGCTTCAAAAGGCAGAGGAGCTGGCCTTGGTAGGGTTTCTGGTGGAAAACGAAGGGTACTTGTGGTTTCATGGAATGCCATTGAGTTAAGAAACTAGCAAGGGCCTATCCAGCCCTAGGAAAAGATTTGGCTGTGTACTTTGTTTACATATTATGTTCCCACTTCCCTATCCCTGACAGGGTTCCTGTACCTGTCACAGACAAACCAAAGTTCACTAGGCAAAGCTTTTTCGGTTGATTTTCTGTCTGTCCTTGCTCCACCTGCAGAGTCCTTGCTTGTTCCGCACAGGCGCTCTGATGTGTAATCCCTGCATGGGCTAAATTTATCTAGAATTCTAAAAATTAAGAAGAAATATCTTATTTTTGTGAGTTTAAGTTCTACTCCATTTTCAGCATCCCTGAACTGAAAGTGGACATGACCTTACTCGTAATTTATACAGGAAACAACCAAATAATTTCCCCCTTCCCAAGTTTATTGGAAGTCAACAACTTACATTAGCCAGCGTGGTGTAGTGGTTAAGAGCAGTGGTTTGGAGCAGTGGACTCTAATCTGGAGAACCAGGTTTGATTCCCCACTCCTCCATATGAGCGGCGGACACTAATCTGGTGAACTGGATTTGTTTCCCCACTTCTACACCAGAAGCCAGCTGGGTGACTTTGGGCTAGTCACACTCTCTCCGCCCCACCTACCTCACAGGGTGTCTGTTGTGGGGAGGGGAAGGGAAGGTGATCGTAAGCCGGTTTGATTCTTCCTTAAGTGGTAGAGAAAGTTGGCATATAAAAACCAACTTTTCTTCTTCTGAAGAGCAAAGAATATAGCTCGATGCACAGAATGATGACTCAATAAATTATACCTAGGAAAACAGTAGAAAACAAATAGCAGGTATTTTTTTTTGTTTTGTCCTGGCTTGTCCTTTGACCCAGTGTGTTGACAAGTGTTAGAAGCATTAAAGTCCTCTCATACTGAGAGTTACTGCTGCACTTCTGTATTTGTACAAAGACCTTCTTCCATACCCCTGCAAATGCTTTTTGAATCTGTCTGCTCTCTCATGTGTCACCAGTGAGAAATCTTCCAGCAAAACCCCCTGTAAGTATCTTCTCACTGATGTATTAATATAAGCATTGCAGCAAATTCCCAGGTTTTATTTGATGCTGTTATTGTTTTTAAAACAGAGAACAGTGTGCAGTGTTTGTGTGTGTGTGTGTGTGGGGGGGGGGGTAATGGGACTTCTAAAAACCTGGTGGGTGGCTCCAGAGATCCAGTTTAAGATCAAGGTTGTATGGAATATTATTCACATCATTAGCATTTTGATAAGTGTTGGTAATGTTGCATATCTGCACAGCAGATACACAGACGAAATGAACTCCAACTCTGAAAAGGTTTATCTGAGGATAGAAATGCAACAGAAGATGGAGGATGTAAGAAGAGGTTCTGGTGTGGTTAATTTTGTTATTAGGGAAGGTTTGCAAGTAGGACTTGGTATAGAGATTCTAGGCAGAATTAAATTTAGCTAAACAAAACCAGGGGACCTGCAGGTTTTGTATGAATTTGCATGCTTTGTTGTAAGTTATTTCTTCTTCATATAATCCTTCATTTAGCATTGCTGATGCACATTTTTAAAAAAATAAGAAAAAAGAGGGATGCATACAGAGAACCAAGGGGAACAGGACAGAATCATAAGAGCCAAGCAGGTATATTGGGGGCAAACCAGATGAGGCACTAGGATGCTCAGACTATGGAGCGCCAATTGTGTTTGGTTTGTGGGAGCCTAATTTGGATTGGGACTGGTGTGTGTGTGTGTGGAGGGGGAGCCTAATTTGGATTGGGACTGGTGTGTGTGTGTATGAAGGCTTATGCCTTTCTTCCCCATGCTAGTTTCTGGACCCAAAATGGCACTGCAGCGCTTTACTTTGTCCTGTTGGATCAAACAAAAAAAATTCCAATGGGAATAGAGATCCCACATGCCTCCTGTTTTTTGTGTGTGTGTGTTTTGGATATCTGTATATGGAACTTGCCACAACTTGTCTGGTTTCAAATGCCATGTAATTGATTAAAGCAGTCAAAAACAGGCTGTCCCCCCCCCAAATATTCATAGACATTGCCTTCTTTTTGAAGCAGTCTAGAAGCTTTTCTATGAAATAGGCCTAAACCTTTCCAAAGAGTGATAGCCTCATATAAATTCTAGGCTGATCTATTGTTTTAGCACTGAAAGACTTCAAACTAATCCTGTTCCCATGTGGGTGACAGGCATCTGGAGAACCCTGGCCTCCTCTGCCGTCAGTTTGGTGACAAATTCAGATAGGCGGTTCACAGTATGTTAATTAGCCTTGCCGGGTTATCCTTTCAAAATTTCTGGTACCTTGGGCAGGGATAAAAGGAAACTGTGTGAATCTGGGGGTGGAGCCTTCATGGAAATAGGTGAGTGTGCATAGACTTTCTTTGCTTGTTTTCTTCTAATTGGGAAACAAATCTATTGAATGCCTTTCCACCTGCCTTGGAATGATGGAGAAGGGAACAGAGTCCCTTCTACGAGCAGCCATTAGGGGTGAATAAGGTTGGAGGAGTTTGCAGGTCCGGCTTTCCTTTCTGTGGCTTTTGTTGATTGTATGTGACTGACCGCTAGGGTTGCCAGGCCCCTCTTTGCCACCGGCGGGAGGTTTTTGGGGCAGAGCCTGAGGAGGGTGGGGTTTGGGGAGGGGCTTCAATGCCAGAGTCCAATTGCCAAAGCGGCCATTTTCTCCAGGCGAACTGATCTCTATCGGCTGGAGGTCAGTTGTAATAGCAGGAGATCTCCAGCCACCACCTGGAGGTTGGCAAACCTACTGACCACTTCAGATCAGTGACGTGTTTCAGAACATGCTGTGTGTTTCCTGTTGGTCAGTTTTTTACTGGAAAAGTGGGTAATCTCTGGCTCCTTCTAGCCTTGCCACAAAACCATTAAAAGACTTCACATACATTGGCTTGAATCCAGTGGGCTGTTTCCTCAGGTGGAGCATGACTATCTCCTCTCCCCACTTCCTCCTGCAGGCCCCCCCCAATTCTACTCCTAACCCAGGAGCAATGTTGTCTAGAGGCCTTTTGGGCTGCAGCAGGAGGGGCGAGGAAAAAAAGTCATGCCCCACAGGTGGAAATCCTTCTACCCATGGAAAACATTCCATGGGATCCAGCCCATACAACAGAAATACCACTACAGTTATTAGATTCCAATTAAGCTCTTCTTGCAAGGGGTGAGGAAGGTGGCAAAAAAGAATGTATCGTGTACACGGTATTATTTGGAAACAGTAGTGCACTTCTTATTTGAAAACGGGCATGATCTGAAGAGAGTGGATTCATTATCCCATATGATGTTGGAATGCCCCCAATATAATTCCTATCGCAATCAATGGATTACCCCATCTTAATCAAATTACCTGCTACCATAACAAAAGACAAAACAGCCCGTTCTTTGCTGGCGGATAGAGACCCAAGAACAACACTGGCGGTATCCAAGTATCTCTCCACCATATTTTCCTTAAAGAAATAAAGGCTTCCCTTTTACTGCTCAAGACCTTTTGGTCAAGGGAGCTTGAAAGAAGGAAAGGAAAACGGGCATGTATTTCCTAGAGCCAAAACGAATAGTATTGATTTCAAGATCTAGTTAGATAGCTTAACAAGCAGATACAAAGAAAGTCTCCTGTTTTGGTGGAACTTCTGCATGCAAATCCTGCCCATGCTTACTTGTGAATAAGTTCTACTGAACTAAGTGTTGCACACTATCAAGTAAGTATATACAGGAATCAGATTTATGGAAGTTTGAAGAAGAAGAGTTGGTTTTTATATGCCAACTTTCTCTGCCACTTAAGGGAGAATCAAACCGGCTTACAATCACATTCCCTTCCCCTCCCCACAACAGACACCCTGTGAGGTAGGTGGGGCAGAGAGAGTGTGACTCGCCCAAGGCCACCCAGCTGGCTTTGTGTGTAGGAGTGGGGAAACAAATCTAGTTCACCAGATTAGCCTCAGCCGCTCATGTGGAGGAGTGGGGAATCAAACCCGGTTTTCCAGATCAGACTCCACCGCTCCAAACCACCTCTCCTAACCACTACACCACGCTGACTGTTTGGGATTACGGTCAGCAGTCCAGAAGCCATCCTTGCAATGTGTGATAATTCTGCCTACTTCCATAAGTAGCAAAAATGTGATTTTCATCAACTACTTTTATTGCCCCCTTTGGAATACAGTGTGGACCCCCCCCCCTTCCAGTTTCTGGGAAAGCAGTATTTTACTGATGCTGTTCCCCTTGGTGTCAAATTGAGGAAACCAGGATTCTGGTTTGTGAAATGCCAGAACATGCATAATTTGTGATGTCAAACACACTTGGGAGGACAGCAGAAATTTCTTAGAACTGTAGTTTTAATTTATTTTGGCAACTTGCAAAGAATGTGTTTGCACCTGCACCATGTTTTTAACAGTCTTCCACCATTCGAGATACATTAATTAAGTTTGCACGCGCACATATATGTACACACGCAAATGGTTGCAAGTTTATCATGAAACCCAACGCCTGTGCCGAATGTGCTGCTTGTTGTTCGTTGAAGCAGAGTCCTGAAAACGGCTGTTCTGTCCTGTACATGAGTAATTGGTAGTCTTTGTATTAAAAAAAATCAATTGCCAACATGTGAAGTCAGCAGCAGTAATGCAGCTAAACTCTCTATGTCGGCCAAACAGCCATGAGCAAAACCGCTGCTAGCTGCCATCTTTTGTGGATGAATAATTGCTTTTCTTCCTACCCCCCAGCAGTACAAGGCGGGCATCAGGCAGGGAAAGTGAACGTCAATATTCAGAGCTCTCCAGTTGACTCTGTAGTGTTGTTGCATCTACTAGACAAATGGGACATTAGTCGCTGGTGCTAGGCTGCCTTTAGAGGGATGTCCAAGGCCAGCTCCTGTATATCAGTACCATTTGGGAGCTGCTGCTTGGTTGCAGCAGTATCTTTATTCCAAAAATGATTTATTAGTGTGAACAATGGCTAGAGCCTGACCTCCCCCTTTCTAGTGTGCTTCTGTCCATCAAAATGTAGCTGCTTGTACTGTAAGAAGCAGTACAAGGAGCAGCTCTGCAGTTTCCCACATGGCTGAGTAGATGTGATCTTCGTGTGCATAAGTGACTATTACTCAGTGGTAGAGCACATGCTTAGCCTACAGGTCACAAATCCAATCCCTGGCATTTCCAGTAAAAGGATCTCAGGTACCAGATGTTGGGAAGGACCTTTCTCTGCCTGAGGCACTAGAAAATGGCTGCCAGTTGGAACCGATAATAACTAAGGTCACGCCTTGACAAATTTTCTTTGGCCCCAGGAGCCAGGCCCAAGATTTAGGAGCTAGACTCATCTTTCAGCCTTCAAGTTTCAAGTTTTTGTATTTTAATGGCAGAGAAGATTGAACAAGTTCATTTGGAATGGCAGGAAACCTAGAGTAAGATTTGCAGTCCTACAAGATGAGAAAAGTAGCGGTGGACTGAATTTACCTAATCTTAAACTTTACCACCAGGCAGCCACTCTTGCTGCATTGACAGACTGGATTATATGTCCAGAAGACCAAATGATCAGATTAGAAAAAGCGGATCTTGGACATGGTTTTCATCAATGGCTTTGGATGAAAAAAGCCACCACAAGACTTAAGAATGTAAATACAGAGAATCTACCAGTGCAGATGATGAAAGTGTGGAATTCATTAAAGAGATTTCTTAGTCCATCGCCACCTAGATTGATGTCTCCAATAGAAGCATACACAGACTATGTAATCAGGAGTAAAAACGATCTACTTACAATGATTTAGTTAAGAAAGATGGACAAGTGAAAACATTACAGGAACTCCAAGGAGAGAACATTAAGATTTCCTGGTTTGTATATCATCAAATAATACATGCTTTAAGAAGGGACTACGTACAAGAAGATAGACAAAGAAAACTGACAGAATTTGAAACTCTGATTACTAAAACACAAGATCACCTTTTGTCAAACATTTACAAAATATTGTTGACCATAGAAACCACATCTGAACAAGTTAAGATATGTATGGTGAAGTGGATGCAGAATTTGGGGAGATGATTCTGATGCAAACCTGGGAGAAATTGTGGAAAACAGACATTAAGTTTACCAGATCACAAGCTGTATAGAAAACTGGTATAAGATGTTCTATAGATGGCATTATGCACCAAAAGACCTGCAGAAGATGTACAAAGCAAATCAGGCAAACTGTTGGAAATGCTCTGATACAGAAGGGACATATTTCCATCAATGGTGGACATGTAAAAAAGTACAAACTTTTTCGAAAATACACAAAGAAATACAAGAACTAATGAAAACCAGCTTTCAATTAGAAGCTAAATATTTCTTATTGGGTCTTATTCCAACTCAAATTTAACCCATCAAAGAGAGCTGTACCAATATGCAACAACAGCGGCGAGATTGTTATTGGCGCAAAAATGGAAAGACAAGGAGATACCGGACTTAAAGATGTGGATTACAAAAATGTACGAATATGCAATGATGTCAAAACTCTCCACCATGCTACATTATGAGATGACCAAAGAGCACAAGCAGAAATGGCAACCTTTTTATGATAAATATAATAGTTCATAAGCATATACTTTCATTAAGAGTTTTTATGAAATCTGTGATTGTTTTTTTAATAGATTAAAGGATATTAGAGAATTGATGTACGAATGAAATAATAGTAATAATAGAAGAAAAAGGTAAGATTATGATAGAGATAATGATGAAGAAAGCCCGTATGTCAGTGAAATGAAAATGAATGTAGTTCGATTACCCCTTTTCCTTTTCCCATTTTACTGTACCTTGTAATAACAATAAAAACTTTAAAAAAAAGTTTCTGTATTTTAATGACCATGATTTCTAATTATTGCTACCACTAAACCTAATTCTAACCTCTTCACACTTTCTTGGAAAAGCTAACCTCTCACGCAAGCCTAAATTTCCCCCAATTTCTTGTAGTTCGTTATTGCTTTAAAAAGCTCAATGTGGTGATGGCTGCCAACTTTAAGGCTTTAAGAGGGGAATGGACATGTCCATGGAGTCATGATGCATACCTATTCTCTCCAGGATCAGAGGAGCATGCCTATTATATTAGCTGCTTTGGAACACAGGCAGGATAGTGCTGCTGTAGTCATCTTGTTTGTGGGCTTCCTAGAGGCACCGCAGTGGCGGATCTACTATGAAACTAATGAAGCTTAAGCTTCAAGGCGCCTAATCCCGAAGGGGCTCTGAAGCAACTTTTTTTTTAATGAATGACTTATTCAACAAAATCAATGGAGGTTTTATTGTTATTAAAATAAGGCTATTTTAGTGATAGAATCATAAGCCAATGGATTGAAGTACTTAATACTGACCATAGAATATGCTCTAATATCAATTTCATATGGCCTCAAAATGTCCCTGTAATTGGTCAAATTTCAAAATTTTCTCGGGGGCTTGCAGCGCCCGAACCCCCAGCTGTATGGGCTCACTGAACTCGCCAGAATCTATTCATAGCCTACATTTTGGCAGCTGGATATTCAAATCCTTCATTGGTGCACAGCTTAATAGTTCTGTAGCTCAGCCCTTAGGCTAGAGCCTATCGGAACCATAAAAAGACATTTGAATTCTCAATTCAGGCTGCACTCATCTCGCTTGTGCATTTTAACACCCAAAATCAGATTTTTACCTCTTTATCTTAACGAGCCCCATCTGATGACCTTCTACCTCTCTATTAGAGAATGAACCAATACATCTGCCATAGAAAAACCCCGCTGCAGAAGATAACAGTGGTTACCCAGGCCTCATTATTGGTGAGAAGGGGCTCAATGTATGGCCCATTTTCAAGGTCTCCACCCCACCTCCCTGTTCCCCACTATTTGGGCCTCGAGGTCCTTTGGATCTTGTTGGATGTTGCCCTATTGTTGCTGGTTGCTGGAAGTTCAAGCTTCAGGGTCCCAAAAATGTAGGCCCGCCACTACCTGGTTGGCCACTGTGTGAACTGACTGCCAGACTTGGTGGACCTTGGTCTGATCCAGCATGGCCTTTCTTATGTTCTTATGACGCTGGAGAGCTGCTGCTGGACTGAGTAGACAGTACTGGCCTTGATAGACTGGCGGCCTTATTCAGTATAAGGAAGCTTCATGTGTGTGAGAGATGCTACAGTAAAATGATTTCTGAAAATTCTAGGTGATATAGTGAAATTTCTAGGTACTTTGGTGATCTGGCACCTGGCATTTGTCGAGACTTAACCTAGATTTGTCAATGATCTCATTCATTGTAAAGCATCTTGAACACATGAACACATGAAGCTGCCTTATACTGAATCAGACCCTTGGTCCATCAAAGTCAGTATTGTGTACTCAGACCAGCAGCGGCTCTCCAGGGTCTCAGGTACAGGTCTTTCACATCACCTACTTGCCTGGTCCCTTTAACTGGAGATGCCGGGGATTGAACCTGGCACCTTCTGCATGCCAAGCAGATGCTCCACCACTGAGCCATGGCTCATACGTTTGCATGTAAGGGTGGGAGGTAGAGAGGGGAGAGAATTTTGCTCCAGGACTTATATTGTGAATGAGTAGCTTTCCTGAACGATCCCTAAGGAAGCACCTAACTCTGTTTGCCAACAACCTCAGAATAAATCTTTTAATCTCACAATTTGTGCCCATAGGGAAATGGGTGCACATTACAAGGCTAGCTCATCCTGTTCTGCTTTGCAAGCCCAATGCCGTAATACAGTCTCTTTATGTCATTTCAGAAGTAAAACAGATCTTTCTTTCTTTCACAGCTTGATAAGTGTATATGAAATGGGATTGTTGGCAGCATGTTACAAGTTTGTACTGGTCCCAGAGAAATGATGCTTGGGTCCTGCTCGCAACAGTTGCCTCCTGCTCAGACAGTGTGAGACAGCGTCAGACCTTGGACATATGGAGACACTGATGTGATAATTGACAGTGGAAAATACAGTTAGAATAGGAAACCCTTTTCTACTCTTAACCTTTCCTGTTAAAGTTAACTAGAAAACTTGAGGAACAGAATTCAAGTTTCTTATCATTTGCAAGACTAGAATATGTACTCAAAGGCCTTTTATGCTTGGTGGCTTCCCTCACAGTAACCCCTCTGACAACTTCGTGTCTTTGTTTTGATTATGCATGCCATTTCCGACTGTCAGATGTCGCCTTTCTCTTCCCCCTGCATTTCCCCGTGTTTCATGCGTGTTTTCAGAGACCTGTTTTATCTCAAATTTGAAAACACGGGCAAAACGCGGAAAAATGAAGGGGGAAAGTGAGGCGACTTCTGATGGTCGGAAACAGCATGCATAATCAAAACAAAGACCCGAAGTTATTGGAGGAGTGACTGCAAGGAAAACAACCATGCATAAAAGGCCTAACAATAAATTGACAGATTTGGCATGTGTTTAGAATTGGGAAGGGGGGTACTTTCTAGCTGTCTCTTAATCTCTGCCAAGATGGTGCATGCAAGCCTAGTCAGGTTTTGCTGCTTGAAAGCTAAATCATCCCCTAAGATTTATGGCTCGAATGTAGGACCAGCCATCGTATTATACAGCTGAGTTAAGGCCACTAGGAAAACAAATGGCACAAATTAATGGCTTGGCAGTAAGAATAGGGAACAACTTATGCCTCTCAGGATGCATTGTGATTCCAATATGTTTGTAAGTGTTTTCTTGTTTACAGGCATAATGAGCAGCCCTCATATGAAATTGGTTGGGATTTTGGCATCTATTAGAATAATACTAAAATGCTTTGGAGATTTCAACCATTTCAAGTGCTAAAAGAAAAAATAACAAATTTAAATCCCTTCTATTTAAACACCTATGTTCTCAAAAACAGTTAAACAGAAACGGCCAAGGTATGTGCTGATTTTCTTACAGGAGCCCACACTATCTTGTTTCAAATGTTTGGAGGCAGAAGTAGGTATGTCTTTGACTCAGCTGATCTGGCCATCTGGATCCACTCCATGGTGACATCCAGGCTAGGCTACTGTAATGCACTTTATATAGGTCCCCCTTCGAAACCAGCTTAGAAATTCCAGTTAGTTCAGAATACTGCAGCTTGGTTATTATCAGGAGCTAGATGGTGCATGCATGTTACATCTATTTTGCCCTCTGTCAGACTTCAGTACCTCGTTGCGTTTCTTTCATAAGGAACTTCACTCCAGACGTAGTCGCAAGTTTAAAAGTTTTATTAAGAAAGCCAGCGAGTTCAGTAGGTCCATAGAAGCACAAGGCTAGAATACAGACGTGGGGAGACACCGGTACATTTATAGGGTACATACAATAGGATTGATTATGTTCAGGTATAACACAAAAGGACGAGGTGCGGCAGAGCTGTCTTGATAGTTCAGATACAAGGAAACAATACGGAAGGTAACTGCCGGTAACTATTCATTGAAAATGCATACAAGGAATTAAAGCGTGAAATAGCTAGACGATCTCCAGGGCTCCCAGGCATTGTTCCGCGGGACCTGGTAACATACTAGCGATTATGGCGGGTCTCCATTGTGGTGCAGATGCCGGGCGGGGGACAAAATGCAAACGGGGAAGGACGGAGCGAACTTAAACTCCATTTTGTTCTGGTGAGGAACCATCTTGTTTATCTGGGGTCGACAGAAAGCCCTAGCTAACACCCTCACTCCATAGGCTGCCCATCAGTTCCTGGGTTCAATTTAAGGTACTGGCCATCTCTCACAAGGCTGTCATGACCTTGGACCCTCCTATCTGCAGGATTGCCAAAATAACTTTGCTCTTCTGAACAGGAACTTCTAAAGGAGTCACTCTGCAAATGGGTAAGATCGAGAACTGCTTGTACATTGCCTTCTCTGTAGTGGTTACCACCCTATGTTTAATGCTTATGCCTTGTTTCAATATTTGGAATCCTAGTTCTGTTGTTTATCAGATGTCTCCTCATCCTATTGATTGTACTGATTTAAGGTAAAGGTCCCCTGTGCAAGCACCGGGTCATTCCTGACCCATGGGGTGATGTCACATCTCGACGTTTCCTAGGCAGACTTTGTTTATGGGGTGGTTTGCTAGTGCCTTCTCCAGTCATCTTCCCTTTACCCCCAGCAAGCTGGGTCCTCATTTTACCGACCTTGGAAGGATGGAAGGCTGAGTCAACCTACCTGAAACCGACTTCCCTTGGGATCAAACTCAGGTCGTGAGCAGAGCTTGGACTGCAGTACTGCAGCTTACCACTCAGCGCCATGGGGCTCTTTACGTTATGTAAAAATCTGCTTTGAGTTTCAACAGGGTTGCCACGTTCCCCCCTGGCCACCAGTGGGGGATGGTGGGCCATGTAGGGTTGGCAGATCTAGGTTGGGAAACTCCTGGAGATTTGGGGATGGAACCTGAGGAGGACAAACCACTTGGGCTGTTTTTCCTATTGCACTGGGAAGGCTGAAAACATGGTAAGTTTATGCATACATGCCAATGGGGTTGTCAGGTGCCCCCGGCCATCGGCAGGGGATGGGGGATAGGGTTTCCAAACCTACGTTGAGAAACTCCTGGAGATTTGGGGATGGAGCCTGGGGAGGACAGGGACCTCAATGGGGTACAATGCCATAGAGTCCCCCCTCCAAAGCATCCATTTTCTCCAGGGGAAATGATCTCTGTAGTCTGGAGAGGAGCTCTAATTCCGGGGGATCCCCAGATCCCACCTGGAGGCTGGTGTCCCTGTCTCAGTGAGAAAGGCAGACTATAAATAACATATGTAACAAATTATATTTGGCTGCACACTAGACATAACGGCTGCAATACCAGCAGTGCTTTCCTGGGTCTAAGCATCATGAATAAAATGGGGTTTACTTCTGACTAGATATTAAGATTGCTCCTCTATTCTACCTTGATTGACCTAGATCCCATCCACCAATTATTTTTTCCTCTTATTTGCGGTGGTACCCCTCATATGGCTGTTTAATCATCCTCATATTATACCTGTTTTTCCACTGCATAATTCACAGTGGGTAGCCGTGTTAGTCTGTTTGCAGTAGTCAAAAAAGGCAAGAGTCCAGTAGCACCTTAAAGACTAACAAAAATATTTTCTGGTAGGGTGTGACCGATGGATTCACATTCTAGCTGTATCTGAAGAAGTGAGCTGTGGCTCACGAAAGCTCACACCCTACCAGAAAATATTTTTGTTAGTCTTTAAGGTACTACTGGACTCTTGCCCTTTTTGACTTCCACTGCATAAGAGTGTATACAAAGAGAACTTTGAGTGTACCCAATACTTGAGAGAATATTTTTGCCATCTGAGAGGTAGGGAAAAAACAAATTCAAAACACACACACACACACACCAAAAAAAAACACACACAAAGAAGGAAAACAAATTCTGTAGTAAACAAAAGAAAAGTATTATTTGAATAAGTACATTTTCATGCAGTCACAATATGTGGACAAACCAGCATATTTTGATGTTAAGTTATTTATAACATTGAAAACACTGAACTCTTTAATAGTGTATTGTCACTAAGCCATTAGTGTATTGTCAAAATTATTGAAATTTAAACAATAAACATATTCTTGAAAATATACTGTATACATAGGAATTATCATTATATTGGGCTCTAGATTGTATTATGTAAAATTTGTCATAATGCACATTTTGAATAAAAAATTGCCTTAAAAAAACATTTTACTCATTCCAAAAGGGGGGAAAGAATCCCAGGAGTTTTTTTCCAGGGCTCCCCAACATTTCTGAGTTTTTCCACTTGAAAAATGGAACACTAAAAACCAGCGTGGTGTAGTGGTTAAGAGCGGTGGAGTCTGGAGAACCTGGAGTCTGATCTGGAGAACCTGGTTTGATTCCCCACTCCTCCACATGAGCGGTGGAGGCTAATCTGGTGAACTGGATTTGTTTCCCCACTCCTCCACACAAAGCCAGCTGGGTGACCTTGGGCTAGTCACAGCTCTCTCAGCCCCACCTACCTCACAGGGTGTCCTGTTGTGGGGAGGGAAAGGGGAAGTGATTGTAAGCCGGTTTGATTCTTCCTTAAGTGGTAGAGAAAGTCGCTATATAAAAACCAACTCTTCTCCGACTGCAGGAAGAAAACGTCAAAGAGTTGCTGCCACTCAGCCCAGGCAGTACTGAACTAGATGGGCCAGTGGTCTGATGCCGAAGAAGGCGGCTTCATACCTTCGACTCACTTTTAGGAAGGGTGTTTCTGTTTATTGTTGAGTGGAGGATTATGGGGCTGGGGATAGCCACATGTTGTACAGTTCTCTTTTGCGTCATCTCGGATCCTTACTGTTGTCTTAACTTTTCACTCCGTAGCCACAATAAAGCATCTGTCCCTCTGTGCAGTTGTTGACCCCTACATAAAATTTAAGCCTTGGATTCCCTAGAGCTCCTGAGATAGGAAAGGTTATTAATTTATGTGTCTGGGTGGTAGACAGAGGCACGAATACCCAAATAGCCTGGGGTCCATTGGTCATAGGAAGGTCTACAGGCTATAATGGAAGAGGAATGTGATGCTGAAGCTCAGGGATAGTTCTGTGCATTTGTTGCAAAAGAGTCCTATTGTTCCCCACTGGCATAAATACATCTGAGCAGTCTGCTAGTTAATAATAAATCAAACATACTGACAGCTATTCTGACTGCAAGACCCCCATGTCTGAAATAAAATATCTGTTTTAGCCCTAGCGCTTAGCCCAAATAGCAAATGCTTCTGCGCCGATGGAAAGTAAAGAAAGGCCTCCTAACACAATAGGATGCAATTCGAATTATGTCACTCCATAACTTCGGACAGCTGGCATTTGTCAGTCTACCATGTGCTTTTGAGAGTTGAGGAAGGGGCTTGCACTTGGCTGCCAGCAATATTTTCTAGTAAAGATCAGCCGAGAGTGAGCTATGTTGTACGTGCTTCAGTGTATAGCATAAAGTGGAAACCAGCATATAAAAGAATTAATTCTGGAGGTTCTAAGCAAAAGGAACAGTGATTAATGGAATCCTCTGGTTTAAAATAATCAATTTTGTAGTTTGCTGGCAGTAAGTTAGGGTCAGTGCTAATACATTTCTAAAGACTGGGAGTAGCAGGGTCTTTAATTTTTAGCAATGCTATCCTTTTGTTGGATGGGGAAGGATATTCTATCCACCTGACAACACTTCTTGGCGGGGGGTACACTAGTCTTCAACAAAAATAGGGATTCACCTTACATTCACATAAAAGTTACAGGTGTTTAATAAAAATAATTTTGTATATAATCTTTTTAGAGGTGTCGTCTTACATTCAGGGTTGTCTTCCTTTTGTATAAATATGTTGAAGGAAAAGAACTCTTACCATAAGTGGATGGGGAGGAGTGAGCACTTTAAAGATATACATGCTCAAAGTTTCCATGTTCATCAAGGACCATCCTTGTTTTCGGTCCCTGTTTTGTCGCTTGGAGATACTGTATTGTTAGTGTGAGATGCTACAGTATCTGTTCTGCATGCCGCCATCTGAAGTGAACAGTGCAATCCAATGCAGATATGCTGGAATAAATTCTGTACATCTTTAAGGTGCCACTGGACTCTTGTTTTATCCTATGCAAAACTGTGTGCATGTGTGTGTTAAGTGCTGTCAAGTCACAGCTGACTTATGGCGACCCCGTAGGGTTTTCAAGGCAAGAGACATTCAAAGGTGGTTTGCCACTGCCTGCCTCTGTGTGGGCTGAGAGAGTTCGGAGAGAACTGTGACTGGCCCAAGGTCACCCAGCAGGCTTCATGTGGAGGAGTGAGGAATCGATCCCAGTTCTCCATATTAGAGTCCACCACTCTTAACCACAACATCATGTTGGCTCTCTATGCAAACTTTTAATGCAAAATTACTCCAGTCTGAACCCACTAATTTCAAAAGACTTAAACTAGAATAGTTTTACATGTTATCGTATTGTAAATCTATGAGTAGGAAATGAATACATCTTATCTCTAGTACAGATGCGTGGAAAGGGAGGCACATGATAGGGATGCAAGCTTCCAGGTGGGACCTGGGCATCCCCCAAAACTACAGCTCATCTCCAGACTACAAAGATCAGTTCCCCTGAAGAAAATGGATGCTTTGGAGGGCAGACTCTGTGGCATCGTACCCCATTGAGGTCCCTGTCCTCCCCAGGCTCTATCCCCAAATCTCCAGGATTTTCTCAACGTGGATCTGGCAAGCAATCCCATCCCCTGCTGATGGCTGGGGACACCGGGCAACCCTATTGGACTGTACCGCAAAAACTTACCATGTTTTCATCCTTCCCAGTGCAATGGGAAAAAACAGCCCAAGTGTTTGCCATAGTTTTGGAGATACCTGTTATTAACATCGGCTAATTCATTTCAATTACTTAAGGAGTCAGTTTTTTAAAGTCCAATTTCTTAACATCTCAAGTTTAAACTCATTGTATGTATGTAAGATAGATCACGATAGGTAGCCGTGTTAGTCTGTCTGTAGCAGTAGAAAAGAGCAAGAGTCTAGTAGCACCTTAAAGACTAACAAAGTTTCTGCCAGGGTATGAGCTTCCATGAGTCACCAAAGCTTATACCCTGCCAGAAATTTTGTTAGGCTTTAA
Source organism: Euleptes europaea (assembly GCF_029931775.1). Classification (NCBI taxonomy): domain Eukaryota; kingdom Metazoa; phylum Chordata; class Lepidosauria; order Squamata; family Sphaerodactylidae; genus Euleptes; species Euleptes europaea. Next base: position 26,426,736 of record NC_079319.1, on the reverse strand, counting down.
GGTGCTACTGGACTCTTGCTCTTTTCTAGTGCATGTATGTAAGTTTCAGTTTCATTCAAATCAATGGAAATTAACTCTCATGAATAATGTGTTGAAGAATAGGATGGCTATTTGTAGTGCTCAGTAGCAAGCGATATAAAAATAGAACTACCATCCATTCATTTATCAGCACTGTGCAAAAACTTCAGCTGAAGTTACTCAGCCATTCTACTCACAAATTAAAGATCAGTAAATTCTATTGAAAAAAGTATTTGTGGGTTCTAGAAAAGCTTCCTAGCAATATTTACTATCTGTGCAATGTTTATTACATCGGGCCTTCACTGCAGGAAATCTGCTTGAGGATGTTCAAGAAATGCCTTTGTAAGTGTGTGATTGGACAATTTGACTGTATTTGGTTTCCATAATTCCACAGGGCTGGCAGAGCAGCTGGCACAGCAGGCTGGCAGATAAAGTGACAACACCATAGTCATTGCTGTTCCAGAAACTTGCAGTGATTGTATTACAGCTGTCAATCATTGTCTCCAGAAGTGTTCACAATCCAGGCTGGATTAAGATGGAGAGATTTCCTGATAGCTGAGAAGGCTCTGGTCTTGTTCGTTTTTCATTAGCTTTACAAGAAAAGGAGTTCAGTGATCTTTTGCTTTGCTTGCTTCTGAGATTCAGGGCTGAGACTGGAGAGCTTCAATAGCAAATTGGGAAGGGGGGGGAGAGTAACTAAAGATTTTAGATGTCCTTATAGTCCTGCTGTGCACATGTGTTGAATGTAGGGATTGCTGCTGCTCAGGTGGGACCTGAGGATCCCCCGGAATTATAACTCATCTCCAGACAACAGAGATCAGTTCCCCTGGAGAAAATGAATGCGTGGGGGGGTAGACTCCATGGCATTGTACCCTACTGAGGTCCCTGTCCTCCCCAGACCCCATCCCCAAATCTCCAGGAGTTTCCCAACCTAGGTTGTGAGAGACAATGGGCCCAGAAAATACTGGTGGGTTGACTTTTCATCGCTTTCAAGAATGGCCAGGGATGTGGTTAATTTAATTGGGATGGGTCGATATAAGTTTCCATCCAGTCTTAAGATTGGGTTTGAAATACCATATAAACCAGCAAAGGAAGCGGAGCAAAGTTCAATACTGGTGTAGCTAAGGCTTCTGAATTCATGAATGGTCTCAGTCCTAAGGGTCCCAGTACAGGGTTTAGGACCTGACTATTTATAAATAGTTCTAGCAGGACTTGTGACCATTCCCTAATCCTTTAGAGGATAATATCCATTCACTGCTTTAAGAATCTATCCAATTCCTCCTCCTTTGTTACTTTGAGTCCCGGTCTCAAAGATACTTTCTAATGCTATCCATTTTGGTAGTATGTGTGCACAGGCTAAGCGCTTTCAAACTGTTTTAAGATAATACTTTTCTATTAAAGACATCCTCTGAAAACAGAAATCTGTGTTTTCTAGCCTAGCTACCCTATCCTGTTTTCTAGTTGTATTAGTTTTCTAGTTGTATTATTTTTCTAGTTGTATGGAGGGCCAGTGTTTAATCATGCAACATGCATGATTGACCATCTCATCTGATTTTTGATTGCTTAAAACTCTGTGTTCCAGAAGGGAAATGTTGCCGGTATCAAAATGTTTGTATGGTCATGACAGCCACATTCAGTAGATAACACTGAGTTTGGAGTTGACACTGAAGTCCCATACAGCCATGAATTCATTGACTTCGGTAAGGTTTGTGCCTATCGATCTCCTTTGCCTGTCTACATGGTTGAATCATATGGTTCAACTTCACAGAGTTGTTGTAATAATGAATACTGAGAGCATTATGCACGAACACTTTGCATGACAAAAGCGCCATTGAATTGATTCACAGTAATTCTAACGGGGCAAGTGGTAAATTGCATTGCCACAATTAACTGAATATAACAAGGCTGAACTGTGTAACTCTCAGGCATACCAGATTCTGTATAAGCCTACTTAGTCTCCCAAGCTGCATATCTTTATTATATCAAGAATAATTGTTAACAAATCTCCTGCCTCCACAGCAGAGGTAAAGGCCAGATCCCAGCTGATAATGGAACCAGAAAGTTACATATATTTTTTTCCTTCTGTTACCAGCAAAAGATTTCCCAGTGTTATGGTCAAGGGTATTATGAGCTAAACAATGAGATAATTTCACTCTAATTCATCTGTCTAATCCCTTGTTCCTCGATGGGGCTTCGTCTCTAGACTACTGAAGAGGCAGAATCACAGCAACAGAATAGCTGGCAACAATTAAGAATGCTAAATTTCATGACTTAACACTGGCTCTGTTTTAAAGTGGTGTTTCTCTTGCAGTTCCTTGGTACTTGGGATTAAAATTGTGGCCATTTTTCTTCCCTGAAAAATAACAACAGATGATGGTAGAACTGATGTCAAAATTGATACCTGTTTTTGTGTAAAATTGTCATGTAACATATAAATGGCGTAAAATTGTTTGAAATTCTGATACAAGAAATGAGCAATAACAGTCAAGCTGGCAAAGAAAACATACAAGACAGAAACGCCCACATGCAAATTTCAGTTGTAGCCAAATCTGTTAGCCTTCCTGCCCCGGTCCAGGGTAGAGATGTAACATTTTTGGAAACTCTGAAGCCATATTTTTTCTGCTTTGGGGGGGGGGGAGATAGAATTTTTTTGAAGTTATGTAAATATACCCAATTTCTTATCAAATGGATACTTATTTTACTGCTTCAACAACAAAAAATGCATCAAATTATAACTTGATGGTGGTAGAAAGTGCTGTCAAGTTGCAGCCAATTTACAGTGACTCCTGTGAGGGTTTGAAGGGACGTTCAGAGGTGGGTTGCCATTGCTTTTCTCTGCGTAGTGACCCTGGAATTCTTTGGTGATCAACCACGCTTAGCTGCTGAGATCTGGCGAGACCAGACTAACCTGGGCCATCTAAATCAGTTCATGTATAACTTAGTTAACGTATTGTACTGTTAGGCACAATAATTGTACAATTAGGCATAATAAAGAAATAATGAGTAGACCCAAAACGAGAGAGAGAGAGGCAAACTGCTGCACCCCATGCTACCTCAGCATGTGTATCACACTTTTTGTCATCCACGGGTAGGGGAAAAATGAATATTGGAAATAGAAAACAATTTTTGTAGCATACAAGAAAATCTGAGGTAGGGCATTCTATCAGCTGACCTCTTTTCCCTTCGCTTCGCTTCCCATCCCTCTTCGTTCTTCCCTTCCTTTTCCTTTACTTTTTTTCCTTCTCTTTTTTGTTCTTTTCCCCTTTTCCTTGTTCCCTCTTCCTGTCCCTATTCCTTGGAGGACCTGGGACTTTCTGAGCCGATGTTGGTCTCCTCAGTATCACCTTAGACCATCCTCAACATTGAGGATATTCTTGTCATTTTGAAGTAGTGGATATGGAATTAGGACACAATCTTGTTAATCTAAACTGGACATCTGGTTTAAAATGGTATATTTTAATCTTACATTTATATTGTAATACGTTGTGAGTTGTTATTGTTGGAAGCAGTCCTTAACCTGGCTTTGCCGGGAAAGGGCAGGGTATACGTTAAATAAAATTTATTTTTTAAAAAAAGAATTGTGACTGAATGAATTATTCTTCAACCTCCTTCAAGATTTTTTTTTGAAAAAAAAAAAATATGGCATCTCTCTGAAATCTGCTGAACTGCACAGCAAAGCACAGGACTGTGTCCAAAAGCTCCGAATGATCACTGCAGGCAACCTGGAATAGCAGTCTTTGAGAAATGTCTTCATTTGTTCCAATTTCAGCTTTGGCTGCTCTTGTTCCATGAGAGGAAACAACTCCATAACTTTGGGGGAAAAACCCCATAATTCCTGTTATACTGCACATTCAGCTAACCTCTGAGCCAATTTATTCCACAGCTGTCATAACAATCTTACCCTTAGATGCTACTAACTGTGTCAGACGCCCCCGTGTACCGTGCAAGTTTCTCTCCTTTACCCTCTGGGCTTTTAAAGTCTAATCTGATGTTATCCAAGCCACCTTGTGTACTCCTAGGTATATGATTTCCTGTATTCCTTAGAGGAAAATCAAACGAAGCATAGTTAGGAAACGATTCGATTATTCACAGATTTAGGAGACCTTTTAGCAATTAAGTGGTTATTAACCTGAGCCCACTGTTCCCTCTTCACATTTCCCATTGTGAATTACGAATGAGCTGTGCTTCTTTTGATCTGTGCTGGGCAACTGGGATTTCAAGAAATACTGCCATATAAAAATAGAAGTGCTGCTGCAACTTTATTCATTTGGGCTGCTTTTCTCTCTCTCTCTGTTTCTGTCTCTTTCCATTTAGCCCATTATTGATACATAAGTTCTTAGGCGGTTATGTCTGTGATGTTTACTCTTCCTCCTTTTATCATCATTTTCCCCCTTCTGTTCTAACACTTTGATGGTTGAGGTTATCTCATGTTGTGTGATTATGGCTCTTTCTTTTCAATTTAAATAAAGATCACTGTACTTCCATCCTAACACTGAAGTCTTTAAGACCTCTTGGGTGCAGACTTCAAACATTATTCCCCCCTGGACCCATTACACTTTAAATCAGTATAGTTACTCTGATACAAAGGGGTTTGAAGATGGCAACTTTAGTGCAAAGTATGACCTCATCACTTTCATGCCTGCGTGTCTCATGACAAAGGATCTGCAGAAATTTAGGGGTTTTTTTGGGGGGTGGGGGTAAGAACCTTCGAAGTTTAGCTACTCTGCCGCTAGATCAAATATTCCTAAATCAGTGAGGGCCAGGACCCTCAGGTGGAACTACACCTGATAGGTCGCAAGTACCTTATACAAGCATACCTTGGAGCTACTGTAAGTTCAGTTCCAGACCAACACAATAAAGCGAATATCACAATAAAGCGAGTCACACACGTTTTTTGGGTTTCCCAGTGCATGTAAAAGTCATGTTTACACTATACTGAAATCTATTAAGTGTGCAATAGCATTATGTCTTAAAAAACAATGTACTGTAATAATAATGAAAAAGTTTGAAATATTGCGAGAATTACCAAAATGTGACACAGACACGAGGTGAGCACATGCTCTTGGAAAAATGGTGCTGATAGACTTGTTCAGAAAGGCATCACCTGCGAAGCATAATAAAGCGAAGCGCAATAAAACAAGATATGTCTGTAGACACGCACTATTTGGGAAGGGCCTCCTGCTGGCATGCATGCATAGAGAGCAAGGGTATAACACCTTCTGCCTCTCCTTGTTTACATACTCAGGGGAGCAGCAGAATGGAAAGGGGAGGTCACTCAGTGGTGGAGAGGATTCTGTTTAGCCCAGGCAGGTTCAAAAGGTTTCCCTTGCCTTTTTTCCTGCCTAGGTTCACCCCTTTGCTTCTGCCATTTGGGTTCACCAAATGCTTCAGAAGCATTTGCAGCACAGATAGTCCTGCCTTATTCCTCCATAAAAGGAAGGGATGAAACTGGGAGATAGTGGCTTGCCTTAAACCTTTCTGGTAGCTCCAGCAGAGCTGAGATTTGCACAGATGACTTTCTGGCTCATATATTTAGCTGCCTGCTACACCAATTTCTACTCACTGTTTTCTAATACTTGATTTGTACCCCAGGAGCTTAGCATTACCCTGTTAATATTTTTCTCTTGTTCAAATGTTTTTCCTCTCAAAGTCCGATTCCTATCTTACCTCTGAAATATGTACAGATCAGCATTATTTTTCCCATTATATACACTGAAATGGTAAATTTCATGGTCTACAGAGTGAGACAACAGGAGCTGTGCTTACTTTCGTTATAAGTAGCAGAGTTAAATAGAAACCAGCATAGCAGTGTGATTTGGGCAATATGCTGAAGACCAAATTAGATGTGATGGAAGGTTCCATATGTATTTGTATGTGTCTGCCTGTGTCTAAAAAGAACACCGGGGGTATTTTTTTTAAAAAAAATCATAACAGTGTGTGTGAAGAGCTAATTCCTCTGCCCCTTTCTCATCTTATAGCACTCTGCCCCACTGCTCCTAGTATTTTTCTTTCTGCCCCTCTCCAGAACCACATGTTGGGCTAGCAGGAAAGGGCTGAAAACAAAAGTTAATATGGGGAGGAGGCAGGTTTTACCTCCCCTCACCTGCATGGTCCATTTTTTGTTTTAAAAAACCTCCCTATCCCCACATTAGATATGAATGGGTAGACTCATGAATAAATACATGTGGATTCCCATATCACATCTAATTAGGCCCTCAGGAAGACTTAATGTGCAGGCCAGATGTTGCCATGTCCAGTGATGACAACTTAATTGCCCAACAGGTCAAACCTATGTGGATGAAAGCAACACAGGCTTCTCACAGCCTTTTCGATTTATTTATCTATAAGCAGAGGAAAGCATTTCAAAAATGTTAAGTGTATGGCAGCATCCCAGCTGCCATATGTCCTATCCCTCGGTTGCCCATAGTCACCTTAGACCTGCCCAGCAATCCTGTGCCCCATCCATCATGATTGTTCCTGTGCCTTTCCTTGTTGCTACCACAGCTGTGAGTGTGACTAAAGCCTGGGAATGAATTCTTCTCCATGCAGGAGAACAGGGAAACCGTTGAAATACACAGCAGGAAGTGGGGCTTTTCCTGAGTGGCTTTTTCCACAGGGTGGCAAGATAAGAAATTTCCTGTCAGGAGCTTTAACAAAGGAGGCAACTGAGAAATTTCCCACCCACCCCGTATTCTCCACACTCCTTGCCTTATGTTAGATTCCTGCCAGACTAGTGGAGGGCCCCAAATCCCAAATGCTGTTCATTTTATCACCTTTGGTTTGACCCCCACTTTCCTTTTAATGCCAGACTTTTGACATAACTTACCTGGCAGCACCCCCCCTCCAATCTGGCTGGCATGATTCTAACATTCTAGTCTGGGGAACAATTGAAGTAGTAAACCATAGAAGAAGTGGGATCGGGACAATGAACCTGCAGAAGTTACAGGAAAGCAGGACCAGGCTGGAGCAAGCCAAACAGCCTCTGTGGTGCTAAGAGCTATGTGGTGCTATGTGGGGCCAGCCTGCTCATAGGGCAAATAGTGGGCATTAGCTCACCCGTTGCCTCTTCCTTTAAACTAGCAGCAATACAGAAGGAGACAATTGGTGAGCTGACACCATCTGCCATTGCTGATGAAGGATCAAAGCAAAGTGGCCTGTCACAGATATTGCCAGAAATATAGGGGAACAGTTGCTGGACTCGACATTAAAAAATCATAATGTCTTTGTGCACAGAAGCTGAACTAGCCTGCCCTTTCAGTGAAACATGCCCAAACAAAAAAACAAAAAAAACAACAACGCTGTTTTTGAATAGACTTTGTTAAGGTAAAAAGTAGCAAGAATGAACTAAAAGTTTATGTTTACACACACTCACACACACACACACAAGTACAGATAACCTTATATGGTGTTTGACATTATGATAATTAGTTAACCAAGAATGTGTGCCCTTATCAAGTGGGATAGTTAGCTGTCGTTAGGAAGTGATGTTAAAATCCTATAAATAGGGGGAAGTTGAATTGATTGAGAGCTTCTTCTCAGAAGGGCCTCCTTGCCTGTGACTTGACTATTTTTGTGTAAGAAACTTTTATGGGCTCATGTAATATCTGTCCTTTAATTATCTGTGTAACAATGGTTGATGGTATAATGCTTTGTTGATTTAGCCAGTGTTAAGAATCAATAATTATGCTTTAATAAAAAGCCTTAAATGGAAGCAGAGATTCTCTAACAGTATTTACAGAACAAACCTAAAACATTACTGTGAGATCCCTCTAGCCAGCAGTTAAATGATCTGACATAGGACCTATATCTAAATCAACCAGAACAGGCCCTTGAGGTGTTGGCAGAATTGCTGGAGCTTGGCTCTGCTTTCTCCTGGCCGTCTGCAGCCCTCAAGGGTAGTGGGCCACTGGGAAGTTTCCCTGTAAGTATTAAATGGTAGTCTGCCCCTTTGGGGAGGAGGAATTGATATCACAAATACAGAGGAAGATGTCAACTTGCCTTATTCCTTACTTGAGGCCAAACACTGAGAAAAGTAGAGTCCCAGTCAATTGTTTCTACATGTTTTCTTGAGGTATTACTTTTGTATATATAAAGGTTTTTTTCTGAAGGTAAACTTTATATTTGATCCCACACCTTTAGTCTGAAATGGTATAGCTCAGCAACAGATGCCTGATGTAAAGCTTCTGGCTTTCTTGTTTTAGTGCTTCAGTTTAGACTGAGTATTATGCTGACTTTCTGCTTGCTGGGGGGTAAGATAATTTCATGTTGGATGTGCTTATTTGGATGTTATAGAGTAAGAGATGTTCATCTCCTGCACATACCACACAAAACAGTCATGTATCTGAGCATTTGCTGCATTTGGATGTTTACATGTCTTACTCTGCAAGTTCAGGGGAAGCAAATGAGGATATGCACATATTTTGTTTTAGAGACTATGAAAGGCAGTATATGGGAAGCAGTGAATTGATTGTATTTTCCATCATAATGTTGGAAGCTGCAGGGAAGCTGCAGGGTTTATCTCGGTGGTGGTATTGGTGTTATGCAGCCTTGTTGCATGCCCAGCCTAGAGCTTTTGGTCCATTTTAGTATTTCTGGGTCTGTGATGACCATCTGGATCAATACACAGGGTAGGATATATACTAGAAAAAATAGCTTCTTTTTTCTTTTTTGGGTGGGGGGGGGAAGCAGTTACTAGATGCAAGTACTCCCGGTATTTGGCAGTGAATCTTCAGAAGACTCAGATCGTTGTCAGTTTAACTGTGGTTGGTAAATGGAACCTACATGTTCAGAGATAGCATTTTGTTGATTACTACATGGCTGCGACAAAGCACAAGGAAGGCCTGTTGCCTTCAGACCAAGCTTGCAAACTTCTGACACCTGGCCACTTTTAGAAATAGAAAGCTGGATTACGTGGAACTTTTGGTGGCTTGATCCAGCAGAGTGGTTTATATGTTCTTTATGCCTCTCTGCTTAGTTGTTACAGAGAGTAGCGGTGTTGGGTTGCAGTAGAACAGTTAGATTCCAGTACCACCCTAGATACTGACAAGATTTTTGGGGTGCAAGCTTGCATGGTGTAGTGGTTAAGAGTGGCGGACTCTAATCTGGAGAACCAGGTTTGATTCCCCGCTCCACCACATGAAGCCTGCTGGGTGACCTTGGGCCAGTCACAGTTCTCTCAGAACTCAGCCCATGTGAAGGCAGGCAATAGCAAACCATCTCTTATCTTCTCTTGCCTTGAAAACCCAACAGGGTTGTTATGTATGTACTTTGGTTAGTAGTTTAGGACAGTAGGCAAGAGCAACCCGCGGAGCTTGGGGTTCTCTCCAAGGATCCAAATCCCTGAATGCCCATTGGTCACTAGCGCCATTGGACGCTAGGATCGTTCCCCCCCAATCACGACCCAGGGGGGGAGTGGCAGCAAGCGGCCATATAAGTGGGGGGTCTGTCCACTGTTCTCCAGTTCTGTTCTGTTCACAATAAACGTGTTGCTGTTGGAACTCCGTCTCTGACCTCGTGTGTCCTCCCCATGCGGACTTAACAAGGGTCACCATAAGTCAGCAGTGACTTGATGTCACTTTCCACCACCAAGCTTTCGAGTGTTAAAGCTCTTGAATCTAACTGCGTAGTTAGGTTGCTTTCCGATAATAAATGTTCCTATGCCAAGGTCACAGTAGTAGATGAGTTAGGTTGGGTCCAGAATTGTTTGTAGCATAAAGGAACCATGTTGGGGGTGGTACTTCCCTTGGGCCTTGAAAACCGCTCTGCTGACAACTTGAATGGGATTTCTGGCTGTTGACTCAGTAACATCCAATCATCCAATCTCACTCTTCTGGTGGCACAAATCTCTCTGGAACAAAGGGCACAACTGTGAGCTTATGTATGTCCCATAGTGTGTGCAGGATGTAGTGATATCCCCAGTGATTTGTGCCCTAATCCATTATAGAGAGAAAGGAAAATATCTCAACACATAAAGGAGAATATTTAAAAGAAAGAAAGAAACCTGTGCAATTTCAAAGCACTTTTGAAAACATGAACTAATTAGCAGTCCACCCCTGCGTAGAACAACTTGATGCTGAGAATATTATACTTTGTAGAATAAAGTTTAATTTTGCATCTGGGATTAGTTCTTTAAAGATAAGCTTGCTTTATTCTTATGACAATTATAATTAGCTCTTAATAAGGGTTATACGTGATTTTAAAAAACTGAGAAGAAATTGTGTTCGGTTCCTCAGAAAATATGTGTTCCAATGTGAGATCATATTGTTAAAAAGTCTCTAAAATATTGATTTAAATATATATATAGGTTTCTTTTTTTTCCCTCCTGCTTTTTGCATGATTGTAATATTTAGTATTCTAATAGCAGTTCAGTTAATTTTAAAGGGAATGGATAATGGCTGTGTCCTCTTTTATGTATAACAATAAAGAGTGTTTGATATACATTCTGCATCTTAATTCTTAGTTCTGTTTTCTGTTAGAAAAAGATCTTTGTAAGCTTTTCAAAGGCTTCCAGATTCCAAAGGGTCTTGCATGTCATTTTACTCATTTCAGTTTTGGACAAATTGTTTTAACAGGGGCGAGAGCTTTGGAGAGTGGAGGGGACAGAACTAATTTAAAACAGAAGTAAGGTGTGTCAACGTAGAAGGTGTCCCTGAAGAGGCACATGCAAGTTGCTAGGGAAAAGGAATAATCTTTCCATAGCCTTCCCTCCTGCCCATTTTATGTTGAACTCTCTCAGTCAATCAAGCCGTTTACGTTTCTTTTCTTTCTCTAGGTTTCCATAATTCATGTTTTTCTGTTATTGGTTCATTCACAAGGCTATTTCACATGATGCTGATATTGCAAGCAAGGGAATGGTTGCGTAGAACAACTTTTCTAGAATGTTCCTTGAGTAATATTTGAGTTAGGGTTGCTAACCTCCAGGTGATGGCAGAAGATCTCCTGCTATTACAACTGATCTCCAGCCGATAAAGATCAGTTCACCTGGAGAAAATGGCCGCTTTGGCAATTGGACTCTATGGCATTGAAGTCCCTCCCCTCTCCAAACCCCACCCTTTTGAGGCTCCACCCCAGAAACCTCCCGCCGGTGGCAAAGAGGGACCTGGCAACCCTCATTTGAGTGCCTCGATACTAATACCCAGTTAATAGGACGATTGCTAGAAGCAGTTAAGCACTTTTTGAAATGGCCTGTTATGTATGGGCAGTGTTCTCTTAACAATTTGACAGTTTCTTTGCTTTTGGTAACTGAGGACTAGTTTTTAAAGGTCTCTTCTACACAGAAAAGTACATTCCAGGAAGAAAGGTTGTGGCCTTAAAGTCATGTGAGCTCCCACCTGCATCCCAGGCACAGTTTTATGACCTCAGCATGAACCAGACCTGAGACTAACCTTTGTCCTAGTGCAGTAAAAGCCATGTTTCTATTGATGTCTGTAAGTGGAATTTAGTCAAAGAGTACCTTTCCTTTGGGAATGGTTGCATTCCAATGGCGTTCCTTTAAACAGCAATAAAATGTGTGCTAGGCTCTTGTCTTTCTCATTTGGCTTTAGTAATGACCACCACAAATTGGCTCGACTTTTCTGCCGCTTCACTTTCACCCGACAACACTTGATTGGATTGGTTTTCCTCTTTAACAGACTGCCACGCTCCACACTTCAAAACTGGAGTATTGCTGAATGATTTAATGTTGTCTTTTCCCTCCTACAGCTTGACGAGTGAAAATACAGTGAAGGAAAAGAAAATGGAGCTTCTGTTTTTATTAGCCTTCGTGCTCCTATTGCCTCAGAGCAAAGGGAACCCATTAAGTGGAGACGATGACGGCTACCAAAGAACGTTTGAAGACTTGAAGAGGGAAATAGCTGGTTATTCAGACATTGCCAAGAAAATTATCGACCTCGCTGTTTACGGCAAGGCCCAGAATAGATCCTATGAAAGGCTTGCGCTTTTTGTGGACACTATTGGACCAAGATTAAGTGGCTCAAAAAACCTAGACTTGGCTATCAAGTACATGTATAAAGCCTTGAGTATGGATGGCCTGGAAAATGTCCACTTGGAACCAGTGAAAATCCCCCACTGGGAAAGGGGGAAAGAGGCAGCAATGATGGTGGAACCTCGCAATCATAGCATTGCCATTTTAGGGCTTGGTGGCAGCATTGCAACTCCTCCTGAAGGTAACCAAGCTTCCTTAAGAAGACCTATGTTGTTCATTTGTTTGATCTAGGATAAAATTGGGTGTTCCTTATCAAAGAGTGATCAGTCCATTTTGGTTCTGCTTCTTTAGTGTAGTGGTTAAGAGCAGTGGTTTGGAGCGGTGGACTCTGATCTGGAGAACCGGGTTTGATTCCCCACTCCTCCACATGAGCGGCGGAGGCTAATCTGGTGAACTGGGTTGGTTTCCCTGTTCCTATACACAAAGCCAGCTGGGTGACCTTGGGCAAATTACAGCTCTGTTCGAGCTCTCTCAGCCCCACCTACCTCACAAGGTATCTGTTGTGAGGAGGGGAAGGGAAGGTGATTGTAAGCCGGTTTGAGTCTCCCTTAAGTGGTAGAGAAAGTCGGCATATAAAAACCAACTCTTCTTCTTTATCTACCTCTTTCTAATTTTTAAATTGCTACATAGCACAGACCCCAGTATTATATCTGTGAGACCTCTCACCAGTTGATAGGGTTGCCAATCTCCTGGTGGCTGGAGATCTCCCACTGTTACAACTGATCTCCAGCCGATAGAGATTAGTTCACCTGGAGAAAATGGCTGCTTTGGCAATTGGGCTCTATGGCATTGAAGTCCCTCCCCTCTCTAAACCCGCTCTCCTGAGGCTCCTCCTAGGGCTGTTGAATTTTAAAAAATTCGGTATAGTTCGGATTCGGCCGAAGTCCGAACTCCCCCACTTCGGATCCGTTCAATTCGGCGGGAATTCAAAGTTCGGAAAAAAATTTGGCCGAATAAAGCCATTAAAAACACAATCGCACCTTTCCGCGGCTCTGGAGGGGCATTTTTGGGGTTAGAGGTCCCAAACATTCGGCAGAGCTTCAAAGGACGTTTATTGAAAGACTCCCCAAGTTTTGTAAAGATTGGGTCAGGGGGGGCTGAGATATGGGCCCTGAAAGGGGTCCTCCCCACCCTTAATGTGCATCTCTCAGCAGAGCTTGCCGCCCACGCACAAAGCTCCCAGCCCCGACAACAGCTGAGAAATTTGCAAAGCAACTGCAAAACAACTGCAAAACAACACAACCTTGTTAAACAACACCTTTACAACACACAACTGAAACCTCCCCCCTCAAACCAGGAAGCGAGAGACTCGAGGGGGAACACACACCCCAGGCAGAACCGACGAAAGCCCCCTTTGGCTTCCCACCCACCCACAGAAACTGCTCCCTCCCCCCACACACACAGAGACTCTGCTTTCCCCACACACACACACACATACGCAGGAGAAAAATTATAGATTAAAGCCCCCAAAGGGGTCTTACTGTGGCTGTCTTCTGTTCCATCAAGAGGGGCTGAAGAGGACTTGTAATCCAAGATGATTCCAATTAGGCACGGGACGTTTTGCTCTGGAGAAAATGCACAGGATCGGCTGATCCATTCATCCCAATAGGGGAAAGGGGAAAGGGGAAAGGGGAAAGCCCATATCTCGGGACCCCCTGACCCAATGTTCACAAAACTTGGGGGGTATCTTAAGAACACTGGTCTGAAACTCCGCTCAAAGTTTGGGATCTGCACCGCCAAAAATGCGCCCCCTGCAGCCATGGAAAGAGAAAAGGGGGGAGGCGATATTTCTGCCCCCACTGAACCCATCTTTACAAAACTTGGGTAGTATCTTAAGAATACTTGTCTGAAGCTATGCTAAAGGTTTGGTGGCTATATCCCCAAAAAAGCGCCCCCTGCAGCCACATAATTGGAAAAAGGGGGAGAGCCCATATCTCGAGACCCCCTGACCCAATGTTTACAAAACTTGGGGGGTATCTTAAGAACACTGGTCTGAAACTCCGCTCAAAGTTTGGGGTCTCTACCCCCAAAAATGCACCCCCTGCAGCCATGGAAAGAAAAAGGGGGGAGCCCATATCTCGGGACCCCCTGACCCAATGTTTACAAAACTTGGGGGGTATCTTAAGAAGCTTCATCTGAAGCTCCAGTGAAAGTTTTGTGTCTGTACCCAAAAAAATACGCCCCCTGCAGCCACAGAAAGGAGCGAATGTGCACAAGCACCCCCCCCACACACACACACGAGGATTTCGCTCTCTCTCTCTCTCTCCCTGGCCGGGCCGCACATCAGCTGATTCCTCCAGTACTCAATCCTGACTGATTGGCCAGAAGAAGACCCAGCTTGGCCACCGATTGGCCGGGGGGAGGAGAATGCTGCTTACTGACGGTTATGCTGCTTACTGAAGGCCCTGAATTTGCCAAATTTATTCGCGAACTCCCGAACTCGCTGAATTCGGCCCCCCCGGTTGCCCGCCAGTTTTGAGTTCGGTTCCTCCCGAACTAAAAACCACCGAATCAGGGGAAATTCGGCTGATTTTCATTTCGGGCCGAACCGAATCAACAGCCCTAGCTCCTCCCCAAAAATCTCCAGGTATTTCCTAGTTCGGACCTGGCAACCCTACCAGTTGAGGTCTATCTGACCAGCACTGTGCAAAATCTTGTCTTTACAAATGGATGGCTTGAAGCAGGACCTTAACGGATAAAACTCCTAAACTACAGAATCTCCTTCACGAAGAGGTTAAACAATTTATTTCTCTATTGCGGTTCTGGAATGTGAAGGTTTCCGACTCTATCTTGAGAAATTTCTGGAGATTGGTGGGAGGGGGAGAGAGCTCATTGGGAATGTGGTGTAGGGTTTCCTGGCCCCTGCTAGGGGCATGGGAACCATGCTCCAGGCAACCCCCCCCCATACCAATCAGCTGGCAGGCGGGGAACTTACTGCTAGCAAAAGAAGGCCTAGGCCTCTGTTGCCAGCAATGTGGCAATGCCACATTGCCAGTGACCCAGGGGTGCTTTGGTATTTGCGCCAAAACTCTGTGGTAAAAATTACTTCTACCAGAGTTTTTGCCCAAATACCAGGGTGTCCCCCATCGCTAGCAATGTGATGATGTCACTTCTAGTGCATGCCAGAAGAGATGTTGCCAGGTTGCTGGCGACACTGGCCTATGCCTTCCTTTGTTCCCAGTAAGCTCCTCACCCCCTGCTTGTTGTCTGGGATGCCTGGAAACCCTGTTGTGATGCCATAGAGTTCACCCTCCAAAGTTGCCCTTTCCTTCAGGGGTAGGGTTGCCAGGTCCCTCCTCGCAAACTCAAAAAAGTCATAAAAATAATAACATATAATCAGTGTTGACGATAATAACCAATTGGGATGAATAATAAACAATAATAATTAAAGAAGTAAAAGTAAAATTGAACAGCCTTAAATCATTTAAAAGTCATCGAAAGGTCAGTAGAAGCAGTACCAGGTGATAAGAACCATTTGGGATGGGAATCAACCAAAATCTTAGAAAAAGACTGATGATCAGAGCCTGCTCATTTAAAAGTTATCGAAAGGTCAGGAGTAGCAGTACTTAGTGTAGTACCCACCTTATAAGGAAAGGACCTTGTTTGTGGTGGCATCTTAACTTTGGAACAGCCTCATGATGGCTATTTGCTTGGTGTTCCAAAGTTAAGATGCCACCACAAACAAGGTCCTTTCCTCATAAGGTGGGTACTACACTGAGCAGGCTCTGAAGAAGTTTGTTTGACAGAATTATTTATACCCTGCCTTTTTTCAAATTGCACAGAAGACAGCATCCAACAAAAATAATTTGCAATAAAATAATTTTGCAAATAAAAACTGAAAAGACAGGAGAGAGTTATTAAGAACTGCTATGAAACAGTCTCCATACAAAAAGTACAATTATTCGAAGAGGAGTGGGGAGGAAGCCTAGAGAAAACCAATTACACAGAAAGAAAGAAAACAACTCAGCTAGCAAAATGCCTATGGGGGTGTTTTCATCTGTGGCCTAAAGCTCAACAGACTTTGTTCCAGGTGAGCCAGTGGCGGGGAGGACATTCCAGGCACCCCCATTAAAAAGCCCTATCTGTGATTCTTGACTCACTTCACCTCCTAAGGCACTCACAACAGGGAGGGGGGCACTCTGATGAAGATCAGGGCAGGTCTGAACGAGAAAAGAGGCCCCTTCAGGTACCTCTTTTTGCCTATGATCTCAGACAGGCTTTCTTACATTAAGCATCAGAAGACTATAGTTGTCTTCTGTGGTCAAAGACTGAAACTGGGTAAGATGAAAAGGTTAATTCTGATTGATCGTCATTAGAAGCCCTTGTCCCTCTGTGCCATTTATATGTGGTCTGTGTTTCCCTGTTTATAATGCCGGCTTTCTATACTTAGAAAACTGAGTGAGAATTACATTTTGAATCAACCTTAGCAGAATTGTTAGGCACAGGCCCTGAAAAGGAGCAAGCATCTTGAGACCTCCTGGGGGGGGGGGTGCCTTTCATTACTGCAGCAAGGAACTGTCAAGAAGAGCTACTGTTCTTTCTCCCCTTGATGAGCAATCATGAGCACATGTTATTATGTTTTATCACTTGATGCAGTGTATAAATGGCACGTTGGGATGAATTACCTGCTGCCAATCCTGCTCATCTGTTACCAAAGCTAATATGTCATGCAGATTGCAGAGCCAGCCTGCAGAGACCTTAATTTTTTTCTGGCGGAAAACGAAATTTTTGCAGATACCTGGCTTCATTTCCACTGGCATCCCTCCAGCCTTTAGGATGATCCTGTCACTGGGACATTTCTTAGCTATATGGTTGAAACTCTTCGTCATTAGGAGCAGCTGGAGCCTCGCAGTTCAGCCACTTACATGCCAACAATAACAGCGGTAGATGTTTGCACTTGGCGCACAAATGTGGCATGTTTGGCACTTTTGAAAAAAAGTTGGAAGCCAGGACAGTCAGCCAATTAGAATTTCCTCACCTTTCTTATTTTATTTCTGGAATAAGAAGCCCCAGTCTTTCCCCAGCTTCTCTTGCAACATTCCAAACAATACCTTTAGTATATCTAAAAAATCGTTAAAAGGAAGCCAGCTTGCGTGATTTATAGAACAGTGTGTCCACATCTGATCGATTTCAATGGTTTTAGAAGGATGCAGCTCCATTTAGGATTGCACTTAGTCTAGAAAGGATGAACACATGAAGCATAGGGTTTCCAGCTCTGGCTTGGGAAATACCTGGAGATTTTGGAGGTGGAACCTGAGGAGGGTGGGGTTTGGGGAGGGGAAGGACTTCAATGAAATATAATGCCATAAAATCCATCTTCCAAGGGAGCCATTTTCCCCAGGTGAACTGATCTCTATCACCTGGAGATCAGTTGTAATCCCAGGAGATCTCCAGCTTCCACCTGGAGGTTGGCAACCCTATGCCTTGTACTGAATCTGGCCATTAGTCCATCAAAGTCAGTATAGTCTATCCAGACTGGCAGTAGCTCTCCAGAGTCTCAGGCAGAGGTCTTTCAAGGTGCCGGGGATTGAACCTGGGACCTTCTGCATGCCAAGCATGCTCTGCCTTTGAGCCACTGCCCCTCCCCAAACTTGCAGTCCAGAGACATCTGAAGATCCGCAGTGATGGGATTTTTTTCCTTATAGTTCCCATCTGACCAAATTCATGGTACCGGCCAATCCATTAGTATTTCCAACTGGTCTGGATTGGGTTTCATTGAGCTCACCTGTATGCAGTGCCCCATCATGGTGCAAGATTAGGATTGGAGAAAATGAGAGAAAGGGAACTGGACAACGTAAGAATAACAGAAGCACTGAACTTCTTGATGCCTTGTTATTTATAAGCTCACCCCCTGGCCTTGCATCATACCCAGCAGAAAAGAGTGGGATTCTGGAGTGAGAAATACCAAGGAGATGATAAACCTCCACCCATAATGTTCTCTAGAGGCCTCCCTACTAACAATGAACAAAGCTACTCAAGAGCAGTCTATCAAAACCTGCCATAATCCTGATGATTACGTTAATAATATATAGTGCTTTCAAATGTTCAAAGCACATTCCGGACATTTTATTGTTCTCATCCTTGCAACAACCCTGCAAGGTATGTCATCAGTATTATTGCAGATATGGAGGGAAGGCGGTGCTGAGACAAATGTAGTGTTTTGCCTAAAGGTATTTAGTGAATTCTTGGCAGAGATGGGATCTGAACTGGAAACATTCAGATTGTGGTTTGGCCTGTTAACAGTGCAATCCTAAAAAGTTATACCTTTCTAGGTCCATTGAAGTAAATGAGTTTAGAAAGGTAGAACTTACTCCCAGGAAAGTGGTCTTAGGAAGGTACTGTTAGTTACTCTGCTGTACCAGCTCCTCACTTCTGTGCATATATATGATTTTGAATTACACTGGTACAAAGTAAGCGTATATGCGTGTGCAGAAGAAGAAGAAGAGTTGGTTTTTATACCCCAGTTTTCTCTATATTTAAGGAATCTCAAACCAGTTTACAATTGCTTTCCATTCCTCTCCCCACAACAGACACCTTGTGAGGTAGGTGGGGCTGAGAGAGTTCAAAGAGAGTTGTGACTGGCCCAAGGTCACACAGCAGGCTTTATGTGGAGGAGTGGGGAATCAAACCCAGTTCACCAGATTAGAGTCCACCATTCCTAACCACCGCTCTTAACCACTACACCACACTGGCTCTCGTACAGGGTCATGGTTGGAGTCATTTATGCAGGGCGTTCAGAGCCAAGAACATCAGTTTGCTATGCATGGTGGTGTCACGTATAGAACACTAAAAACTTGTGGTTTGTGGATTAAATGCACCCAGATAAGATTGCATTAGGGATTATATTAAAGAATTTCAGACAGACTCTGATTCTTTTTCATTCTTTCCAGAGCCTATGGAAAAAAAACGCTTTTCACTTTTACTGACGTGTTTTGTGGCTTCTAGGTGAAATGCATAGCGGTGGAATTCCAGGCATCCGTTATGACTTCTATATTTAGCGGCAAAGTCTAGCTCTCATTGTTGAACAGTTTCCACTTATCTCTGTAACGAATCCGCAAGATTGGATCTTAAGTGTTGTGGTCATCTTGTGAAGGATTCTGTAAAAGCCATGAAATGTGGTTCCCAAATGAAATGTTTGGTGAAAATTTATGTGTGATGATGGCAGAAGGAGTTTAAAATAATGGTTACCGCCGTTACCTATAAACGTTTATTCGTTCTCCCAGCCAACGGGTAAGCAGAGAGGAAATGCTTTGAGAGGTTTTACTTGCCTTGACTGAACAGTTTGCGTGTACTGGAAATTCAGAAGTGGGAGATTTTTTTTTTAAAGAGAGACCATAAACCTGATGGTTGTTTCTGCAGTCAGCCTTCTGTTTTTTTTTTTAAAGAAATGATTTTCACATCATGGCTAAAAATGGCGCTCTAAGAAAGATGCTGGATTTATTTCAATGGTTCTCAGGCAAGACGGTTTTCTGGAGGCTTGTGCCCTTTGTAATAATTGTTCATGTTGTTCAGCAGCAAGGCCAGAAAGCATGGTATAATGGCAATATTTGGAGAGCATGTATATTTAACGTGCAAATCATTGTAGCCATGCACATTAAGCCACATAACCTAACCTTTTAATTATTGATTATTAATTATTATCGCCCTCATCCCCAGAAAGCAGAGTTCAGTGTGCTGCCAATTAGTCAGTCAAGAGGCAAGAACTCTTCTGTTGTGGGGAGGGGAAGGGAAGGAGATTGTAAGCCGGTTTGAGTCTCCCTTAAGTGGTAGAGAAAGTCGGCATATAAAAACCAACTCTTCTTCTTCTTCTGGACAAGAGTTTTGGCAGACCAAATGTAATCTCAGGCCTCTTGTAGCCTTTCACTTCCTAGTCTATGAATACACACAATATATGTAGGCATTCAGCTTGCCAACTTCCAGGTGGAGCCTTGAGATTTCCCAGAATTACAACTCATCTCCAAACTACAGAGCTCAGTTCCTCTGGCGAAAATGGCTGCTTTGGAAGGTGGGCTGTATGGCATTGTACCCTGTTGAGGTCCCTGCCCATCCCAGGCTCCACCCCTCAATCTCTAGGAATTTCCCGGTGTGAAGTTGGCAAGCCTAGTAGGCATGTTGCAGCATATTTTGTATTCATAAGTGTCAATGCCATCAGGAAGGTGAGGCAGCTCCTCCAGGTGATGGCTCTGGGTGGGTGCTCTAATGGGTAGCAGAGTAGGAGACAGAACCACAGAGCCACGTTCTACTGGGAAATTCTCTAGTACAAGCCCCAGTGAAATGGATAAGAGCTGTGTGCAAGTGGTCCCCCTTTGTGCAACACACATTGGCCTCAATGCTGATTATTGACAGGGGGCCCACCTTGAGGTCACTAACTGGGCAGAAAGGCAGGGTGCAACTGTCACTTTGATGTTTTTTGTAAAAAAATCAGGCACCAAGTAACATCTATGGCCTGCGTCCATTCATAACTGTGATGATTTTTCTATTCCAGGCATTACAGCGGAAGTCTTAGTGGTGACCTCCTTTGATGAGCTACGCCAGAGAGCTCAAGAAGCGAAAGGCAAGATCGTTGTTTACAACCAGCGTTATGTCAGCTATGGCGAAACAGTACAATACAGGGGACGAGGAGCCGTGGAAGCTGCTAAAGTGGGAGCGAAGGCATCTCTTATCAAGACTATTGCTCCATTTTCTATAAATAGGTAAAAGGTTGTTGCTTAGCGCATGTATGTTTCCCCTCTTCCTTTGCTGAGTGTTGCAGATTGTCAGCATGTATGTTCTCAATAAGAAATGGGAGGTCTATTCAGAATCTCTTGCCGTATATTATTTTGTTGTTGTCGTCCTTCTGTTGCTTGTTTACCTGCAGATCTGATATCTCACACTGATTTTCATCTGGAATCTCAGTAGCTGTTTGGGAGTTTCCTGGTTACATGAATAGCTTGTATCATCACAGTTCTTTCGGTGGGGTAGGAGCATTTTGTTTAACACAAGTTATGGCTCAGTCACTTTCTCAAATTGACTCTTGTACCTGATCTTAAAAGGGGAATTGTGAGTTTCCATGAATTGCAGTTTAGTTATTAGCGGGAATATTAATAAGGAGAGGCTGTGGCTCAGAGGTAGAGCATCTGGTACACATGCAAAAGGTCCCAGTTTCAGTCTTTAGCATTTGACGATAAAAAGCATTAGGAAGTAGGTGATGTGAAAGACTTTGACCTGAGACCCTGGAGAGTAGCTGCTGGTCAGAGTAGACAGTACTGACCTTGATAGACCAATGGTCTGACTCAGTGTAAGGAAGTTTCATGTGTTTGTATGCTACTTTTAATTACTGAAGGAGGATGCTTCTATTGCTTTGAAGTATTATTTTGTTTGTTCTCTCAGCTCTAGTGGAGGTCTCTGCTGCTTCTGTATGACACAGGGAAACTGAATCCGAGTGACAGATTTGTTCAAGGTCATCTCAGTGAGTTTCTGGTTTGGATGGGCTTGGAATACATGTGTCTCATATTCAGGTAGGATGCTGAAGATGCAGCATTGCTGGCTTCTTTCTCTCTGTGTGTGATCCTCAGCAGAGTTACAACACCCGCCTTGACTTCAATAGACTTAGAAGGGTGTTACTCTGCTTGGGGTGGCATTGAAAGTTTTTCAAGAGCTGCTGTCGTTGTTATTACTACTGATATTACACACACATTTGACAGCTGTCTGCGTCAATATACCATGGTACTGGGAACTTTCCATAAACTCACAATAATATATTTACCAAAAATCTAGATGTACATGCCCCTTCTCACCTGAGAAATTCTGCTAGACCTATCAAAACTTTGTAATGGTTGCCTTTTGAAATGTCTCCTCTGGAACACCTGCATTCCCTATGGGTTTAGCTGTTGGGGAAGTGTTGGTGACAACTCAAATAAGAACACAATGTATGTATATTAGTTGTGTTTCCCCATGTTTCACTGTTGAGCCCAGTATTTGGCCTGTATCAGTCAGAATAGAAAAAAACAAATACAAAACATAAAATAAAAACAGAAGTCAGGAGTTGGAATATGAGCTCTAAAGGCTCAAGAAAAGATCAATGCTGTGACTGAATACCCAATTCAAATTTTTTCCCCCTCCAGTTCACAGTGTAGCATGCTCCATGAGCAACCAAAATGATCAGGGGACTAGAGCAACTGCCCTATGAGGAGCAGTTAAAACGCTTAGGGCTGTTTAGCCTGGAAGGAAGGCGGTTAAGGGGAGACATGATAGAGGTCTATAAAATTATGCATGGTTTGGAGAGAGTGGACAGGGAGAAGCTTTTCTCCCTCTCTCATAATACTAGAATGTGGGTGAAGCTGCTGAAGCTGGAGCGTGAGAGATTCCAAGCTGATAAAAGTAAATATTTCTTTACGCAACACATAGTTAAGTTGTGGAACTCCCTGCCCCAGGATGTATTGATGGCTGCCAACTTGGAAGGCTTTAAGAGGGGAGTATTCATGGCTACTAGTAAAAATGGATACTAGTCATGATGCATACCTGTTCTCTCCAGGATCAGAGGAGCATGCCGAATATATTAGGTGCCGTGAAACACAGGCAGGATGGTGCTGGTGCAGTTGTCTTGTTTGTGGGCTTCCTAGAGGCACCTGATTGGCCACTGTGTGAACAGTCTGCTGGACTTGATGGGCCTTGGTTTGATCCAGCATGGCTTTTTTAATGTTCTTAGCACATACATAGCATCTTTTCAGGGGCTCTTCTTGCCTTAATATTTGATGGGTACGCATGGCTTAGGGAGATCATATTCTGAATCTCATCCTTCCACGTTCCACATAGGGGAGTCCAGGCCATCATCAGAAACCCTTCCAACATTCCATGTTACATCAGTGAGGGAAAATTAGCTGCCACAGGAGGCTCTTTTCAGGAGGCTTCCATGTTCTCCAGCCATTTCTGTGTGACAGCTGAGGAAAGTTCTGAGGGAGTGAAACAGTTGCTTATTTTCACCCCTTAACATATGAAAATTGAATCATGGTATTTCAGAAATGAGCTCTATCTAACATTTATGATATGCAAGTGAATTGTAAAAGAGCTGAGAATGAGCGTGGTTCTTTCAGACAGACCGTCTGTAGCTTTGCCTGTTAAAGCGGCTTAGCTGCAGATTCTTGGTCCTGATTTCTTGACAACCAAGAGGCCTGGAACATTGTTTTTGTAAGGAAAGCTAACATTTATGAGGCCAAGAGAAAACTGCACAATGTTATTGAAACTGCCACAGCCCTGTCCTCTGAAACAAACCTATGTGAAACTATTGTCGAAGGCTTTCACGGTCAGAGTTCATTGGTTCTTGTAGGTTATCCGGGTTGTGTGACCGTGGTCTTGGTATTTTCTTTCCTGATGTTTCACCAGCAGCTGTGGCAGGCATCTTCAGAGGAGTAACACTGAAGGACCAGTGTTACTACTCTGAAGATGCCTGCCACAGCTGCTGGCGAAACGTCAGGAAAGAAAATACCAAGACCATGGTCACACAGCCCGGATAACCTACAAGAACCTATGTGAAACTGCCTTGCGCTCCACAAGGCCCTTGATCCACTCTCTCTAGTATTGTCTGCCGTGGCAGGCATCAGATCTCCATGTTCCTCTACAGAGATCTATAGCATTGCTACTGAAGGTTCATTACGAAGAATTGCCCCTGAGATTATGCATGGAAAGGGCACACTTTCCCTCTTGACCTGTGGGCCTGCTCATTAATTATAATGTGCATCTTTTACAAAAAAAAAAAGAAATGTTTTAAGAACACAAGCAGTGTTTCTTGGTCTTGGTCTTCTAGAGACCATGGATTCTGATGGAAACCATGGGTCAAGGAAACATCACAGGGCGGAGCTGAAACAAGACGGTTTAGAGGAGCTTCCAAAGAGCTTGATGGAGACTGCTGTGGTCTGGGAGCCTGACGTGGCATGGTGAATTGAAAGAGATGCAAGAAAATGCAGCCAAACCAACTTACCTGCTTATTGTTCAATCTTAGTAAAAGGTTCCCTGTGGTTCAATTTTAAGGTAGAGATAGCAGGACAAGAGGAGATTGTCTGAAGCATAAAAATCAAAGGAATTTGAAGAGGAAGGACTTAAGGATGTATAGCTAGATTGATGATTCAAGTGCTGAAGCTTCTGTCGTAGGTTCTCAGCCTGAATGAAGGTTTTTTTTTTCCACTGTGCCTTTTGTATTGTACATGATTACTTAATGACAAAGACCAAAAGCTCTGCTGGAAGGAACGTCATGCTGTGCAAAACCGTGGCTGCAGCCAACTAAGTACACTTTGATGAGGACGATGAGTCCCAAATACTGTTCCCAAAGAACAGTTAAAGATGGTAAGCTACTTAATAATGGATAAACAGCAAAGCTGCTGAATTCTAGCTCCAGAAAACCTTTCGTTTAAGAGAAAAGTTAAGGTTACTGCAATTTAGGAATGAAAACCATGGACATTAGAAGTTGAGGCTCATGCCAGAACTTCCACACCATGTAAACAGTAAAGATGGATTTGCATATTGGATTTGCTTATATATTTTTCTGTCTGATGCATTTTTAAACCTGAACTTCATTCAAGAAGCTCGGGGTGGCATACATTGCTGTTTCTCCACCATTTTATCCTCCGCCATTTTACCCTATGTAGGCAGAATGGGCGGTGAGTGCTACATGGTCATCCAACAAGCTCCATTGCAAAGCAGAGGATTTTAATTCAGTCTTCCAGATTGTAGTTTGCCTCTCTAAATTCTTCACCTTTTCAGCCCCAGTCATCTTCTGCGGGTTTGAGGCACTAATGAAACTGATGTCAGTCTGATGAAAATGGTATGGTAAAATATGTCAATTCTAAATGTTTAGTTATGAAAACTGTGCTCCTGTGCACGATTGGGCTATGCAGCTGAAAAAAGACTGTGCTCAAAAGGAAAACCAGTGCTAAGGCACAACTGGGGCATCATATTTGTAGATCTATTCTGCTCTGCTTGTAAATAGTAAACATATAATTAATTCATTATAAAAGAACCAAACTCTTGCAAAACCCAGCCCCATACAAATTTACTCATAAATATGGAAATTTACCTCCTCCTGCCTCTCACTTGAGTGTTAATATTAAGTGTTAATATTGAGTGTTAATATTAATACAAAATGAATTAAGCAACAAAATCCCAATAAAAACAGGTAGCAAAATATATTATTAAAATGATGTCATAAAAATCAGCCACTCCATCAATAACCAAGACAGGATTTAAGCCCAGTTTGTGTATGTGTGTTAAGTGCCATCAAGTCGCTTCCGACTCAAGGTGACCCTATGAATCAGTGTCCTCCAAAACGTCCTATCGTTAACAGCCTTGCTCAGGTCTTGTAAGCTGAGGGCTGTGGCTTGCTTGCTTGAGTCTATCTCATGTTGGTTCTTCCTCAAAAGCTAGGGCAAAATTAAAAACCAGGTATCATGGGGGAGGAAGCCAGAAAGACACATCTGGTACAACAGTCACTGAACAACAAAGTCAACAAAATATCTGGGGAAACAAGTGCATTTTTTATCCTGGTTCTGAAAACAGGAAGCAGTAAATCCATGCACAGAGTATTAGTGTGGGCTGGATGCTTTTTAAGGCAGTGTACCATTTATGCTCCTAAAAGAGTTCTCAATGTTATGTAAAACATTTGATTTAGGGGCTAATTAAATTGACAAGCAAAAGTTTGCAGTTGGGTAGAGTGGTATAGAGCTCATGCTTTGCACATGGAAGATCCTAAATTCAACCATTAGCATCCTCCAGTTGAAGGATCTCAGGTACAGATCCTGGAAAAAATTCTCTCTTTCTGAAAGCTATGGCCACTCAGACTAGACAGTTCTGAATGGTGGAAAGATCTGGAATGGTGAAAGGCAGCTTTGTATGTTCAGATACATACACTGAATTCAGAAATAAGGGACATGAATGCAGATGGAGTATGCCAAAGCTGGCTGTCACTTGTAATTGGGCACTGCAGAGTTTTAGCTTTCCAGTTAAATGAAGGGAGATATGAAAGGGATGCCAAGAATCAATTTGTTTTAAAGGTACCCAATCTGTAATCTTAGATGGAGAAAGTTCAGTGTCATTCTTAAATGCTCTTGTAAAATTGGAGATTATCAAAACACCCTTCTAATACAATAAGAAGTGAGTTTATTTTTTTGCTCTTCTGTTAATTTAAGATAGATAATACAGGAGCCTCATGTCGTTGTGGCCACTGCACAGGGACCGAGTGATGGGAGGCAATGTCCTAGCCAGGACAGATTTTTCGGTCTTCAACGCCTCCTCTTAGCCACCTGCTGCATCTTTTCTGTCTGTCCTGGCAACCAACTGCGCTGAGTAGACTCTGCTGGACACACAGACGGTTGTCAATCAGCAACAGGTGGCCTTGTCAGCTCAGACTGTGTTGCTTTTTATTGGATTGGTGGAAAGAGTTGACTTCACGTGAATAATCCCCTGGATGTGGAGCCGTGCTGAACCACAGAGAGAGAGAGAGAGAAAACCTGATTTCTAATTAGAGATTTGTAGAGGAGTCCAACACATGTTTTTGCAGAAATAAATGCTCTGTTGTATCTTAGTCGTTTTCTTCCGTTTACAGCTTTGTTTGTAGGGATGAAACTTTTTCTCAAGAAGTCTCAAGAACGACTTTTGGGGGGTGGGGTGGGGGTAATGGAATATTCCACGGAGGAATGGAACACACAAGGAATGGAATACTCCACGGAGCTGGAGACATGCTGAAACAGACGTGTCACAACCCTGGCATCAGCAATCTTCTTCTGCGATATGTGTTATTAAATGTATATTGAGCACAGTGAGGGGAGCAGACAGGCGCCCAAACAAGCAGCGGTATCCTTTAAGGAGGGATGGATGAAACTCCAGGTATCGCCTCACTGAGGTTTGGCTGAAGGGAAAATGGTTTCATTCTGTTCTCTCAAAACTGTGTGGTTTGGATTGTGGGAGCCAAAAACGGCTTCTGCAGTTTACTCCTATCCTCTGAAGGGAAGGTAGTGAAACCGTACTAGCATCAAGCATGCATATAGCTTTAAATTGCTTAAATGAATGAATAGATAATACTGGATCAGAGTGCTTTAGATATTGAAGGGAAATCTAGTGCGTTCTTCCTGCAGACAAGTATTTTTATTCCCTTCCCTTTTGTGTCTGAGAATTTTCTCAGGACAAAAGACCCCCTTCCATACTCAAACTTGCATGCCTCAAGGCCTCTGAGTGGTGGGGGGTAAGCAAAAACAGCTCCCTCGCTCTACACCAGGCACTTTCTATTGTTTCTGGAGTGAGCCCATAATTACTGGACCTGACCCAGAAATGCCAGTAGGGATGGAATTTGTAGATCAGGGATCCTCAACCTTTTTGAGCCTGTGGGCACCTTTGAAATTCTGATATACTGTGTGTGTGTGGTGGGTGCAGCCACAAATTGGCTGCCACAAAATGGCTTCTGCAGGAGGGTGGAGCCAATCACAAAATGGCTGCCACAATTTACCCTCAGTTGCACAGTGAAGATCCTTGTGCTGTGGTGGCAGCTGCTGCCAAAGCAACATATTACCAAGTCTGCAGAGCCGATCAGAGACCTTGCTGGGCAAAAGCCCCACCTGGCTCCCCCCCCCCCCACACACACACACTTTCTAAAAACAATTTGCATCACCAGAAAAAGTGTCAGTGGGTACCATGGCACCCATGGGCACCACATTGGAGACTCCTGTTCTAGACAATGCAGCATCAATCCCCCACTAAAACAGTAATTCCCGTCAACAGTGTCT
Organism: Euleptes europaea; assembly: GCF_029931775.1. NCBI lineage: Eukaryota > Metazoa > Chordata > Lepidosauria > Squamata > Sphaerodactylidae > Euleptes > Euleptes europaea. The sequence continues at coordinate 26,398,989 of NC_079319.1, read as the reverse complement.
AAGGCTCTTTCACACCAGTTTCAATCATTCAGTTTGTCTCTCTTGGTTGTGGCCATATTTGGAACTGTTTCTTTCACACCCTCTTTTTCATGTCGGTTTGTTCCCACTCTGGCAGGAGGAGAGTTTGGCGTGACTTCCAGGTTTTAAGCACACCAGTTCTCACAGGCTCCAATTCATCAAGTACCTTTATCTATCAAGTAGTCAAGAGCCCAGAGAGATGGTCATTTCTACACTTTGTTATAACAGGTGCAGCCTGACTCTGACATTGCCTCAGATCTGGCTGAGTTTCAAAGTTTAGCTTGATTCTTAGAAATTCTGACTCTATTCATCAGAATGTTTCTAGGTCCCTTCATAAAAGTGAGGTAAAATTGGTAGCTGAGTGTTTTCTGATCTCCATCCATTTGAACTGTTCTCTTTCCTGCGAGGATGCCCTCTCAGTATTCTGCTCCACTCCATTTCATGTGAACGCATTAATCTATTCATGTCGATGCAAGGTTATAACATTCCCATGCTTTGTGTGCCTTTTCTTGCCCTACCAGGCTGGCTTCTTCTTAGTCTGGACTTCAAAACAGAAGGTTTATAGCTTTTGTAACAGTACTACAGATTTGCTAGGACTTGCTGGGGGGAGATTTGGAATTGGAATCTTTGGAATATGAACTCTCCCTTTCAGAAATCCATGTCCCAATACATTTTCTGCTTATATATTATATTAGTGTATTCATATTCTTCCTTTCTTCTATCATGGAATTCAATTCAGTGTACCTGGGGGTTCCAGAAGGTCCCCCCATCTAGGAACTGACCAGCAAGGTTGTTGTATCATTTGTCTTCAACAATGTGTCCTCAACAATGGAAGAGACACTATGGGCTCTTTTTTCAGTCTTTTTCAGACGTTACAATCGTGTACTGCAAGCCTACCTACATATTGGGAGCTTGTGCTACACCCGGTCCTCCCAATATACATGTTGTAGTAGAGCTGCTAACAATTCTATAGACATTGACTGACATTGGTTGTTTTTACATTGTTTGTGGGGGAACATCTGATCCCAATTAGTTAAATCACTGCAAGTTTTTGGTGTTGTAGGAATGATCTCCTTAGTTGGACCACAAGATTCCTTTCTGAGATTTAATTGGTGAAAATCATGAAGACTGACTGAAATACCAACATAAAATATCTTCTAAAATAGTTTGTTTGTATTTTGCTTTTCTGCCTTGGGGTTTCTAACTTGAAAATATTCCACTGAGTTCGATCTACAAAATCTAAAGGTGTTTTTTAATAAGCTGGTGTCTCTCAGAAATTGATATACATTGGTTATATTCTAGAGGTTCTGGGGCTCTACGCCTGCTGATAGGTAGTAGTATTCATTGGTATCTTCTATAGAGAAGGGCCTGAATCCAAGTTCCCAGAGCCTAGTTACTCATGGCACTCACTGTGTTACAAATAAGGACTCTGACTGTTTTTAATTTTGGAGACATTCTCCGGGCAGTCATCACTTCCTGTCCTTTGCTTGATGGCAAACTAACAGTGCTGGATGACTGGCTTTTGTGTGTAAAATGCTGTCAGGTCACAGCTGACTTATGAAGACCTCATGGGGTTTTCAAGGCAAGAGACAAACAGGGGTGGTTTGCTATTGCTTACCTCTGCAGAGCAACTCTGAACTTGGTCTCCCATCCAAGTACTAACCAGAGCCGGCCTGACTTAGCTTCTGAGATCTGACAATATCAGGCTAGCCTGGGCCATCCACGACTGGCTTTTACTGCTCATTATATTGCTCATATGATTGACTCAATAAAGAAAGCCACAGCCTTCAATTTGCAAGATCTGAGCAAGGTTGTCAAAGGCAGGACACTTTGGAGGACTTTCATTCATAGGGTCGCCATGAGTCGGAAGCGACTTGACGGCACTTAACACACACACGCATATTGCTCAGCTAATTTTCTCCATCTCGGTAGGTGAGGAAGGCAATGAGAAGCTTTCTTCTAAGCATGACATCAAGGGACAGTCTCCAGGCATTGTTGACTGTTCAGATGATACCTCCAGAATCAATGCCTGGCCACTTTGCAGTGGTGACTGTGATGGGGTAATTAACTCTAGGATGGTTGTGTTTTGGGGGGTAGGGTAATACCAGATCATCTAGAGGAACCCATGTTGCCCCAGAAGGTCGAACCAGAACCAACGGGTTAAAATTAAATCAGAAGAGTTTCCATCTAGACATTAGGAAGAATTTTCTAACAGAGCAGTTCCTCAGTGGAACAGGCTTCCTCGGGAGGTGGTAAGTGCTCCTTCCCTGGAGGTTTTTAAGCAGAGGCTAGATGGCCATCTGTCAGCAATGCTGATTCTGTGAACTTAGGCAGTTCATGAGAGGGAGGGCATCTTGGCCATCTTCTGGGCACTGGGTGTGTGTGGGGGAGGTAGTTGTGAATTTCCTGCATTGTGCAGGGGGTTGGACTAGATGACCCTGGTGGTCCCTTCCAACTCTGTGATTCTATGTGTTATTCACATACTGGGAATTTGTCTAAATTCAAATCTTAGTCCCACTAATGTTGGAAGAATTTTGCCATTGACTTTGATGAGCCTCCACATAGAGAGTCCAACCCCATTATAGGAAATTTTGCTTGTTAAAAACATTGAATCTCCTTGTTCAGCAATCCTAATTTTTCTCCTGGGGCAACTGCTGGCACCAACTCATCAACATTTCATAAGACTCCTAAATGATGCCCTCTTGGGCCAAAAGTAACAGAACTTTGGCAAAAACAAACGGCAAAAACAAACATTGACTTAAAAATCAATAAACAGGAATTCAAATATTTAGTCTTCTAGAGAATGCATGGTATTGATTTGCTCTGCTTTGCCCATATGGAAGCTACAATATGACTGTTAGGATGAAATTTGAACTAGAAGTAGGAATTCACAAGTGGAATGGTTATGTTTTGATGTTTGAACTGGATTTTAAAAAGAGAGAGGCTGGATGTACAGAGTTGGAATATTGGCCAGTGTTAGTTTAGATAGGAAGAGTAATGCATTAGTTTAGATGGGAGGGGAGTGTTCAGGATGTACCTGAATCACAGTATCATAACTGGAAAAGCTAGTAGGCCTTCTGAGTGGTCGGCCACACAAATTCAAGCTTTAGTGTAATGCTGCAGTGGCACCTTTTTTTCAATTGCTGCACAGAATTGCTGCTTAGATGCACCATTTGTGTCCTTGGGTGTGGTGAGTCAAACGCTACTTCCTCCTTGCACCTGGGCACTTAAGAGTGCTTGATCCACTCAGCTTGGCACAAGTTACTGATGCATGAATTGGCCTCTTTGTGTCCTATGCTTTTTGCTGTCTCTTTAGCATTTAAGGGCCACATGAAAGAGCATTGGGAGGTCTCTGACAAGAATTACCGGTGTTTTGTCTGGTCTTGAAAAGCAGCTTGCCGGGGGTGGGGGAGCAGGGCTGTGATGCTAATGAGGGATGTTTGTCTTTTCTCCTCATGATGTTTCCCTGACTGAAAAATGTTCCACTATTCTGCTTTAAGCCCTAAAATGGTAAAATTAGCTCCTGTGCAAGCACTGGGTCATTACAGATCCATGGGGTGAAAGTCACTAGGGCTGTTGAAAAAAAATTCGGTAAAGTTTGGCTTCGGCAAAATTCGGCCTGTTTAAATTCGGGCCGTGCTGAAGTCCGAACTCCCCCGCTTCGGATCTGCAAACTTCGGTGCGAGATCTGGAGTTCGGGGGGAAAATCGCCCCGCCGCGGGCCTTCACGGGGCTTCCATGAAGACACGCGGGGGGCTCTTTAAACAGATCTGCACCTTCCAGCATGAAGGCGCGCGGGGGAACCCCGAATCTGCCGAATTTATTCACCGAACCCCCGAAGTTGGCAAATTTGGCTCCCCCGTTTCCCACCTTTTTTAAGTTCGGTTCGTCCCGAACTAAAAACCGCCGAATCAGAGGAAATTCGGCTGTTTTTCAGTTCGGGATGAACCGAATTGACAACCCTAACGGTCACATCATAACGTATACTTGGCAGAATACATTTACGAAGTGGTTTGCCATTGCCTTCCCCAGTCATCCACAATTTATTCCCAGCGAGCTGGGTACTACTTAGGGTTGCCAACCTCCAGGTACTTGCAGAAACAAACAGCACACAGCTCAATGTTGCAATAAATAGAAGCTATTTAGTAATGTATAAAACAATAAACAAAGGCATAAAACTTATTCCATCAAAGCCTTAATTACATAACACAAATATGAAGGCAGGATTCAAATTCTGTTATCACGTCCAAACATAAGTTCCAAAATCAAAATAGTCCAGTTCAATTAGGTTTCAAGTAGCAGTGTTTCCGTCTAGAGCCAGCGGAATTCCACCATCATTCCAAAATACTATAAATGAAAAGGAAAATGTTCCACATACGGTTGCTCCACCGCTGTTTCAAGAGTACAGAAAATAATTAAGCCGCAAACGGTAATTTCACCGTAGCTCCAAAGTAATACAGAAACCAAAACGATACTTCCGGATCTCGTGATCGTTTCGCGATAGCTTCTTCGGTCGTGAATTCTTACAGTTTATACATGGTATTCAGACCTAAACCACAAAATTAAATCAGCAAATAATAATACCTTATAGTGTACAATATAAACAGAATATACACAATATATACAAATAGCAGCCAACCATATTACAATATGACATAGCTTACCAGTAAGTGACCAGCGACCCATATGGGCTTCTTACTATCTCTGATAGCTGGTGATGAGTGAAGTTGTGATACCTTATTATAAGCAGAATGGTTCTATCTACACAGCTGAAAGGAGTCAAAGGAATCAAAATCTTAAAGGAAACAAGTCAAGTCAAACTCGCTGTTGAGTCCTGAGGGTGACAATGATTTAAATAAATGGATGTACCTCAATTCCTGCTGGTGTAATATTTTCACGATGTCTTCTTGTTGAAAAGGACGAGGTCTATATTGCCACAAAGCAAAAAACAAAACATCATTTTCTGAATGGCCATGTTGCAAATAGTGTTCCGTGAGCGGCGCCTCCAGGGTCCTAGAGTGGATCCTGGCTCTGTGCTCACTGATTCGTATTTTTAATTGGCGGGAGGTGGAGCCAATATAAATTTTTAAACAGGGGCACAGGACCGTGTAGACGACATTTTTGGATAAACAATTAGTAAATTGTTGTAAAGAATATTTGAACTTGATGCTAGATGAGCTGACCTCCTTAATAGGGAGGCTGAAGGGGCACATCGTGCATGTGCCACATTTGTAGTGACCTCGAATGTCGACTCTTGGTTTACTCACAGGGCTATCAGTGCAAACCAAAAAATTACGTAATGTTTTAGTCTTTCTCAGACCAAAGATAGGTGGTTTAGAGCAGCCTGGAATATTGAATAAGATGTGCCAATGGTGTCTAATAATGCGTTGGATCTCATGGGTTAAATGGTTGAATTGAAGGGAGGCAAAGATGCCAGTAGAATCCTCTTGTTGAGCCGAGGACGGTTCCAAAAGAGATTTCCTGTCCCTAAGAGCCACTCTGGCGAGGGCTGAAGAAAGAACAGAGTCATCATACCCCCTTAGTTTTAATGTGCAGCATAAATCTCGTGCTGCTGGACGGAAGTCTGATGTAAACGTAGAATTTCTTTTCAGCCTAAGAAGTTGGCTGAAAGGTAGGTTGCGGCGCAAATGCAGAGGATGATTAGAGGCAAAATGCAACCCTGCGCCCACGTCGGTGGGTTTACGATAGGGTTTCATGGAAATAGTGTTCTCCAGGAGTGGCTATGGGCGCGGCTTGCGCCCCGTCGGTGGCCAATGTGTATATGATCTCCTTTGAAGACACATGGACGGGCCATCCTATCTTCCGGGAACAGGTTCTTTATTATTTTCGTTATATTGATGATTTGTTTTGTATTTTGAATACAGCTGACGCCTTTGACTCCGTTCTCTCGGTTCTTAATTCTTTAAACCCTAACCTCAAGTTCACGGGGCTTTGTGACAAACAGGCAATTGCCTTTTTAGATTTGTGGGTCTTTAGGACCCTGGAGAACACTATTTCCATGAAACCCTATCGTAAACCCACCGACGTGGGCGCAGGGTTGCATTTTGCCTCTAATCATCCTCTGCATTTGCGCCGCAACCTAGCTTTCAGCCAACTTCTTAGGCTGAAAAGAAATTCTACGTTTACATCAGACTTCCGTCCAGCAGCACGAGATTTATGCTGCACATTAAAACTAAGGGGGTATGATGACTCTGTTCTTTCTTCAGCCCTCGCCAGAGTGGCTCTTAGGGACAGGAAATCTCTTTTGGAACCGTCCTCGGCTCAACAAGAGGATTCTACTGGCATCTTTGCCTCCCTTCAATTCAACTATTTAACCCATGAGATCCAACGCATTATTAGACGCCATTGGCACATCTTATTCAATATTCCAGGCTGCTCTAAACCACCTACCGTATTTTCCGGCGTACAAGACGACTGGGCGTATAAGACGACCCCCCCATTTTTACAGTTAAAATTTAGAGTTTGGGATTGTCCCGAGTCCACGGCCTAGGGTCGGCCCTCAGGACTGCGCCCCAACCCTGCGGCCGCCCCCAGACCTCCTGGAGTGACCCAACCCGAGTCCGCGGCCTGGGGCCAGCCACTGGTCCTCCTGGGGCGGCTCAACTCCCGGGGACATGGACAGAGCGGAGGCGGCTCCCCAGGGAGATTCTCCAGTCCGGCTCGGAATTCAGCATTCGGCGTATAAGACGACACCCGGCGTATAAGACGACCCCCGACTTTTGAGAAGATTTTCCTGGGTTAAAAAGTAGTCTTATACGCCAGAAAATACAGTATCTTTGGTCTGAGAAAGACTAAAACATTACGTAATTTTTTGGTTTGCACTGATAGCCCTATGAGTAAACCAAGAGTCGACATTCGAGGTCACTACAAATGTGGCACATGCACGATGTGCCCCTTCAGCCTCCCTATTAAGGAGGTCAGCTCATCTAGCATCAAGTTCAAATATTCTTTACAACAATTTACTAATTGTTTATCCAAAAATGTGGTCTACGCGGTCCTGTGCCCCTGTTTAAAAATTTATATTGGCTCCACCTCCCGCCAATTAAAAATACGAATCAGTGAGCACAGAGCCAGGATCCGCTCTAGGACCCTGGAGGCGCCGCTCACGGAACACTATTTGCAACATGGCCATTCAGAAAATGATGTTTTGTTTTTTGCTTTGTGGCAATATAGACCTCGTCCTTTTCAACAAGAAGACATCGTGAAAATATTACACTAGCAGGAATTGAGGTACATCCATTTATTTAAATCATTGTCACCCTCAGGACTCAACAGCGAGTTTGACTTGACTTGTTTCCTTTAAGATTTTGATTCCTTTGACTCCTTTCAGCTGTGTAGATAGAACCATTCTGCTTATAATAAGGTATCACAACTTCACTCATCACCAGCTATCAGAGATAGTAAGAAGCCCATATGGGTCGCTGGTCACTTACTGGTAAGCTATGTCATATTGTAATATGGTTGGCTGCTGTTTGTATATATTGTGTATATTCTGTTTATATTGTACACTATAAGGTATTATTATTTGCTGATTTAATTTTGTGGTTTAGGTCTGAATACCATGTATAAACTGTAAGAATTCACGACTGAAGAAGCTATCGCGAAACGATCACGAGATCCGGAAGTATCGTTTTGGTTTCTGTATTACTTTGGAGCTACGGTGGAATTACCGTTTGCGGCTTAATTATTTTCTGTACTCTTGAAACAGCGGTGGAGCAACCGTATGTGGAACATTTTCCTTTTCATTTATAGTATTTTGGAATGATGGTGGAATTCCGCTGGCTCTAGACGGAAACACTGCTACTTGAAACCTAATTGAACTGGACTATTTTGATTTTGGAACTTATGTTTGGACGTGATAACAGAATTTGAATCCTGCCTTCATATTTGTGTTATGTAATTAAGGCTTTGATGGAATAAGTTTTATGCCTTTGTTTATTGTTTTATACATTACTAAATAGCTTCTATTTATTGCAACATTGAGCTGTGTGCTGTTTGTTTCTGCAACTAACGTTATCCAGCATAGGTAACTAGTGTTTAGTGTTAACCTCCAGGTACTAGCTGGAGATCTCCTGCTATTACAACTGATCTCCAGCAGACAGAGATCAGTTCACCTGGAGAAAATGGCCGCTTTGGCCATTGGACTCTATGGCATTGACACTCCTTCCCTCCCCAAACCCCGCCCTCCTCAGGCTCCATCCCAAAAACCTCCTGCCGGTGGCTAAGAGGGACCTGGCAGCCCTAGTACAACTAGGGCAAACAGACAGGTAAAAAACAAATATCTGAACAAGCTGGAACCAACTCCTGATAAGATGGAGGGGATGCTGGCTGGTAAGGGTACAGCTTCTGAGGGAACTGTGCCACCTATTTTATATGGGGTTTATCTCTGTGTGATAAATTTGGCTAAAAGCTTGGGAGTCTTGCTAGACCCAGCCCTTTGTTGGAAAAGCCAGTGAATACAGTGGCCAAAAGTGCTCTCTTTCAACTTCCCATAGCATGGAGTTTATTTTCCTTTCTAGACTCCAGTGATCTAACTACACTGATCCATGCTATGGTCACCTCAGGGCTAAACTATTGTAATGCTTTCTATGTAGGCCTGCCCTTGAAGACATCTCAGAAACTTTCCTTGCTCTTAAATTATGATCTAAGGTTATCTGCGATGTATTTTGATGCTCCTCTGTTGGTTGTCTGTTTATTTTTGAGTCCCATTCAGGGTGCTGAGTCTTAACATCAAAGGCTTTTATGGCCTGGGAACCACATACTTGATGGAGCAAGATTTGAGGCCAATAGCATCTTGAACACCAACAAGATTTCGAGGGCATAAACGTTCGAGAGTCAAAGCTCCCCTTGTCAGATACGTGATGGACCGTCTCTTTCCCTATGAACCTCTGCAGCTGCTCTCCTCAACCCGATAGGGTTTTCTTCTTCTCCTCTGTCTGAAATAATATATAACCTAAAAACCCAATAAAACCTTAAGAGTCTTTTTGTGTCTGAAAAGCACAACATGAAAAATGGGTCGTCTTTGCTGTACATTCAGATGTCCAGTGTGCAGTTGGGGATGCATGAATGTTCCTTTTTTAGTGGGTTTTTAAACATTCGTTTATCTTTTTGCTGTTTCCATTCTGTGGTTATCACTGTGGTTTTCTGTAAATTTGCTTCGAGTATGTATACATACTGTACTTCTTATAGACAGTTATTTTTAATGTCCAATGTACTTTATTTTTAGTGCAATCCTATTCAGGGTTAGTCTAGGCCTATTGAAAGCCTGTGGGCTTCAGATTGGAGTAACTTTGCATAGGTTTACGCTGTTATAATATATTATATATTATGGCACATATTGAACAAGCATATATTTCATGGGGAAAAGTCAGTGAAAGGAAACAGCGTTGTGGAAATAAAAGAACCAGGGTTCGACTGGTACAAGGGGAAAACATCACTGATATGGGAATCAAAACTAGGGTTGCCAGCTATGGGTTAAGAAATACCTGGAGATTTTGTGGGTGGAGCCTAGAGAGGGCGGGGTTCGGGGAGGGGAGATACCTCAGCATGGTACAATGCCATAGAGTTCATCCTCCAAAGCAGCCATTTTCTCCAGGGCACTGATCTCTGTTGTCTGGAGATCAGTTGTAAAAGCGGGAGTTCTCCAGGCCCCACCTGGAGATTGGCAACTCTAATCAAAACATAAGAATTCTAATCAAAACATAAGATAACTTGGAAATTATCTCTAGTTGGAATGGCTACCAGCAAGCTCCCCTGCAATGTACAGCTTGAAACTTAATCTGATAAGCAGTTTTGTTTAGAGTTGTAGTAATTAATGAGGCAGTAAATAAACCTGAATATAGCATACTCAGAGCAAGATATCTACGCTGTCACTTTCTTCAGCAATGCCATCTGTTAGACCATACCACTTGTCATCCAAGCTGTTGTTCCACTGAATCATAGTTTTCCCAAGGCATTTAAATTTAACCAGGACTTTACTGTATAGCTGGCACCTGTTGGAAACAGTGAAAAGGATTTTATAAGACTAGACCTAAAGCTAATGAAAATATCAGTTCAACCTCCAGCCCTTGAATGTTTGCTGCTCTTACGGGCATTAGCACAATCTTTTTAGAAGGTGAGAGGAATCGTATAATCTGTAGAAATGAATTTGCATGCACATGTTGAAATTTGGAATCGAAATGGAACTTTAACAACCAATTATAAATGGGGGGGGCTGAGATTTTGTAAGAGCAACAAACAAAAAAAAGATATGCAGACACATGCAGGAAATGGGGCTTTGAGAGTAATGTTTCCAACTTTCCCAAGTTATCTTTTGGTGGATTTTTGGATTATATAAAACCCCATTTACTGTACGTGCTTCATAATATTTTATTTTTGCTTCTGCATTTTTTATTAAAAAGGTAGGCGCAGCTCTATTAGAAAAAGCATCACATCTAGAAACAAGTAAACATTTGGAAACCGGAAAGCATAAGGGAAGTGGCAAAACCCAAACATATTAAGCATCCCAAATTTTAATCCATTTTCATGATTACATTGAACACTTGGAGGTATACGCACACAAACATAGAGGACACTACCGCTGAAACTTAGTCCATTTCAAATAATGAACAAAATAGTCTTTGTAGTAGTACAACTGTCTCTAAGCCCTTGCCAACTGTTGCCATTTTTTTTTAATGATTAATCTGTTTTGTTTTGCTGTGTTTCTGTCTTGTTTTGTTCACATGGCAACAGTGGGGAAAAATCTCACAATAGTGAAGTCATAAGGTTACCCAAACCCACGTGCCACGCAGTGCATACCACTGCAGTTACAATTACCTTACTCATACATTACAACAATAGAAATTGACCCATTTTTTCTGATTAAAATGTTCAGCCTGCTTTTCTTTTTCGTGGCCTCACACATTTATTGATTAAACAATTAATTTGACTTCTGATAGTTTCTCCAACAATGGCTTTCCTAACAAATAGTTCAAGGAATAGAAGGAGGATCATCTTATTTCTATGTACATGTGCTGAATATTTGACTTGCCAGCTAGGTCAGGGTCCTGTGTTTTTCCATCAATTTGTTTAAAAGCTGGGACCATTAGCTGCTTTGTGAAATTGCATTTGGATACTTTATTTACTGCAGTTCTCTTCCACCACTGCTGGTTTTAACCAAGGACACAATCTGTTCAGGGGTTTTAAGAGATGCTTTAAGGTGCTTTTGGCTATTACCGCACTAGGTATTCCCAGCGATGTATTAAGAGTTTGAAAATGTTATAAAAAACATCGCTTTAAAAGGGTTTTTGGATGCCATGGCTAAAAAATGGTTGGAAGACATCTTCACAGCTAAAGGGGCCAAACAAAGTGCAAACAGTATTTTTTATAACAGTTTCAAACTCTTAATACATCGGTGGGAATACATAGAAAGTGCGAACAGTATTTTTTATAACATTTTCAAACTCTTAATACATCACTGGGAATACCTAGTGCGGTAACAGCCATAGTCTCAAAAAAATGGCAGACCAGGGAACTTGTAGGAATGAGCTATGTCAGAAAAGATCACAAAGGGTTCGTGCTGCCTTATGCAATGTATATTCTTGACTCTTACATGATCCCCTTTTAGTTTTCTTCCAAAGTACCAAACTGACTACGCTATCCTATTCAAGTTACTCCAATCGAAGTCCATTGACTTCAGTGGATTTAGATTGCAGTAACACAGCTTCAGTCTGACCTGGATGGTCCAGGCTAGCCTGATCTCGTCAGATCTCAGAAGCTAAGCAGGGTCGGCCCTGGTTAGTATTTGGATGGGAGACTACCAAGGAATACCAGGGTTGCTGTGCAGAGGAAGGCACTGGCAAACCACCTCTGTTAGTCTCTTGCCATGAACCCCTCCCCCCCAAAAGGGGTCACCATAAGTCGGCTGCAACTTGAAGGCACTTTACACACACAACACAGTTTATGAAAGCACTGTAAGAGTCCCAGAAGATCCATTGTGGACCTATTTCAGCTTGCCCCAGCACTGGGCTATTTATGCTCAAACTACCAACAGAGTCTTTGCCACCTGTTATCTGTATCTCTGAGCTCTGCACCCTGGCACTTTCTTAGGAGGACAGTGTCTTACATGTCGATACCCTTTGAGTGATTTAAAGTGCCTTTGAAGATGGGTCAAACATTTAACTTCTATTTTCTGTTTCTGGATTCCATCGAACATTTGTTTAAGATTGCACACTACCTCTCTTTGAATGTCTCATTATGAGGGAACATGCCAGGAATCTTTCTCATTCTTAATCCCCTAGGGATGATCTTGTTCCTACAATAATCTCTCAGTGCCCCCGCGAGTGTTTCCAACTTCTTCTTTTTTTGAGGTTGCATTTTTTGTATTCATCCCACTTATTAGAAGTTGCAGTATCTCTATCCATGCAGAAAAAAATAGGGTTTTTTTTTCAAAATAGAGGCTATATGATCATTATGATAGCTGAATCCGTTAAAATCTCTATGTGCCATACTCAAAAAACCAACAAGCCCCAATCCACTGTAAATCAACCAAAAAGCGGGGGGCGGGGGAATAACCTCAACCTGAAAGTATGATTAACGAGTCTTTGCTTGAATCAGTTGTATGGCCATTTGATTTTTAATATTTATTTTTTTTGTTAGAGAGCCAGCATGGTGTAGTGGTTAAGGTGTTGGGACTAAGTTCAGATCCCTACTCGCACCATGGAAGCTTGACCTTGGGCCATACTCTTAGGCCTGACCCTGGGTAGTGTTTGGATGGGAGACCTCCAAGGAATGCCAGGGTCGCGACGCAGAGGCAGGCAAAGGCAAACCACCTCTGAATGTCTCTTACCTTGAAAACCCTATGGGGTTACCATCAGTTAGCTGTGACTTGTCCGCTATATGTGTGTGTGTAGTGTTTTTCTTCCTCATCAAAGCTTAAACTAACTTATCATCCTCCCCTCCTGCATATTTTTCTCACAATAACAATCTTGTGAGATAGGTTAGGCTGAGGGATTGTGGTGAGCCCAAGGTTACTCACAAGCTGACAGTGGGGATTTGAACCTGGTTGTCTGATACTATAACATGCTGACTTTCAGTCTCCCTTTCTGAGTATTCTCTTCTGATGACGGTTTTGTGTGTGTGTACTTTTCTTTCTTTAATGGAAAGAGTTAACAGTGAATCCTCCCTTGAATAATCAGGTGTGGAAGTCCCAGTAAAATCACTTAAGAATTAGAATGAAGAAGGTGTTCTGCAGTTGGGAAAAGGTCTTGGTTCAGTCTGCAGAAAGCCGGCATCAAAGATCAAAGAATAGTCCCAATCATAGCTGCTCTTTCCCTTTTATTTCGTTCAGTTTGAAGGTTAGTGGGATGAGGTATGTGTGACACATTCATCCCCTCTAAATATTTCAAAGCCTCTTCTAAAGGTTATCAGCCATGGGAGACACCCAAGCAAGGGGGAGGGAGCACCAAAGAATTATTACAATACAAAAGAAACTGTATTCATGTTCCAAGAAGAATCTTTACAGTTCACTGTCTTGTGACTGGTTCTTGGCTTACCCAAGCTAGTATGACTGCTCTTCTATAGGGCTGTGTCCTTGAACCCATTGATTATTAGGGCAAGGGAGTTGGGCCCATAGGCTACAGGCACATATTTTTGCATGTGTGCTTTCAAAAATTAAAATTTCTAATGATCTTGCAGAGGTGGTCTGGGGAATGTCCTTCCCTTGAGTCCCTGGAGAGTCTGGCTAGTCAGAGACAGTACTCAGTTAATGATATATGGTGGTTTTAGATACCCAAGGTAGGGACAGAAGAATTAGTTCAGCGCTGATCATTTGACCATGAGAAGAATGGAATGGTCCTGAGCAGGGCACCTTAACTACCTTGAACTCAACCTGCTCCCTGTGATCTCTCAGCTGAAGATGACGACTGTTGTCAGGCACAACATGGTTTTACTCAGCAATAATGTGGTATGATTTCCTATGCAGGAGCCGTACCTTTAGGGTTGTCAACTCCAGGTTGGGAAGTACCTGGAGATTTTGGGGACGGAGCCTGAGGAGGGTGGGGTTTGGGGAGGGGAGGGGAGGGACTTCAATGCCATAGAGTCCAATTGCCAAAGCGGCCATTTTCTCCAGGGGAACTGATCTCTATCTGCTGGAGATCAGTTGTAATAGCAGGAGATCTCCAGCTACTACCTGGAGGTTGTGCAATCCTAAGAAAAAAATCTCAGTACACTGCCGCAACTTTCCTTTCAAATATATTTCTCTTTTTCTTTTCTTTCCAAAGTTTCTTAACTTGTCTTAACAATTTATACAACAACAAGGTTATAAGTTCCAATACAGTTTAACTTCACTATACAATTACTTCATTACACTTAATACCTTCTCAGAATCTTTAACATAAATGAGTACTCCTCGGGAACAATGAAATGCCGGCAGCTAAGTCCTTACTCGCAAGTAAGCAATAAAAAGACAATGTTGTGAGGAACGCTGTACTCCGCACCACTTCCGCGGTCAAGTGATGTGGACTGGTCCAATCACAATGATGGAATCTCGTTCCTGCCGGTGGTTCTCTTTTGGCTGTAAAAAGCTGTGTATTTTGAATGTGGATCCATTCAATATTCATATACAGCATACAAAGATGTAACAAGATCCCGGTTGCCTCTTGTTTCGCGTTGTGTATAATCATTCCTTTGAACTGCAAGGGTGCAGTCAGAATATTAATACATGGTCTGAAGAAGCTAATTATACACAACGCGAAACAAGAGGCAACCGGGATCTTGTTACATCTTTGTATGCTGTATATGAATATTGAATGGATCCACATTCAAAATACACAGCTTTTTACAGCCAAAAGAGAAACACCGGCAGGAACGAGATTCCATCATTGTGATTGGACCAGTCCACATCACCTGACCGCAGAAGTGGTGCGGAGAACAGCGTTCCTCACAACATTGTCTTTATATTGCTTACTTGCTAGTAAGGACTTAGCTGCCGGCATTTCATTGTTCCCGAGGAGTACTCATTTATGTTAAAGATTCTGAGAAGGTATTAAGTGTAATGAAGTAATTGTATAGTGAAGTTAAACTGTATTGGAACTTATAACCTTGTTGTTGTATAAATTGTTAAGACAAGTTAAGAAACTTTGGAAAGAAAAGAAAAAGAGAGAGAAATATATTTGAAAGGAAAGTTGCGGCAGTGTACTGAGATTTTTTTCTTAGGATTGCACAATTTTATATCAGTACACCTATTTATATAGTTACTACCTGGAGGTTGGCAGCCCTACATACCTTTGCTCCACTTAAAGCTATTGGCTTCCTTAAATTCAGATCTTAAACTCTTGAAAACTAGAGGGTTGGATCCAACCAGATTTTCTTCTGGTGAAAAAGGGAGGAGAGGGTCTCCCTTGACCACCAAAAAGGTTGTGGTGGGACTTGTGGGACCCGCACGGACAAAAGCAGCACGTGCAACAGCTGCTGGAGTAAAGAGGAGAGATTTCATGAGAACACTTGCTTGAGCCAACCCATTGTGGTTCAAATATTAGCCTGTTGGTCTAGTCTTGAGGAGATTTGGTTTAAAATCTGCATTCGGTAATGAAGCTCACTGTGTCTCGGTCTGATCTAACTCACAAGACTGTTGTGAGAATAAAAGGGAGAAGTGGAGAACTATGCATGCTGCCGTGAAGCAGGGTTAAAAAAGTGGTAGATAGAAAAGCCCTCTTTCTTCCTATATTGCTTTAAAGAAAAATGCTTTGTAGCAAAAGAAACTTCTTCCATTAGTAATCTTTGTTGTTTCCCTTAAAATCTCTTTAAAAGCAAAACGAGGAAAGTGCTTGTCTGTCTCCTGTAGCAAGAAGGTGCAGGAAATGATTGATTGCCAGTCTAATTCTCAATTCATTTAAAATATGCACGTGCTTACTTTGTAGAGAAAAAATGAGATATAAAAACAACTTTCTAGTCTGATTTGTTCTTTTCCAAATTACACTAACAGCATTCTGCTCTGGTTTGCAGTTCACCAACAGTGCAATCCTAGAACACTTTCCTGGGAGTAAGCCCAAATGAATAGACCTGAGTAGGATTTCTCTCAAAGGGCTGTTACAAGCTTTACTGACTATTTTTGTTTCTCATAGCATCAGAATTCATTTATTATCTGTGCCGCTATACAATTTTGCTGCTAAAAGATTAGATTATAGATAGGAAGCACTTCCTAGTTGCATCTCCTGCTCCAGATTGCCTTTCATTTGTTGAGACCGGAGCAGAAGGCAAAGAATCCTTGGTTCAGGTTTTTGAAAGTAGGTATTTCAATCGCAGAAGTCATGAGCTTAATTTAGACACTTTAACAGTTTGATTTTTTTTTTACTCATAAAGCACCATCATCAGGAGTTGCAATTTAGAAACTACATCTAGACCATGACACACAGAAATAGGGTGAGTGAGTGAGTGAGTGAGAGAGAGAGAGAAAGAGAGAGAGATAGATTCCTGGAGGGGACTGTTGGTTTGAGATTCCCCTTTCCACAGAAAGGGTTGTTGGCGTTGGGACAAGTAAAACATGTTAATTGAGTTTGTTTCATCAGTTAAAACCAAACCTTTCCAGAAAATATCATTCATAATAGTGTCCTGTGGATCACATTTACTTATGCCCTGCCCTTCTACTTTCAAAGCACCCAGTGTGGCTTAAGCAAAGTTAATAATTTAAAATATCCATATTTATTTTAAAATTTATTTTTATGTTAAACATTTTTATGCCACCTTTCCACCCAATCAGGGTCCCCAAGACATAAACCATTAAAACATTTGAACAATTAAAAACAACATTTGAAATCATAAAATAATTCAATGAAAACATAAATAATCAGTACCAGGACCAGGGAGGAGGGCCAATAATGGTTATTGGGGGGTGCCAAGCAAAACAAAAAACTCTTTACCTATTGGCAGGAGACAATGATAGAGGAAGACAGACAAATCTCTCTTGGGAGGGAGTTCCAAAGTTTTGGTGCCATGACTAAGAAAGCCCTTTCTTGGGTCGTCACCTGTCTAGCCTCAGAAGGCTGGGGGAATCAAAGCAGGGCCTCCAAATATCACCTGAGTGAATGGATAGGTTCATATAGAAGAATACAGTCCTTAAGGTATGTTGATCCCAGGCTGTACAGGGCTTTAAAGGTCAATTCTAGCATCTTGAATGATTTAGAATAATAGCAATCAACAAAATAAAAACGAGTCATCTGAAACCAACAAGAAACAAAACTATGGACCCACTAAAAGCTTAACCCCCCCCCCTAAAAAACAAGTAGCACTTACAGTCAAAGACAGCATAAAGCATGAGTAAAACTTGGCACAAAACCAGGAGGGGGTGGGGACATTTAGCCCACTTAAAGTCCCTCTGGAACAGAGTAGCTTTAACGGATCTCCAGAAGATCATCAGCTTAGGGGGCCACCACTGAGAAGCTCTTTCTTGCGTGCCCAATAATCTTCCTTCATGCAGAGCTGATATGAAGAAAAGGCCAGCCTCTGAGGATCTCAAGTGAATAATTCCCTGGTTCCACGTTTGTTGTTCATACTCTCTCAGTTGTATCTTCTCTCTCCCTCTGGCTGGTCATCTCTCTTCAGACCATGGGCCTGGGTCCGTCTCCTTTGGAGTCCCCACAATGTCTCCATGTGTCTCAAGTATGTCTGACCCTCTCCAAGAATGACTGCCCCTTTTTAAAGGGAGAGCTTCCTCATATAAGTGCCCCAAACGCTCCCAGCAGAGAAGGTAAGGGACTAAAACCTTTTGGTTGCTTTGAGGCTTAGAAAGTTCCTTTTGCCTAAGTGCCCAAATCCATTTGTGGATTGCCTTCGTTATCATCCTAACAGCTTTATTGCCCACTATTTCAGCTTGAAAGTGGGGAGGGAGCTTGTTCTTTCTAGACTGCTCACAAGGCAGTTTGAGCTTAATCCCTGAACAGTCACAGCGTGTAAACCCAACATTCGCGAAGGAAAGTGGAACATTCTTACAGAGATACTTTAATAAAGTGTCATAGCATCAAACTCCTCATGCTCTGATATCATTTCAAGGAGGGCCAGCAGAGATCTGGACAAGAGCTCAAAGTCAAAGTCTTTTTTCATTTCATTTAGGCACCCTACCTGCGGAGGTTACTGCACAGAAAAGTCCGCCATATTTCATTTTCAGAAGATTGTTCAAGGCCTTTTTGTTTAGAAGAAAAAAACGTAGTCGGGTGTGTGTGTTGATGGTTCATTGATTTATTGATGTGTGTGTGTGTATTTAGTATTGTTGATAATGCATTGTTTTGATGGGTTTATTTTTCCTGTAATTGTTTCTGTTGTTATATCTTATTGTAGGCCACAATGGGAACCCTGAGGCTGCGAATGTGAGGTAGAATGGTAGGCAGTGAACAGGTCCCATTCAGGGACCGTTCTAGTCCTGTGTAGACGTTCTTAAAGTGGATACAGTCAACTCCAAGAGAAGGGATCAGGATTGTGGTAATGGGATTGTGCACACAAGTATTATATGCAAGGTCCCACTGATGCATATGGGTTGAGGTTAAACTTAATGGGTTTGTGATTCTGTTTGCAGCCTCCTCATGTTAACCATATCCTTTTGAAGAAAGCCTGCCACAAGGCTACAGTGAGGTAACGCTGAGACAGTGATGTGAACAAACAGCATTTTGCCCATCATTTTCTTTTGAAAAATATGCCGATTGCTCAGATACCCTCTTAAAAATAAACGACCCTTGTTGATTTATTCAGGACTAAGAAACATTAGAGGAAGATTCTAATGGATTTTCGCAAGATGTTTCTCGCTTCTTATATGGAAGGAATGTTTCTGTACTAGATGTCAGGATTAGGACTCTGAGATGCTACAGTAGATGCTAAAATATTACGAAACTTAACATTAGTTGCCAGCAACTTTCATTATTTTATCTCAGTACTGCTGTACTGTACTTGGTGTGGTGTAAATGGTGTCCAGTCAGCTCTAAATGCACAGCTTATCTCTCTGTGACAATTTAGTTTGTTGTTCCTTCATTCAGTTGCAGTGTTACATAACATTTTGAGAAAATATTGGTTATCATTTAATTATCACCACAGAATTAAGTTCATTTTGTTCCATGAACTACTTATGTTAAACATGCAGTAAGCAAATAATGACACAACAATCTTATCAATACCTGTTGAGTTTTCTATTCACAAGGATCAAATTTAAATAAGGAAGTAGATAAAATAGCTACGCTTCAGTTGTGTTACGGATCATGAAGGGGCATGTTAGTTAGGGAGAGCCCCATCATCACAAAAGTACAACAAGGAGCTGTAGATCCGGGGAACCACTAGAATAACTGTATCTATAACAAGCCACGTATTCATAAAGCCCAAATTCATGACCTAGTTAGACTTTCCTGAGAGCTTGCTCTAGGATGTACCCTAGGCATTTGGTAAAGTCAGGCAACTTTCCCACCTTCTATTACTGTAGAACCTTTTCAGCTTGTGTGAGCTCCATGGAGCTAGTTTGAAAAACACTAACAGAGAGATGAATGGCAGCCGGGATGCCTGTCTATGAAGAGCGAGTGCTTGAATCACTGGCTTATCATGGAACAACCCAGCAATCATACATTCTACTGGATATACACTCCCTGAAACAACAGTAGGGCAAGGCGGCCTGCAGAAGTCCAGACAGAGCTGAAAGAGCTTGAGTGTGGTCCAACGCAGAAGTGATACACCACCAACATGGCCAAAGACCAGGCAGGACTGAACCTTAACACTTCCTAGAGATCAGAGGAGCAGCTTGCCAACGAGAAGCAGAGCAGGAGATCCATGGCTCGATGCAGAAGTAGTTACCAGTTCTGGGTTGTGAAATTCCTGGAGATTTGGGGTGAAGTTTGAGGTGGGCAGGGTTTGGGGAGAGGAGAGACCTCAGCAGGGTATAATGCCATAAAGTCTACCTTCCAACTCAGTCATTTTCTCCAGGGGAATGGATCTCTGTCGTCCAGATATCAGTTGTTCTACTTGAAGATCTCCAGGCTCCACTTGGAGGTATGCAGGAGAGTCAGGTGAGCTCTTTGCCTGTTCAGAACAAGTGGAGCCCAGCAACTATGTTCCCTATCAGATCCAATGCTGTGCTTCAGAGAAGGTGGTGGATTGGGATGGCCTCCAAGCAACTCCTTCTAGATAAGCAGAGGAAGAGAACCTGAAGCCAGTTAAGCAGACATGGGTTTATGTAGTAGGAATGCGACATCAGGCAAAAGCCCTCCAAGCCACCAATGTGGTGGTGTCCTGGTGGTTCTCATGAATATTGTGAGGGCCCAAATCCTAAATGGGCCTCCACCTTGTACCTTTCCAAGTGCTGAAACATCTGTGGAATGTGTGTGGCCGTTTAAGCACTTGATAAGGTGTGGGAGGGGGGGCAAGAGCACCTCAGCCCCCATGGTGTAGGTTTGATCAAGTTTGAACCCTTATAGCATTTCAAAATGACTTTAAAATGGTGGCGGCATTCTCATGGTGGCCACGAGGACGCCATCATATCTAGTTTGGTCCTAAGTTGGCCCCTGATGAGGTCAGTACCTTGGTAAGGGAGACTTGAACTAAGGGATTGCATCTTCTAAAGCCCTCACTTGATCCCCTGAAACAATTGCCTGTCAGAAGTAGCAACTAAATGTGTGGCTCATATCTGTATTTAGTATATAGGCCTTTATTTGATATAAAATCTGAGCCCCATGGTGCAGAGTGGTAAACTGCAGTACTGCAGTCAAAGCTGTGCTCATGACCTGAGTTTGATCCCAGTGGAAGTCGGTTTCAGGTAGCCAGCTCAAGGTTGACTCAGCCTTCCATCCTTCCGAGGTCAGTAAAATGGACACCCAGCTTATTGGGGGTAAAGTGTAGATGACTGGGGAAGGCAGTGGAAAACCATCCTGTAAACATAGTCTGCCTAGTAAACGTCATGGAATTACAACTGATCTACAGTTGTACAGAGATCAGTTCCCCTGGGAGAAATGGCAGCTTCAGAGGGTAGACTCTGTGGCATTACAACCCCACTGAGCTCCTTCCCCTTACCAGATTCCAGTTTCCCCTGGCATTGCCCCCAAATGTCCAGGAATTTCCCAAGCTGGAGTTGGCAGCCAATATGTGCTTAGGTTGCCCATGTGTCTGATAACCTTGTTCTTTATTATAGCTGCTGTCAATTTATGTTGCTGGCTTCTGTTTTCTATTATCATTTCTGGATGCTTGCCAAAAAAAAGTCATTCTATCTGGCACCTTTCTGCCCTCAAATATTATGGTAGCTGTTAGGGGAAAAAAGTTACACACAAGAGTCAGCAGTTCAATAATTTCATATCCGAGGTCCTTCATACCCTCTTGGAGGTCTACATCTGATTGTACAGATGCATTCCGATTTAATCTGTCTACGGCTTGTGACTCAACATGGGCAATTAGATTTCAGTAGACTCTGTACGAGGCCAAAGTAATTATAGTTATAAAGCCTTCCGATCTCTAGAAGAAAGAAACACCAATTTCTGTGGGCTAGCCTTATCTTGCTGCAAGGATACATAGGTGGAAACCTTGTGCATACTTAAGAGAGTAAGCTGCACGGTACCATCATGAGGCTTACATTGCGGTTGGTGTGCAGAAGATGTAGATTTCTGGGTGCTGCTGGACCCAGTGCAATATCTAGGTTGCCAGATTGCAGATCAGACTTTCATCACCTCTGTTTGGTGAAAAAGACTGCAAACTTTTCTTTTATGTTCAAATTTGGCATTTGCTTGAAGGTCTTTGTTACACAGAACCTTGACTCCAAATGCCCTCCACAAAGGGTTGTCCTTGTTGGTAGCAGCCTAACCTCATTAAATGAAAGATGTGCCATCTTTACAGCCCATATTTGGCCTTATCCCATGATAGGGATGCCAGCCTCCAGGTGGGACTTGGGGACCCCCTGGAATTACAGCTCATTTCCAGACTACACAGATCAGTTCCCTGGAGAAAATGGATGCTTTGGAAAGTGGAGTCTATGGCAATGTTCCCTACTGATGTCCTCAATTGGGTGAGAAAGATGCAATTGTAACTGATTCCCACTTGTCACTGCAGTGCCCCCATCTTGTTTCATTTGTCTCCCAGTCCTTGGAGAAGAATTTGGGGTGGCTTGGGGAAGGTGGAGGAAAGAACCACTTAACCACTCTTCCTGTGACCTCTTGAACTGGACCCAACCCATTGAATAGTCAAACCAATGACATCAACTATGATGCTATAGTCATTTCCTATGAATGAGTTAATCGGTTATATCAATGTATTTAGGCTGAAATGCTGCGCTGTAGGGCCACATTTGAGCATCATGACAATCTTTGGTTTGTTTGTGTTGGAATGGCCACAGCCTGTTTTTATAGTGCATGCTGTTCTCTCTCTTTCCTCATATGTGGAGTGTGATCAAAAGCCTCCTGGGTTGTTAATTCTTGACTCAAATTCCAATTTACCATGATGTCCAAATGCAGGTGCCTGGGCAAACTGGACCTTGTTTCCTTCCCACAAACCAAGATTCTAAACCTTGGTTTAATCCCAATGGAAAAATCTTGGTTTATGAGGAATGGATAAACACTGATTTGCATTCAGATGTCACGATTAATGGGAATTTGATTCAAGGTTTCTCCATAGGAAGCATTTAATTGTGCTGCTTACACAAGAGGAGGAGAGGGAAAGCATGAACTCAACACCCTACATTTGTACCCATCATAGACTAACATGTTTGTTGTGACATCTGAATGCTTCCAAGATGACCATAAAGCCATCTTGAGCCAAGAGGAAGATGGGGTCAAATATTTCAATTAAGTGAATAAATTTCAGTAAGCCCTGTCATTAAGTTAACCAAAGAAATATGTTACGTACTGTATCGCTCTGTTAACCTGTTGACTTCAGGCAGAAGTTTCAAAATTTCTACCAAGTATTTGTCAACAGTTGATTCATAAATCATCTTTTGGGATGTCCTGGTTTTTCTGGGACTGGACTTGCAATTGATGTCTTGAATCCGTTGCTTTCTTTAC
The DNA here is from genome assembly GCF_029931775.1 of Euleptes europaea. NCBI lineage: Eukaryota > Metazoa > Chordata > Lepidosauria > Squamata > Sphaerodactylidae > Euleptes > Euleptes europaea. The sequence continues at coordinate 26,375,965 of NC_079319.1, read as the reverse complement.
TCTTTCAAAGCACCCTGTTCTGTCTGCTGTGGGATGCATTCCTCCCTTGTTAAGAACTTTTGCTCAGGCACAACTAATGTCTTGCAATGATCTGAAAAGTGCTTAGCACAGTCTACAGTATACAACTTTTTAGATATACTGGGAGCCGGCATGGTGTAGTGGTTAAGAGCGGCGGTTTAGAGCGGTGGACTCTGATCTGAGAATCGGGTTTGATTCCCTACTTCACATGAGCGGCAGAGGCTAATCTGGTGAACTAGATTTGTTTCCCCACTCCAGAGCTCTCTCAGCCCCACCTTCCTCACAGGGTGTCTGTTGTGGGGAGGGGAAGGGAAGGTGATTGTAAGCCAGTTTGAGTCTCCCTTAAGTGGTAGAGAAAGTCAGCATATAAAAACCAACTCCTCCTCCTCTTCTTCTCCTTCTTCTTGCATTTAGCTGCTAAAACGTAATTTAAAAAATTAATCCTATAGTTTTCCTTATCTTTTATGGCGTTAAACGGAGATTTTAAATTTTGAATGTGCCGATTTGGATTTTAGTTGTTAGCTTAGTTTTAGTCTATGTTGTAATGGTACCAGTTTATGGTGTTGCATGTTGTTTTTAGGTGTTTTATTGTTATATGGTTTGATTGGCTTGACTTTTTATTTTATTTTATTTTGTATTTGCAAACTGCCTTGAACATTCTTTGGAAGGTGGAGCATGGAAACGTATTAAATAAATAATAGCATTTTCATTTTTGTTCTCTACAGCCCACATACTGGGATGCAGTCATATCTGCCAGCTGTGCGCAAGATTCCTACTGCATGCATTTCAGTTGAAGATGCTGAACTGATGGCGCGCATCTCTTCCCGGGGCACCAAGATTGTTTTGACCCTAAAGATGGAAGCCAAGACCTACCCTGATGCTGATTCCTTTAATACGGTTGCAGAAATAGTTGGAAGCAAGTACCCAGAGCAGGTGAGTGAGACTTTGCTTCTTTCACACTTACATAACAAATGAAAAACGCTACAGTCTTACACTTCTCAAGTCAGTGTAATGCTCTGACATCTGATGTTAACTTTTAAAGAAACAGAGCTATCTAACCGAGTGCATCCACAAAATTATTTTCCCTGGTGATGTCACCAAACTCCCTCATTTTCTGGTTTGGAATATGAAGTTCAATGACCGTTCCATAGTGGCTGGGATGCTGCCAAACCAGCATCCCACCAGGCGGCAGGGAAGGAAAGAGGCTTACCAGCTGTAGAGTCACTGATTCTGGTATTGTTATTAAAATGTCTTCCACCTAGGGTTGCCAGGTCTCCCCTCTCCTCTGGCGGGAGGTTTTTGGGGCGGGGGTGAGGGAAGATCGCACATGCGCGCAGCCGCACCAAAGCGATCATGTCACTTCTGGTTTACACCCGGAAGTGCCGCATTACAAGGGGCCTTTACTACTCAAACTGGGAGTTTAGTGGTAAAAGGCCCATTGTGATGTGACACTTCCGGGTGTGAATGCATTGCAAGGGGCTGTTTACCACTCCCAGTTTGAGTGGTAAACGGCCCGTTGTGATGCGACACTTCTGGGTGTAAACTGGAAGTGACATAGCACGGTGGGCAGGCGCACGTGCACTCATTGCCCGCCGACCCTCAGCTGGTTGACGGGCAGCCACGACCACCTGGCACTTGGCAACCCTACTGCCACCTGACCAGGGAAACAGGAAGAAGGTAGCAGGAACTGGAAGCTCATAAGGAGCTCATCCGCCAATTGGAACATGATAAGAGTCTGAATGGGGCTTTGAATAAACTGGGCTCTTTGGTGACTGGGGTGGGGGCTCAATTGGTTGAGCCAAATTCCACATCAAAACACCCCCCCCCCCATGTACATTGGTGTGTTTTTCTGAAAAGCAGATAAGATTGACAACCTGAGTCTGGGCTATACCACTTCAGACTGCCGGAGACTTACATGATTGAAAGTTTCTTCAAATAATAATGTCCTCTGCGTACAGAAAAATAGCACGCCAGGGAATGCAGTAATGTAATATTTTCTACTGTATTGAAAAAATATGTATGAATCATTTTCATGGAGGAACACTATATCATTAGAAGTGGTGCTGTTAAGACAGATTCACCACCTCATCTGCACAATAAAATACCATAGAAATCAATTTTTAAAATCAGCAAAATACAATAAAATTCAGTGAAGTTGTGAAAACTAGGCCCTGGATTTCCCATTCACTTCAATAAGCCTTGAGCCACATTCCAAATTTACTGAAATAAACATTCTGGCTGCCTGTGCTGAGTTTTGATCTTCATGTGCATCCAGTCGCAGTTCTGAGGGTAGAGAGATTATATCTGGTGCAAATTTATTTTCCCAATCGTCCTTGGCCTCTACCGGTTGGTCTTCAAATAGAATAGGTTTCAGTGAGCCTTTGTCTTCTAGCAGTCATGCCATTGTAAATGTATCTGTGCACAATTTTAGTTTAGTTTAGTTGATTTTTACCTCACCCTTTCCCGACCAAAGTCAGGCTCATGGTGGCTGAACTGTGTCAACGAGTGATTTTACATTTTGCCTGGTCAACAGGTATAATCGCCAATGATTGTCAGATAATAGGATTTATTTAAGGTAGGGGTGTATATTGGCCAACTGTGCAGATCAGCCCAATGGAGAATAAGTACCTTGACCAGCCGATACGCTCGGTATCCCATGGATTTGTGCATATGCTCATCATCACTTGAATATTATGTATATAGCTAGGGAATGGAAGTGGCTCAGTAGTAGAGCATTTGTACACAGAAGCTCCCAGATTCAATCCCTGGCATCTCCAAAAGGATCAGGTAGTAGGTAATGTAAATAATCTTGAGCAGAGATCCTGTATAGTTGTTACCAGTCAGCGTAGATAGTCCTGACCTTAATGGACCAATGATCTGACTCTGCATAAGGCAACTTCATGTGTATGTTGGGTAAAGGTGTGAAATTCTTCTTATGCTATCAGATTCTTTATGCACCTATTAACTATTGCGTTTACACATGTTCTCCTCTGAACTTGTGTGAACTACAATGTACATACTTCTGCATCGATGCACGAATACTGGGGAGCTAGCTTTTGTGCCTACCTCTACATTCCTTGCAGAATATTTATTTTTGGAATAATGTGGCAATTGGCTCTAGCAATTTAAGACATTGTTTTTGTTTATCAGGAGTAAAGGTTTTCATTTGCACAAATCCAGCTGAGCTCTGAGGTCTCTGTGTAAAATAAAAGCATGCTAATGTTTTAAAGAGGAAATGTAGTCAGATAACTTCATTACTTGTTGCCAGCTGCATTGTAACTTCTTAACTATATTAAACTCTGCTCAGTATCACAGTTAATACATTTTCCAACTGTGTAATGCCTTTAATATTTAATGAAGATATATTACAATACATGACATGACATCATCCAATAAATATATCCTGTTTTATTTCCTCACCTGGCTATCTGATCAGCAAGAGCTGGTGGTTTAGAACCCCCCCTCCCCCTGCCAGTTCATTGCTCACGATGGGTGGTTTAAGAGCTGTTAACAGAATGCCACCCACTTTGGGTTGCTCGCCAAAAGATTAGGCTGCCAGATCTGCTCTTATTCTGCTTCTGAATTTCAAGCTCGGCTGTTTTTTTACTCATTAAAACAGCTGCTTTCTATCCCTTCAGGCTTGCGGAGTATGGCACAAGAGGAGGTGTAAGAGTTGGATCTGGCAGTGCCTTTTGTTGTGCGGAGAGTTCGAAAGAGGATCAGCAGACAAAAGGAGGGAGTGAAGAGACTTATTTGAGCCAAAGCTTAATTCTTAGAATCATAGAATCATAGAGTTGGAAGGGGCCACCAGGGTCATCTAATCCAACCCCCTGCACACTGCAGGAAATTCACAACTATCTCCCCCCCACACCCACAGTGACTCCTACTCCCTGCCCAGAAGATGGCCAAGATGCCCTCCCTCTCATGATCTGCCTATGGTCATAGAACAGCATTGCTGTCAGACGGCCATCTAGCCTCGGCTTAAAAACCTCCAGGGAAGGAGCACTTAACCACCTCCCGAGGAAGCCTGTTCCACTGAGGAACCGCTCTAACTGTTAGGAAATTCTTCCTGATGTCTAGATGGAAACTCTTTTGATTTAATTTCAACCCATTGGTTCTGGTCTGACCTTCTGGGGCAACAGAAAACTACTCGGCACCATCCTCTATATGACAGCCCTTCAAATACTTGAAGATGGTTATCTGAGCTGGCTTCGGCCGGGGTGGGTGGGCTATAAATCACAAAATAAATAAATAAATATCACCTCTTAGTCTTCTCCATACCCAGCTCCTTCAACCTTTCCTCATAGGACTTTGTCTCCAGACTCCTCACGATCTTAGTTGCCCTCCTCTGGACACGTTCCAACTTGTCTACGTCCTTCTAAAATTGTGGTGCCCAAAACTGAACACAATACTCTAGGTGAGCTCTAGAGTATACTATACTTTTATTGATACAGACCAATATCACATTTCCCTTTTTAGCTACCGCATCACACTGCTGACTCATGTTCAGTGTTTGGTCTAATAAGACCCCTAGATCCTTTTTGCACATACTACTGCAAAAAGACAAGTCTCCCCCATCCTATAATTATGCATTTGATTTTTCCTCCTAAATGCAGAACTTTACATTTATCTCTGTTGAAATGCATTGTATTAGTTTTAGCCCAATTCTCCAGCCTGTCAAGATCATCCTGTATCCTGGCTCTGTCTTCTACCGTATTTTCTACCCCTCCCAATTTAGTCTCATGTGCAGATTTAATAAGCATCCCCTCTATCCCGTCATCCAAATCTTTTATAAAGAAGTTGATCAACACAGGGCCCAAGACAGATCCCTGAGGCACTCCACTAGTCACTACTGCTTGTTTTCAAGAGAGCCCCATAAATTTATGGTGTGCTACTTATTGTGTGATGTGTTATCATTGTGTGATGTGTTAAGGCTTCCAGGTCAGGCTGGAACTTTCCTTGTGCATCTACAATGTCTGGCTCTTTGGAAGAAGAACCTGTCCCTCCAAAATTGCACTTGTATTCAACAAGTGTAAGAGCCCAGCCCTGCCATGCAGGAAGTATACTGAATGTATTTACAGGGAATACTCAGAGCCAAGATTTATGCACCTGGAATGAAAAACGGTTTGATTCCAGATACGTGTCTATCCTGGCCTCTCTCTTTCTAGAAATGAACCACTTGAACTATGGAATAGAGCACTCATTTCTAAAGAGGAACTAAAGTTGATACTTTCCACAGAGATGCTAATTAACCTCTACTTAACAATCCCTTTCTGCTAAAAACTGATAGGCTTCGAACAGGGGTATTTGTGCATCTAAGGAGCTGCAACACAATGTTAAGAATTGCAGACATCACAAGCATGATTCAGAAGAGTGGCACACTAGCCCTTCTGCGTGTACCTAAATATTTGCTTTACATAAGGCAAGATGCAGCTGTACTGTAATCTAAGTCTTAAGAATTTGTCCTGTGTGTCCCTAGGTTGTTTAGTACAGCTAAATGGATAACTGTATGGCATACCCTTGACTGAGATGGTGGAGGTGATCTTGGATGTGGTATTAAAGACTTCCAGGCTTATTGTTCTGGGTTTTCAATTCCCTGATGAGGTTCTGTTAGCTGGTGTGGACCAGGAGTTCATAGTTGCCATGGCAACTGTGGACCTATCCCAGTGGAGATCTGGTCCAGTGCATGTTAAGGGTTACTCCCTCAATTTGGTCTTTTTTCTGAGCAAGTTATGGACAATCTGTGGATCCACTTTAGTCCCTTTGTCATAGGTTGATCACTCTTTGCCTGAGGTTGTGCTAATGTTGTCTAATTGTTTCCAAATGCATGGTGGACCTCTTAAAATGGTCTGATCCTGGAAATTTATTATCCAAATGCTTTTTAGACACAACTTTGGTGGATGCTTTACCTGGGAAATTCCTGAAGGGATGCTGGGATATTGTTGTTCTTTCCTGCTTGTGAAACTTGTTTGTGAAATTCCACAGTGGCTAATTTTGTCTGTTATATTCCTTGATGTTACGGGAAACTACTGAAGAGGTTGTCCGTACTGGTGAAGCAATAGATCCAGAATTATTTATCTGTACCCATATGCATATAAGAGATTTCATATTGATCTGCTTGAAAAGACATGGATCAGTTCACCTGGAGAAAATGGCTGCTTTGGCAATTGGACTCTATGGCATCGAAGTCCCTTCCTTCTTCAAACCCCACCCTCCTCAGGCTCTGCCTCAAAAACCTCCCGCCAATGGCAAAAAGGGACCCGGCAATCCTAATGCCAGATGAGCTAATTGGGAGAGCTGGGAGAATTTCCCACAAGGGACAAGATTCCTAACTCTGGATTGGAGGAGGGGGGTTCACCTAAGTATGCAGAAGGTTTAAAATATACCCATATTTGCAAATACTTCCCACAAACATTTATTTATAACAGTGATCACCATTGGAGTCTTTCTTTGTTCAAATATTTTGCTCAGATGCTGAGATCTGTGCTGGGACCCAGACTCCTCTGCAAGGGAGATTTCTGCTCCTTGTCAAGGGTCGACTCATTATTGCATGTTCTCCTTTATTGTTCCAAACACACTGTTGCCAGGGAGAAATTTCTCACAAAATGGCTGTTAAAATATTCAGCCACTTCTGATACTCATGAATCAAGATTGTTTCTGAGTGGCATTTGCAAAGCATGCGTGGTTGGTGTGGCAAAAAAAATTATTTGAAGTTGTTTTTAATTCTTAATATTTTCTTGGTGTGTGGCTTTTGGGCTGTTAAACATGAATAAAGTGAAAGTAAAGTGATCACCAATGTGGCACCGGCTGATGGGTTTCCTGGTTCCCTTTTGCTTTTTCTCCAATGCAAAGAGCCAATCCTGGCTTTCTTCCTCCTCATTGGAGCGAGTAAACACAGCCCCAGGAACAACTGACTTCATAGTAGAAGGGTTTCAACATTTTATGATTATTACATAATCACTAGGCTTGCCAGGCCCCGCAGCTCCACCGGTGGCAGCTTTGCGGGGCTGTGGCGTCAACGCACAATGTGCGCATGTGTCTGGCATGGTGCGCCCGTGCGCGATGCGCCTATGTCACTTCCAGTTTAACCCAGAAGTGACGGGGACGCTCTAGCGATCCTGGCCAAAACTCTATGGTTTCCATAGAGTTTTAGCCAAGGGTGCTAGAGCGTCCGCGTCACTTTTGGGGTTACCCAAAAGTGACACGTGCGCCGCGTCTGCATGTGCGTGCCCACAGTGCCCGCCAGCCCTCAGCTGGCTGGCAGGCAGCCCGGTGGATGGGCGGTCGTTTACCCGCCGCCACCGGGCAATTGGCAATCCTAAAATCCATGCTATCTTAAGTACAAGGCAAAATGACACCATCGTTATACATCTCAAAATATTAATCCTTTAGAACCCCGCGAAAAAAGGACTACATGGACATTTTCAACCTTGCATACAATTTCAGAAAGATAAATAATGTTTTAGCAGCATCTTGCCACTGCTGAGATGACATCATTTCCATTTATAAACTTATATAATTAAACAAAAAACCTTTCCATGCAATTAAGTCAGCAGAAAAGCCTCTTGCTATTTAAAACTGACATTTCTTCCACCACATGTATGTTTTGGATTATTGAAAAACTGTAACATTGTAGACTCTCCAAAATGCATGGTAAAGTGGAAAGAATTTTTGAATGTTTCTTTTTTCTACTTCTAAACCAAGTTTTAAAACCAAGTTCTGGAATGTGTTCATGGATCTTGTGTATAAGCAGGGGCTTCATCTTGCCCTGTGCACCCCCAAAACAGTCCCTCGCACTGAAGTGAAATGGAGAACTTCATCTGTGCATAGAGTTGCCAGGTGCCTCTTTGCCACCGGTGGGAGATTTTAGGGGCGGAGACTGAGAAGGGCGGGGTATGGGAGGGGACGGACTTCAATGCCATAGAGCCCAATTGACAAAGCGGCCATTTTCTCCAGGTGAACTGATCTTATCGGCTGGAGATCAGTTGTAATAGCAAGAGATCTCCAGCTAGTACCTGGAGGTTAAGAGAGTAATCACTCAGAGCGGAGCAGCCTAGCGGGCGCATGAAATGTAGTAATTGTGTGAAACTTTGTATTTCATCTGAAGCTGACGGTCCACGGACAACGTGATTACTTTCCAAACGGAATATAAAGTCCTTAGTTGTCATGAACTTTGTTGGAGCTGAAGAAAGCTTTTGAAACGTGCACCAACGACTAGCCACACGTCCTCCTTTGTTCTGCCTTGTTTTTCCTTGTTGTACCTTTGGACCTCTTTATTTTGGGACTATTTGATTCTCCGGGACGAGTGTATCCCGCCCGATTCAGGAATTTTTGTTCAGTCTAATTGAGATGTGTATATACGATTATGTTTGTAAGATGCTTGTACTTTTGGGTTTGGCATGATTTAATGCCCGGTATTATTATATATTGATTTTTGTGATTCTCCAGTGTGGTGTTGTATTTTTGAGCCTTCGTGCCGCCATTTTCTTTAACTTTGTTAATTCTGGCACAGGTGTTTTCACATTGTAGAGTGCCTGGAGGTTGGCAACCCTATTTGTGCATTGGAACCCTCATATGTACAACAAGTGGTATAATATGTGTAGCGGCCTTTGAAAATGGTTTGGAAGCGTCAACTGTTTCAGAATGCAGCTGCTTGTATGTTGTCGGAGATTAGCTGCCATCTTTTTGTCACCCTGATTTTAAAAGATGTACATTGGTTACAACTTTGTATCCAGGCCACATCCAAAATGCTGGTTTTGACCTGTGAAGCCCTATGTAGTCTAGGACTCGACTAGGGTACTTTAAAGACCACTTCCTCCCATACTGTCCTGCTCGAACGCTGGAGTTACTCCTGATTTTGTTGGGATTCAATCAAAAAGCATTGGAATTTGTTTGTGCAGGGTTTTTCTGTATGTCTGCCCTCCCTCTACATTTTTACAGTGGTGGGGTCAGTTTATTTTCTTTGGCACATGGTTGAAATAATGAGGATTTTCAAGGGAGGGTGCTGTTGTCATCTGTGGCATTATTGGTGGCATCACAGCACCCCACTTTTTTTTAAAACGGCCCTAAAATATTGATATAACCCTGTAATGTTGTAATGATAGCTTGAGCAGGTTCTCTGAATTTCCAGCTTTCCTTTTTTTTTAAAGTAAGTATCTAGCCCTTTCCCTTGTGGCGATATTAGGAGAAAGGCATATCTTCATGAGGGAAGGGGCCAGAGACTTAAAAAAAATGAAAACTGGGAATTCAGAGAACCTGCTTAAATTATCATTACAACATTACAGAATTGTATCGATGTTTCAGATTCCCCTTGAAGAAGCTTTATGTAACGTGTTGGGGTTACAAAACTTATTAAGTATCTTTTCCCTTGCACCAATTTGTTTTTCGCCTTTAATATTTCAGGGCCTTTTAAAATAAACTGAAATCACTGTCTTGGGGAGGGGGGAGAGGGAATGGTTTAATGATGACGACAGTCCAGTTATTGAAAAGTGGGCTGGACTTGGGTGGGTCAAAGAAAACCAATGGATACATTACGCACTAGGGGAAAGCTGACTCCAAATTGGCTTCCAGAAAAACATTGGGATAAAAACGGTCTCAAAAGAGCTGGGGAAAAAGGGGAGATTAAAAAAAACGTGAAGTGAAATCTAAAGGCACAAAAACGCGTGCGGAAATCAGGGGATAAACCGAAGCAGTATGGGGCCAGAACCGATGAAAAAAAACCAATGTGGAAAAGCCTGTTGAGACCATCATTGCAACCTCTCCTCCCTGTCCATCCTTGAACTGAAGAGTGTTGTCACAAGGGACAACCTTTAGGGTTGCCAGGTCCCTTTTTGCCACCAGTGGGAGGTATTTGGGGCAGAGCCTGAGAAGGGTGGGGTTTGGGGAGGGGAGGAACTTCAATGCCATAGAGTCCAGTTGACAAAGCGTCCATTTTCTCCAGGTGAACTGATCAGTTGTAATAGCATGGGATCTCCAGCTAGTATCTGGAGGTTGGCAACCCTATGTCCTCTGTCTGTGGTGGACTACCCTCATACTGGGACTCTGAACAGTCCCCTCCCTGGCCTCTTTTCAACAGCAGCTAAAGGCACATCTATTTGGTCAAGCATTTGACTCAATGTTCTGTTTCTCCGTTAGATTTTTACCATATCAACTGTTTTATGCCGAGGACTATTATTTTTTATGGAAGCTATTCTGTTGCTTGATTTTACTGTAAGTTGCCTCTAGCACATTATTTGTTGTAGAGGCAGGATTTAATATTTTAAAGAAACAAATGAATAGTAAGTACATTGTATAGAATTGTTGCACATTCCTGAGGAAATAGTGGTGTACAATCTAATTGTAGAAAATGTTTATTATATTAATAAAAACTTGAGAGCAAATTAATGTTTGACTGAGAGCCCATAATTTGAGGGGAATTGCCCATATTATCAGGCACATTCTGTCATATTTGATCTTCTTCTGGTTAAGTCAACTACAGTGCTGCCCTAAGCACAGTTACACTCTTCCAAGCACAATGACTTCAGTGGACTTAGACTTCTGCTTATGGATGCACTGCTAGTTTTTATTTTTAAGTTAAGTAAGGTGAAGGACCTGGATGGCCCAGGCTAACCTCAAATCATCAGATCTTGAAGATAAGCAGGGTCAGCCCTGGTTAGTATTTGGATGGGAGACCTCCAAGAAAATCCAGGGTTGCTACTCAGAGGCAGGCATTGGTAAACCACCTATGAACATCTATTGTCTTGAAAACCCTATTGGTAGGGTTGCCAACCTCCAGGTGGTAGCTGGAGATCCCCCGCTATTAGATCTCCAGCCAATAGAGATCAGTTCACCTGGAGAAAATGGCTGCTTTGACAATTGGACTCTATGGCATTGAAGACCCTCTCTTCTCCAAACCCCGCCCTCCTCAGGCTCTACCCCCCAAATCTCCAGGTATTTCCCAACCTGGACCTGGCAACCCTACCTGTTGGGTTGCCATAAGTCAGCTCAACTTGGCGGCACAGCACCAAGGTGTAGGAGACCTTGTTGGGCCCACACCGTTTTGAAAATTGTCCTTCTGTCCCTTCCCTGTTTCTTCCGTTTGCAGCTGTACTGCCCAAGCTAGCATTTCATGGAACTGGTGAGTTCTAAATAGGTTTTCATTTTTTAATAAGAATCCCCATCAATATGAACCAGAGTAGGGTTGAGAGAAAAACTCCCTCGTCCCCTCAGAATCAGCTTCTTTAAAGATCAAATGAGAAAAGGTTGGCTGTGTTTATTTAAGATTTAGAAATTGGTTTGTAATAAATTTGTACATGTGCAGAATGTGCTTTTCAGTTTAAGTCTATTTTTGTCAAAGGCCTATATACAAATTATTATTTATTTATTTAAAACATTCCTGTTCCACTCTTTCCACCCAAAGGCAGTGAACATCAAAACATTAAAACATTTTAAACAGCATTTAATATAAGCCATACGTAAAACATTTGAATAATTCAATAAAAAACATACAGACATACGAACATAACACAACCAGGGAAGAAGGCCAATAGGAATTACTGGAGGTACACCAAACAAAGCAAGAGTCTTCTCACCCACTGATGAAAGACAATGATAGAGGGAAACAGGGTAGGGAGTTCTACAGTTTTTGTGCCATGACTGAGAAAGCCCTCTCTTTGGTTGCTACCTGACTAGCCTCAGATGGTGGGAGTACCCGAAACAGAGCCTCCAAAGATAACTAGAGTGTAGGGCTGCCAACACCGGGTTGGGAAATACTGGGAGATTTTGGGGTGGAGCCTGAGGACGGCAGGGTTTAAGGAGGAGAGGGACTTCAGCAGGGTACAATGCCATAGAGTCTACCTTCTGAATCAGCCATTTTCTCCAGGTGAACTGATCTATGTCGCCTGGACATCACTTGTAGTAGTGGGAGATCTCCATCCACTATCTGGAGGTTGGCAACCCTACCAGAGTGGATAGATAGGTTTGTAGGGGGGAAGGTGATCCTTAAGGTATGCTGGCCCTAAGCTCTATAGGACTTAAAAGTCCATATCAGCACACTGAATTGAGCCTGGAAGCAAATTGGGAGCCAGTATAGATGGGGTGATATAGTTCCTAATCACAATCAGTTTTCTGAATTTAACAAAGGAGTCTTTGGGAAGCAACATTTTTTGTCCTTACCATGAACAACAACAAAAAAGAGGCTGCTGCAAAATCCACAGGTTCTTGAGTTGGAGAGCTTCTCAAAACTTGGTTGGACAAGCTCTGGGTTTGTACAGGTGCTCCAAAGCTTCCCTGATGCCTTAAAATTCACTGTTCAGGGATGTTTTCTTAGCTCTGTCTGTGATTAGTGTTCAGGACTTGGACAAAAAGGAAATGAAAAGCACATTCTCCTTAGAAACTTGCTTTACATTACGAGACAAATCGGAACTTCCAAGGCACCCCTCAAAGGCACGACGTTCGATTTGTAAATACGTCAATACATAAGATAGAAAAACTCAAACCAAATAGCTGCACGCAGGTATCCTCATCATAGTAGGAACATGGCAGCAAATTAGCTGCATGTCTTCATGAAGTAGGAATACAGGCTGGTCATGCCAGACTAAGACGGCCTAATGTGTAGCTGGAAACAACTGGAAATCATCTTAGGCACAGTTGGAACATTCTTTAAATTGTCTCCGATAATGGTCTGAAAGCATTTGATGCTGTTGCATCATTAAAGCCGCGCAGGTCTCAGCCTGCTTAATGCTGATGGAAGATTATCTTCGAGTCTCGCACGAGCTTTAGCTCTGCCGGGCTTGATGAGGGAAGGGTGGGCATTAAGCAGTGCCGCGTGCTGCCCTCATAATGGATTTTCTCTTAGCATTTTACATCTTGATTAGTAAAACGTAGGCCCTGTTGCATAATGTGCTTTAGAAGTGTGTTTACAGAACTTCGTCAGCATTGTAGTGATTTATCTTGCATTTTATGGAATCTGTCAAAGGGATGGTAACAAAATGTCTGCTGTGGTGACCTCCATCATGTTTTCTGCCATTCGGTTCATGTGCGTGTTGTAAGTGTCCAAAAAGTAAGTGTGTATCCAGCAGCGTTACTTATTTAGCCACTGCGAACATAGTCACGTAGGGATGTTCTCATGGCTAAACATATTTATTATTTGAGGTAAAGAGCCAGTAAGTATAGTAGGTGAGAGGATAGCCAGGTTTGAATTTGCAAATGGGGAAGAAAGTGAGGAAGAAAAAGGGCTGCTTCTGGTCCTTGTGGCCCAAGAAGGATTGACAGACAGACACGTTCATGCTCAACCCAAAACCATTTGCATGTTTGTGAGCATTCTTTTCAAGCATGCAGGACAGGGATTTGGATGCCAAATATGTATAGTGGTCAGATGATGATCCGGAAGGACCACGTTCAGATCCCTGCTCCTCCGCAGAAACTTGCTGGGTGACCTTGGCCAGTCACTTTCTTTCTGCCTAACTTATCTCGCAAGGCTGCTGTTGTTGTGAGGCTAAAGCAGAGGAGGAGAGAATGACAACTGTAAGTTGCTCTGGGCCCCCATTAGGGAGAAAAACAGGGCATGTATAAATGTTTAAAAAGCACTCAAAACATTCAGAATGCTTGCAGGTCGTGAGCGCACAAAAATGTCCATCACTCTTTGTGAAATTATTCCCTTTCTCAAGCCACAGAACTTATCCTTTAGAAGGTAACTTTTCTTTACAAAGAAGGTGCACTCTGAACGATGACCTGGCTTTCCATTATGCTAATCTTCCTCACACACTCCCAAGCATGACTTCCTGCAAGAGTTTATGGAAAGAATTGTGGCCTCCAAAATGGAAGACTGGAGAAACTACAGTTTCCCCCAGCAATCCAGTAAGTGCTGAGAATGGGCCAGCAGTGGCTGCCTCTAAGATGAGGAGTGTCTGTGCAAAGGGACTTGAAATACTCTTTGTTGTAAATGGCAAATTAATCACCTGGGTGAGTGTCTGGGTTGCTCAGCTTGAGCAAGCAGTCATTGTCAGCAAAATACATTTGGGTTTTCATACATGTCATTTTGCAAAGTTCTCAGCATCACTAGCAAGAAGACGGCCCATGCTGCTTGTTCACCTGTGCCACAAGGAGCTGGAGTAGGGTTGCCAAACTCCAGGTGGTAGCTGGAGTTCTTCTGCTGTTACAACTGATCTCCAGGCAACAGAGATTAGTTCGCTTGGAGAAAATGGCCCCTTTGGAAAGGGGACTCTATGGCATTATACTCTGCTGAGCCTCCTCGCCTTCCCAAACCCTGCCCTCCCTAGGCTCCACCCCCAAAATCTCCAAGTATTTCCCAACTTGGAGCTGGCAACTCATAAGTTGGAGAGAGGCAGGAAGATGCTGCCACATCCTCCTCATCCCTGGCAGTAGAGTGTACTTGTGCCTTCCTTGCTCTCCCCCCCCACACACACACACCACAGGGAGATGGGGAAATTCCCCTTATCCACTCCCTCAGTGACTGAGGCATGCCCTCTTTGTCCATTGGGGCATGCTCCTCTGCCCCATCCCCATGGAGGGAGGAAATAGGCTCCCCAGTGCTGACTGACTTCTGAGGCTGGGGGTGCCTCCCCAATGCCACATTACATAGGCTGCTTGGTGCCCCTGCAACAGCTGGCATCCTAGACAATCACTAGGGCCACCTAGTAGATGGGCCACCCTTGAAACACGCGCATACACTCTCCTTTTAAGGATCGTAAGAGAGGAGAGACAGCTCACTTACATGCCAATTCAGACCTTCCACTGCTTGCTGTACAAGTGGCAATTTTAATTGGAAGCAAGGGAAGTTTTCTCCTAAGTATATGAACTTTAGGAATGAGAATCCCTTGGTGAGGGATGTAGCCCCTGAGAACTTCATCAAACTTGCTCGCAGGGGACAGTCCAAAATGTGTTTGCTACTGAAACTATAAGAAACCACTGTCCGATTGCTTTCTAATATTAAAGAACAAGGCTTAAGTTATTATGTCAACTTATGAATGGAATGTTGATGTCTTCCTCCCTCATCCCAGTATACACTTGTAAACAAGCAAGAGTTCTTTCTACCTAGTTGGGAAACCTGTTTTTTAAAGAGGTGATCCTGCCATTGTGGTTGTGTTTTCTCTCTCTCTTTGGCCATCAAGGTGAAGCCGATGTACAGCAACCCCATAGGTTTTTCAAGGCCAGAGACATTCAGAGGTGCTTTGCCATTGGCTGCCTCTGCATAGCAATCCTAGACGTTGACTTCCTTGGTCATCTTCCATCCAAGTACTAACCAGGGCTGGCCCTGCTTAGCTTATGAGATCTGATGAGATTGGGCTAACCTGGGCTATCCTGATGATTGCTTTCTACCATGCACCATTCATTCTGCATTGGATATCCTTTGAAAAGGTTTAGATTGTCAAAGATCTTGTGCTCTCTGGAAATACAGTTCCTGTCTAAAAATGAGGGATTTTGTTGTTGTGGTTTGTTTTTAAACGCCTCAACTGTTATGCTGGCTGGGAAGAAAAATTATTCAAGTTGTCTCCTGAATTCTTAAGACATCGTGGAATGATGTGTATCAAAGTGGCTCTGAGATGCTAGAACATAAAGTTCTTTCCCAGTGTGCAATTGATTTAACAGATACTCTGTGACAAAGGAAATGGGAGTTTATTTACTCATGGAGAAAAAACCCTCTCTTGGAACTTTTTTCTGGCAAATGCTCTATAGAATAACAAAACATAGAAAATTGGCTAGATTCCCACCCCCCCTTGCTTACTGGTACTCATGTAAGGATAAGAACTACCCTTTCAGTGACATTGAAAATCATTTGAAATTTGTATTATGCTGCACAGGGTTACGTTTACACGAGATCTGGCATAAAATCTACCTGCAGACACAGTGTCTATTTAGTGTGTGTGTGTGGGGGGGGGGAGGGGGTCAGAGTTATTTTATGCCGGACTAACTCATGTGTATAACAGACACCGGAGTTGAGGATATTTTTGGATCTGGCTTGAAAGTACCATCCCTCCCTTTCAACGTTTGAATGGCTCTTCCTTCTCTGGTCCACGAATAGTTTTTGGAGTGTTGCTGAAAGCAGCCATTAAGGTCCTGTTTGCTGCAACCTTTGGGTTGGTGCTGGAGTCCAGCTTCTGTAGAAACTGTACGCATGCTCTTTCTTGCTGAAAAGGCTTCTGGAAGTTCCACTTCAGAGAGGCAGCAGCCTGAAGATGGAGAAGGAGGTGGGGGTTCGGTTTGATGAAAAGCAAGTGAAAGTAAAATTAGGCAGCATTGTTACAGAATGCTATTATGACATTTGCAATTGTGTGCAATGAGATGGAAATAGCTAGAAATACTGTATTGTATTTCTGCAGGGCCGTGTGTCATAATTAAAGCAATAGTAATGGCTCTTCAGGGGAGAGAATTAAGCTGTATTTCAGGGAAATACAGCTTAATTACCATGGTGAGAATGGGTACTTTTTAATATCTTTTTTTTTCTTGCGGTAAAATGCTTTGTGGCATTCCAGTAGTCTTTCCTTTTATTTGGGTTAGCTGTTCAGATGTTTCTTTAATTTGGCAGCAGCATCGTGGTTGTTTGCCGCTGAAGATGCTTCCACCCACACATGCGTTCCCAGACGATGCTTTGGGACAGAGGCCACACTTCTCTGAGATTATAAGAAGAAAGACTGGAAGCAACCCCACGTTGTTGCAAGTATGTCTGCTTCTGTGTACAAACTTGGAGAATCAACCCCTCCCTAATCCTGTGCTATCAGAGTATAATTCAACCCAGAGTTTAGTGTGTTTAAAGGCCGCTCTGTGTTGGAGAGGGATTTGTTGCTTTCCATCACATGGAAATCTGGAAAAGACGCAAGGATGTTTTGAGAAAACTGAGGCTGTGTGTGTAATCTGTCTTTTATGTTTGTCTGCATGCACGCACTCACATGTTCACTCACACACACACAAACAAAACAAAACAAACAAAAAATTCATCTCTCCTCTTTCTCTCTCTTTGGCCATTTATGCAGGGTCGATTCTGCTCCTCGCTCAATGCTGATTTTTTAAATCCGGCCTTTAAAATGACTATTCACGGACCCGTTGCAAAAGGAGAAAGCCAAACAAATTCCACACCTCCATACTCGCCTGCGCCTTTGTTCCTTCGTTTGCATAGCCTTTAGCAATTGTTGTTTGCATAGCTAAGCCAAGGCTGGGATTCTGCATGCTTCCTTCAGTGAATGCTTCGATGCAGGGGCAGAGCAAATACAAAAGGTCGCGTTAAAGGGGCTCTTAAGAAATGCAAAGCAGGTATGGGCCGGCTTCACGGTGATGACAGTTCAGCATGAAGAAAACAAACAAACAAAAATGTGCAGAGCGCTTCAGCCTGGAACGTGCTGCTAATTATCAAGCATAAACGGCCTTTGTGTTTCCAAGTTCCATTTGTAAAATGTGAAAATGTCAAGCTGTAGTAATTAAGATGAAACTCGGACATATATGTCAGGAGAGCAACAGGCAAGCCATGTCAATTCCCGAGGATTTCTGTTCTCATCACTAAAGCAAAATAAATGCTACTCTTTGGTGTGCTTAACAGGATTCATATTTTCAAACTCAGGTCACCTTTCCTGGAAATGTAACATAAAAATCCCGGCCATTCATGAATGTAAGAGAGGCAACCCAAAGCCCATTCAAAGCTACGCTTTCTGAATAGGTGAAACTTTTCATGTTCAAGAAGTCATAGAACATAGAGCCACTTCTAATACTGATGAAAATTTATGAAAATCTACCCTTTGGACTGTTTTCTGCACGACAGCGTGTTGTACCACAAAAGCTTGTGAAGTTAGAGAGTAACAATTACGAAGTCAGAAGCATGTGGGAACAAGTGAAGTGGTAAAGTTTCAAGTGGAGCTTTTTTAAGCCCTGCTCTAAAATCTCGCTTCGTTTAGATTAAAGCCCAAAGTCCTTGGAATTTAACGGGAAACCTCAATGGAATCAAATGGTTCATTGAGGAGAGCCAAGAGGGGGTAGTTTGCACATCACTAATTACAACGCCAGTATTCCTGAGTGCTTGCATACTAAGATGGCAGTATTATGCATGCTCTCTTAGGAGGAAGGGGTTTCCCACGTAGGGATGGTTTCCTGTGGTTCTCCATTGCTGTTGTGGTGGCTAATTCAGTGCAGCAGCAACAAAGAATGCTGGGTTTCCCCACATTCCTTCTGCCCTGTGGCTACCATTTCCCCCTTCATACTGGAGGACTTTAAAGACAACAACAACAGGAATTGCTAGATCCCTATAGCATTATAACAGTCTCTCGGCATAATCTTCCAGGGCCAAACTATACATGACATTTGGCCCCAAGTCAGGTCAGGGTTCTCCCAACCTTGTTCTTGATGTGGAACTCCCTGCCCCAGCATGTGGTGATAGCTGCCAACTTGGAAGTGGGAGTGGACATGTTCATGGAGGAGAGGGCTATCCAGGGCTACTAGTCAAAATGGATACTAGTCATGATGCATACCTATTCTCTCCAGTATCAGAGGAGCATGTCTGTTATATTGGGTGCTGTGGAACACAGGCAGGATGGTGAGGCAAATTGAAGACAAAGACGAAGAAGAAGAAGACGAAGACGAGTTGATGTTTATCTGCCGACTTTCTCTACCACTTAAGGGAGACTCAAACCAGCTTACAATTTACCTTCCCTCCCCACAACAGACACCCTGTGAGGTAGGTGGGGCCGAGAGAGCTCTAACAGAGCTGTAACTTGCCCAAAGTCACCCAGCTGGCTTTATGTGTAGGAGTGGGGAAACAAATCCAGTTCACCAGATTAGCCTCCGCCACTCATGTGGAGAAGTGGGGAATCAAACCCGGTTCTCCAGATCAGACTCCCCTGCTCCAAACCACCGCTTTTAACCACTACACCATGCTGGTTGTGTACTGTGGGAATAGATTGCTGGACTTGATGGGCCTCAGTATGATCCAGCATGGCTTTTCTTGTTTTGTTATGTTCTTATTTGCTGCAGCCAAACCACAGCTGTGGGAGAAACTTATTTTTCAAGCTCCACAAGACCTGATTTGGATTAGGTCCATGGTGTGTGGGGAGCTTATGCCTCCTCCCATGCCATTTCCCCAAACCGAAACAGTGCCAGGGGGTGTTATGTGCTATTGGGGTCTGCACGTGAAGCAAATAACACATCCAGGGGCTACTTGGGGTTGGGAAAATGACAGGGAGAGGAAGGCACAAGCCCCTCCTCCACCTCTGCTGCAGTCCCCATCCAAATCAGGTTTTGCAGTGCTTGAAAACTAGGTTTTTCTGCAGCTGCTTTCTGGCTGTGGGGAATGCAAGTCAGCTCTAGTGTAGTTTTGCCCTTTATTCCCAGCTTTCACTTAAAAAAAAAGTCTATAGCCCTTTTTGTTGAGAAGTTACAAGGGCATATGTGGGCCCCTTTCCATTCAGAAGTTAACACCCTAGACACTTAATTAGAAAAGGTACACTATTCCCTTCTCCAGCAGCAACTAGCCTGGCTCCCCAATATGACTCAGAGCCCAGTTATTTTGTACCCCTTTTGGCAGCCCTACGTGACCACACAGCCAGCATGGACAGCAGGGCATGCTGTCTGCAAAATGCAAGCCTGGGGAAGGCAGGGCCTAATGTGCATCTACAGCCCTAATGTGCATCCACAACGTAATACCCACCCACATGCAAAAAAATCCAGTGTAAGTCCTACCTGTATTATAGGGCATGAGTGGGACTGCGCAATCTATAATGCCAAAAGAAAAAGGGCGTCTTTCCCTACTGTCAAGCATTGTTATCTCTTGGTTGGAGCCCATGTTGTGAAATATCCAAATGGCTTCTTTAGTCATGGATAGGGTTGCCAACCTCCCGCTATTACAACTGATCTCCAGGAGACACAGATCAGTTCACCTGGAGAAAAAGGCTGCTTTGGCAATTGGATTCTGTGGCGTTGTCGTCCCTCCCCTCTCCAAACCCCGCCCTCCTCAGGCTCCACCCCCAAAATCTCCAGGTATTTTCCAACCCAGAGCTGGCAACCCTAGTCTTGGGGCCCTGTACTTTTTACTAGACTAGATGACCTAAGGCCAGCAAACTTTAGTGTACTTATTTTTTAAAAATCAGCAGTATTTGGTTAGTGCTGCGGATGTTTAAATCCAACAACTATTGAATCCCAGGAAAGGAGGGGAAATCGGCAATCAGAGCACACAGAATATCTCTGTTTTTCCTATTTTTTGTCTGTAGAGTCAGGAAATATTAGCTAAATATGTAACATTTGAAGAAAGATCTGTCCTTCCCCAAAGCTTCCATTAATGGATTTGTTGTACAAATCAGGAATGTATTTTCCCAGCACATCTCATAAATGTAAAAATAGCTCCGGTCTGGACACTGTGAAGCGGCAACCTTTCCCCCTCCTGCTTTAACAGGATTACAAAGCATCCTGTGGTTAGAAATGTTGGCAGCTCATGTGACTCCTATCAGTTGGCTTAAATTCATTCAAATTTCATTGCAGCAGACAAATTTAGATAGAAATAAAACTCAGGAGAAAGCTGAGCTTTATTATCTGAATATCCCTGCTGATCAGACTTTGTTGCTATGGATAATTAAGTGTAGGTCTGCCAGCAGCTGAAATGTTTCAGTTAATTAAGAGTGCTGTTAAACTGATTGATTAATTATAGGATACTATGTGCGCGCACCCTCTGCTTCTATGTAGCACTTCATTTGCAAGGGGCTTTGCAGTCTTCATTGTGTTGGGCTTCACCAGCCCTGTGAGGTAGGTCCCTGTTCTTTCCCTTTTGGAGCTAGAAGATGAAAGATGGTGACTTGCACCGTGTAAAGCAAAGGCAGAAATGGGATTTGAACTCTTCTTGGAGTTTGAGTGGCAAAAGGCCCGGCTTGTGATGCGGTGCTTCTGGGTATAATCTGGAAGTGATGTGGCGTGGCGGGCAGGCGCGCACGCGTTGCCCACTGACCCTCACCAGGCGTGCAGCCAGGTGGATTGGCGGGGTTTGCCCGCCACCGCCTGGCACTTGGCAACCCTATTTTGAAGCCCTACATTTCTTTTTAAAATGTAGAGTGCGGTATGCCAAAATTAACAGATTTTGCAGCTGTTAATTGATGGCCAGACATTTATAGGATATTTATTTTATTCAGTCATACCCCCCTTTCCTCCCTAATGGGAAGCCAAAGTGGCTTACAGTGTTCTCGTCTTCTCCAACTTCTCAACAGCCCTGTAAGGTGGGTTAGGCTTGAGTGTGTGAATAGCCCAAGATCACCCAGCAAGCTTCCACAGCAGAGTGGGAATTCAAATTTGGGTCTCTCAGCTCCTAGTCAAATTTTTGTGCCCATTATCTCCTCTGTGAGAACAGATCTAGTAATGTTTGGTGATGTCAATCGGCCTACTATGGATCAGTTCACCGAGAACATTTCACTTAAGTATTTTTATGTGCACGTGTTGTTTTGGGCTGCAAAATTTCTGAAAAAGGACCCCCCCCCCAATCAGCATTTAAGTAAAGTAGTATAATGTCCAAAGTGCACCTGATTGTTAGTTAAGGATGTATTTGGCAACTTGAAGAAAGTCCTCAGAATATTCCAACCCATTATATTTTTAAACTATTTTTATTGTATACAGACGTTAGATGTGCTGTACTCCCAGACCTACTGGGTAATTCTTTGAGGGCCAGTGACCCAGTTTCTTCTGAGGAACTCTTTGTACACAGATTCATTCATTTGATTGGTATATTTATATAACACTTTTCCTTTAAAAAAAACTATCACAGTGGTGCAGCTTATGTAAAGCCCTCTTTTCATGTTAACTGAATGTGAAGAGAGGGTTGTGGGATCCTGCCTGCTATGTTTGTTTCTGACTCTTACAAGTTCAGTGGGTGTCATAAGTAAAACACCTGTATGCTTGTAGGGCTCCTTCTATATAACCAACATCCCTGCTTTTATATCACCATCTGGGAAGGCTGGAAGCAGGGAGGGGCTGCCCCATAATCCTGTTTCCTTCCCGCATACACCTTCAGTGAACACATGGTTTTGCACGAGCAGAGATTAAGTTGTAACCATCGTACACGGCTCTTTCAATAAGGCTAAAATGCAGATGAACTTCTGCAATACCCACTACTAGCTCTAGAGTGGCAGAGACAAGCTTTAGGGGAAACATGAATATCAATCCTTACGGTATTTTATTACGGCCTTGCCAGAAAAATGCATACAGTTAGTTCAACGGGCAAATATACTCATATACATACTATATGCTGTTACAACAGAATCCTTCTTTCTGGGAACTCAGTCCTAAATACTGTCTGAATACATAATTACATAACCGATGGACGCCCTTTTGAGGTTAATCCTTCACTCCTTAGGAATACTCTTAAATTGACGAATTTTAATCGCTACTGCGCAGAACCTGGCAGTGGAGGATGTAACTTGCTTGTTTCCCCCCAATAACAACATCTTCAATAAATCTGCTTGCGGTACCTCTGTGACACCTTTTATTAGGGGGGAAATGAGCTGGACACGAGCCTCATTATACCAGGGACAACTAAATAAAACATGTGCCCCTGCTTCCAGCTTCCCTGACCCACAGGGCAGAGTCTATTGGCTCTTTCAATAGGTTTTCGGGTGTGGGGGGAACTACTTTAACTTCCCCCAAACAAGAATCTCCTGGCTTGAAACCTCCACATTCAGAGTCAGTAAACCTCTGAATAACAGTCTCATGACTCAACATCAGAGGATGGCCTCAGCGCCCTGTTGTTGGACCTCCAGAGGAACTGGTTGGCTATTGTGTGAGACAATTTTCTCTCAAGCTTGTTTTGTTTGGTGTCTTTCGACAGCTTTACAGTGTGATCCTAAACAGAGCTACATCCTTCTAAAATCCACTGAAATAAGTGGCTTAGAAGGGTAATAACTTTGCTTAGGGTTGCACTTAGTGTATTTTGCTGCCTTTATGCCTCTGCCACTTCCCAGACCTCTATCAGAATGCTTATCAAACTGTTTGATTCGAATTTATTGTCTGGCCTTTAAGGAGTTTCCTATCTTTTGGGCACGAAATTTATCCAAGCAGTTAGTTTATTGTCTCTGCTGTAAGGATTACAAAAATATGCACAAGTTAACACAAATCCTTTTCCTGCATTATGTTCCATATCCTAATTTTTTGTACTTCTGCAAATCATTATGAAATTGCTTTAGCAACAGTGTCGAAGCACACAAAAGGATTTGCAGTATCATTACGAATACTATTTTTTTTTCTTTTTTAGAATTACTCTGCATTTTCATAGGGTCCTAAGTATTTGGCAGCAGGAAAGTAGGCATAGAAACAGCACATTAACTGTGCTATACAATTATGGTGCCCTAAAAACAATCCAAAATATTCATCCTGAATAAATAAAGAGTCAGAAATGTATGACATTTGTGTCCTGTGATTGCTTGAAAGTGCAGACATATCTGAATTCCTTTATTATTAGGAATAGTCTAATTATACGTTATTTTGAACACAATTATGGCTGTACAATACAAGGCCAGTTATGAGGGGTTTTGCTTGGAAGATTTTCAGATAATGTGTGGCAGAGAAATAAAAGATTTGGTGAAGGGTCCACATAATTGTGGTCCTACTTATCCCCTAGGAGCCCCGTGGCGCAGAGTGGTAAGCTGCAGTACTGCAGTCCAAGCTCTACTCACGACCTGAGTTCGATCCCGACGGAAGTTGGTTTCAGGTAGCCGGCTCAAGGTTGACTCAGCCTTCCATCCTTCTGAAGTAGGTCAAATGAGTACCCAGCTTGCTGGAGGTAAAGGGAAGAGGACTGGGGAAGGCACTGGCAAACCACCCTGTAAAGTCTGCCTAGTAAACGTCAGGCTGTGATGTCACCCCATGGGTCAGGAATGACCCG
This sequence comes from Euleptes europaea, assembly GCF_029931775.1. Taxonomy (NCBI): domain Eukaryota; kingdom Metazoa; phylum Chordata; class Lepidosauria; order Squamata; family Sphaerodactylidae; genus Euleptes; species Euleptes europaea. The sequence goes on along the minus strand of NC_079319.1, from coordinate 26,352,114 downwards.
GTGCTTGCACAGGGGGAAGTATCCCCTAAGGAATTTTAGATTTAAGCCTGTTTTACCCTCTGGAACTCAATAGGCTGTGGGTTAGGTATGCTGTTAGTGACTACCAGTTTGCTTTTTATCAAGACTTTCCATTAACTGTAAAAGGTGATTAGAAGGGTTAAATGTGGTGCTGCTGGACAGCGGCCAAGCTGCTTAAGGACTGAAGAGTCAGTTGTGCACTCTTTGAAGAAATGGGTTTGTAGCTTGGGGGTACTGCTGAATCCTGGCCTACAGCTAGAGACCCAGATCTTCTGTGTGGCACGTAGTGCCTTTTATCAGCTTCGGCTGATACACCAGCTATGGCTGTTCCTCAAGAAGCATGACCTGGCCATGGTGATCCATGCTTTATGGGCCTTCAACAGGTTAGATTACTGTAATGTGCTTTATATGGAACTGCCTTTGAAAATGGTCCAGAACCTTCAGCTCTTCCAAAACACAGCAGCCAGGCTGTTGTCAGGGGTGGGAAAGAGAGACCGCATCATCTTGGAGGTGAAAGTTCTGCACCGACTGCCCCCAACTGTTTCCGGGCACAATTCAAAGTGCTGGTTCTTACGTTTAAAGCCCTAAATGGCTGGGGGCCAAGGGTACTTGAAGGATCGCCTCCTCCCATATTGTCTCGCCTTCAATGTAAGATTTGCCTCACAAGCCCTCCTCTTTGTACCCCTGCCTTCAGAGATGGGGTGGGTGGAAACCACAGAAACCACAGTACTGGCACCTTGCTTAAGGAATGCCCTTCCCTGGTACCTACATTGCTTGTTTGATTGTCTTGATTATGCTGGAACAGTGGAAGCTTCATGACTTGTTTAGTCTAGTCTCTAGACTTACCATTGGCCCTCTAGCTGTGGGCAGACTCCCCACCCCTGCCCTCAGTCCCCCACAAGAGAGCCAGTGTGGTGTCGTGGTTAAGAGGGAAATTCCTAGACAGTCACTCAGAAGTGACATCACATCCTCCTGAATCTCCACCTGCCTCAGATACTGTCCCAAAGAATCTCCCAGGGTTTGTCAGCACAGAGTTGGAAAGATTCACTTTGCCCTTCGTCCTGGCTACCAAACTCAAGTGTATTTGTTTTCTTATATTAATTGGATTTACATGTTCTCGCACTGCTGCCTAGAAACTGCAGGTCTAACATGTAAGTTCTGAGCACGCATTGTCTCAGTGAATGCTGGTGATTGATGAATGCCACCGACTGTGGAAATGCAGGACATGAATTCTAACAGAGCTGATATGAAATACTTGTGTTTTTGTACTGCTACCTAGGAACTGTAGTTTGATAAATAGGTTTTGAGCATGCCTGATTAATGTGCTGACTGTACAGATGCAGTAATAGTGCATACATACGATTGTAGTTGACTTAAAATTAGGCATGACCTCCCCGTAGCGAGTTTGTCATGCGGGCAAGCCAACAATTAACAGCGTTTACCTGGCCAGCTGCCGTGCTGAATGCTGCCACTGCACAGATGCAAAAGTGAAAAGCTGTCCATTCTGACTTGTGAGCAAAACAATGAGGCTGTCTTGAACACATGAACATATGAAGCTGCCTTCTACTGAATCAGACTCAGGGTCCATCACGGTCTACTCAGACTGGCAGCGGCTCTCCAGGGTCTCAGACTGAGGTCTTGATAAAACAGGCATTGCAAACCAGTGAAGGAACAGATTCTGAACACCTTATTTGTGGACATCTATCCATCTCTGCCCCTGTACACTCTGTGAGCAAATAACAAGGAGAAGAAGAAGAGTAGGAGTAGGAGTTGGTTTTTATATGCTGACTATCTCTGCCACTTAAGGGAGAATCAAACCAGCTTACAATCACCTTCCCTTCCTCTTCCCACAACACTACACCCTGTGAGGTAGGTGGGGCTGAGAGAGCTCGAAGAGAGCTGTGACTAGCTCAAGGTCACCCAGCTGGCTTTGTGTGTAGGAGAGGGGAAACAAATCCAGTTCACAAGATTAGCCTCCGCTGCTCATGTGGAGGAGAGGGGGAATCAAACCCGGCTCTCCAGATCAGACTCCAGTGCTCCAAGCCACCGCTCTTATCCACTACACCACCCTAAAGCGGAGTGGTGGTGAACATTGATCAGCCACTCTGCTTAGGATGGCTCTTTAAGAACAGAATCCAGATGAAGTTATTCTGTGAGTGAAAGTTAGAAGCAAAGCTTCAAATGTATCTTCTTGGCTTTTGAAAAACTTCCTGTGGTGATAGCAAACTCTGCCAGGGTAATGTCAGTAGTCTTGTAACATGGATCTTCAGGCTGGAATTTCTTAAACTTTGTGCAATTTACATTCTGCCCTTTTCTTATATTCTGCTGGGTGTTCTTTGGGCATGCTTTATATGCCAAAATGCTCATTGTAACGGGTGCTATATTTGGAAGGCGCTTTTCTTTATAGTCTCCTTAGCTCGCACGCTCCGCATGCCTTTCCCCCTCAAACGTCTGCAGCAGTAAATCTGCACATAAATATAGGCTGAAGCTTCTTGCAGGGTCTTGGAAGAAATCCAGAGGTTGAATATTGTTTCATTCATTAGGTTAGTTAAATTCAAAAAATATGTTTTGTACATCAAAATAATTGGGTGTGCGCACATACAGCAAGTGTGGTCCATTTGTTTTTACTGATGTGTAGTGCAGTATAGTATTTTGGAAGGTTGACTACTAAGGGCTTCTTCACACACTGTATGGCACAAATGCACGTTTTTGAAGACTTGCAAACATGAGACCTTGCAGGGAATCCTGGCCAAATGCCTTTTGGTGCGTTTATGCGCTATACACACAGCTTAAAAAAAATACACAACTCCCCCCGAGATATTATATTTGTCATGAATGTGCTGCATGTTTGTTCCAGAAACATAGCCCTCTTCAATTGATGTATGTAAATGAAAAACAGAGCGCATACAAAGGAAATGGGAATGGCCACACTGGGCCTTCCCTCTGCCTACATGCAATTGCTGGAATGTGAGCATGGTGCCTGCACATGTACAAACCATAAGTCTTGGCCCTGCAACTGGGAATCCGACATTTTCTAATCCTACTTTTGTAAGCCTATACTTTCAAAAATTGCTCATGCATGAACACACATGAAGCTGTCTTATACTGAATCAGACTCTTAGTCCATCATAGTCAGTATTGTCTACTCAGACCGGCAGTGTCTCAGGTAGAGGTCTTTTACATCATCTACTTGCCTAGTCCCTTTAACTGGAGGTGCCTGGGACCTTCTGCATGCCAAGCAGATGCTCTACAAACTGAGCCACTCCCCTTATGCTCTGTAGAAATATATGACTCTCTAAGAACATATGGCAACGATTGAATCTTAGGTCTCCTGCATACAAAGAATATGTTCTCCCACAGTGCTATGGACCTTCCCTGTAAGAGTATAATATATAACCAGTTTGTTTGTCATACCTACTCTGATCACTAAAATTACAGTATTAAGATAATAAGGGGTTATGATGACTATTGAGTAGTAACACTTTGCCTCCTGCTCTGTGATTAAATATTAAAGTTATGTGATACGCCTGACTACAATTAAGTCTCTTCAGTATCCTATCTGTTTTCCGCTACTGACATGTCTGGATTGTCTAGGCTCAAGAGGGGCATCTCTGTTCGTGTGCCAAACCCTTTCAATTAACCCCGTGGGATCCCCTTTCACCCACCATGGTGACTACAAAAGCTTCACAGTGGAGAGGAAATAGAGTTCTGAATTAACACCAAACTGGAGTAAATTATGGGTCCAGCCAACCTTTTCACTCAATCTTGCTTAATTCCCCTGCTTACCTCACATGACATTTGTCCATACAGATGCTGTGATTTGGGGGAAGGGCACAAGGGGACCCCTCCTTCCTTTTTCACCAGCTTTGTAAGGTTTATTTTTATATAAAGACAATAATGCACAATAACTACCCTGTTAGTATTGGGGAGGACTGAGATCTATGGGTTTCAGCTTGTGCTCCAAAGAGCCTCATTTGACTGAGAAGATCTGTGGCAGACAAGCTTTCCTAAAAGACACTTGGTCCAACATGGATCTTCCTCTGCACTGTGCAATCCTGGAGAGTTTGGATGCATCCAAAGGGACTGTTTGAAATTCTTTTAGGGCACAGATGAAGCCCAAGAGGTGTAAAGTCTGCGGCACTGTTTTTGATACCCTCTCCCTCAATTAATGTAGATTTATGAAAGCCAGAAATGCAGTTTTAAATGAGATTGTACCAGATATGAAATAAACTGATGGCCATGAAAGTGGATAGACAACATTCCTGTATTTTTGTGATACCCGTGAACAGATGTGTTCAAATCTGGAACAAAGTTTTAGTCCTCCACCAACCATTGTTTTCCATAGAGTTGTATGCATTTGAGAATAGCTTTTTCCACCATAGCCTTGCCTTCTGCTACAGAGTGGACAACTTTGTTAGTTTCACCAATGCCTATTTCCTACATCCTCTTCTTTCTCTGATCACCAAATGACATAGTGTTTCCTCTTTCTTTTTCAGTTTCAGGGAGAGGGAGGGATGGTGGTAAAAGCTAGAAGGGTACCTGGGATTGCACCCACATCTAATTATAGAGTGGTATGAGCCAGCATCTACTGCTAAGAATGTCTTCTACACAAGATGGAGGAGGTATTTCAAATGGAAAACATAACTTTTGAACCATTAGCTGAAGTATATTCCCATGAGATAGTTAAAGCAATTTAAAATGCAGCTGTGTTCTGAAGGGCAGTGATCCAGAGGGGTATCATGGCAGGTACCCAAGGGTTGCTCAGCAGAGAAATCTAGGTATTCCCTGAAGGTGGACAGAAAGCTTGAAATCCATTCTTTTTGATGATGGGTGAATGCTACTGACTTCAGCATAAGCAAAAATTTGCCCTTTGTTGCATAAGAATGAACATGTGGTGGTTCTTGTCCCCATTTTGAGATGCGTGGCAGGAAATATTCCCAGTACTTTCTGACTATTCATGTTCACTTACATCACTGTAGTTTTGGAATGATGCCACTGAAGTCAACAGAGTTTGACTGGTGTCACTTCACATTAACTGCAGATACTATTATCCTTTTTTTTTTGCTCATCACCTGCTGTAATCACGAAGACTCTTAAAAGTAATTATCTGAAGACGACATTTGTTCATGCGTTTTCTTATGAGATGTAAATGTGAAATTCTCTAAAGTAAAAGCAGGCTGTTGCATTAATAAATTAGAAATTGCAAAGCAATGTGCTACTTTTGAGTTTTACAAAATTCTTCAGATTTAGTAATTATATTTTTGTAAGAGCTGTCAGGTTGGAACCAACTTATGGCGACCTCAGCAAGGAGTTTTCAAGGAAAATAAGAAGCAGAGGTTGTTTGCCATTGGTTTCTCTGCAGAGTCTTCCTTGGTGGTCTCCCAACCAAGTACCAACTCTGCTTAACATCTGAGATCTGACAAGATCGGGCTACACCGTGTCACCTTTTCTCCTATTTAATAATTAGCAACATGAAAAAAGAGGGAAACGAAAAAGATGTTGGTGATAGAGGGCATGATATTAGTTCCATCTACAATATGTTGGGCTGTAAAGAAGAAGGTCTTTACAGACTAACAAGGTTGTTTTGTACAAAAGATTATAGCTTGCCTGATTAAGACTCGGGACAAATGCAAACAACTGTGGGCTCTTATGTCCCCAGTATGCTTATGAACAGCCTGTGGTCTTTTCAATCATTCTCATCCAGGAAATAGCTGCTGTGGTTGCTTCTGCAGCCCAGCATCATGATGTACACAGCTCACATAAATAAAACCACTTACAGGAGCATTTATTTGTACAAATAAGCCAGCTGCTATAATGTCTGTGCTGTATTTCAATAGGTCCAAAGGGTATGATTTGTCTGGAGTTTATGGTCTGGAGCCAAAGAGCTAAGTACAAAAATACAAAATATGCACAAGACAAGTTGGGACCCAGGTGCCCAATCTGAGTCGTCATGCGGAGGATTGGTGTAACTCATGTTGAAAGCATCGCGTTGCTCTGTGCAGCTCAAAATGCTGTGAGGGAGGAGGAGGGGGGTTTCAGGCTTCCCCCTCTCCCCCGTGCACCATTTTCATCAGTAGAAATAGTCACAGGGGGCCCTGTATGCCCCTTCCTTGGGCTCCACATGTCCATCTGAAGGTATGTAGAGCCTGAGGACGGGGAAAACAGGTCCCCCGTGGCTGTTTGTGCTGACAAAGAAAAACGTACAAGAGGGAAGCCTGAAAACCCTCCTTGCCCCTTGCAGTGTTTGGAGCCACATAGAGCAACACAATGCTTTCTAAGGTGAGCTACACCAATCCGTCTCCTGACTTCTCACATATCAAGTATTTTGGCCCTAACTGCGTAGATCAAAGGCAGTTGTTGTTATGAGCAAAGTATTCGGGACCTAGTATTGTGACACAATGGTGATGGCATCAGATTTTTTAAATGGTTGGAAGGAGGTCCAGAAATTGACTCATCAACTTTGGGAGACCACTAAGGAAGTGCACAGCTGTTACACAGTGGGAGTAAATGGCAAACCACTTCTGTTTGTTTCTGGCCTTGAAAACCCTCCTGGGTTGCCCTAAGTTGGTTGCGACTTGATGCCATTTGATGCAGTGGGTGCTGCAACAGAATGGCTGCAGTGGAGGTGGGACCAATCACAAAATGTTGTGAGGTCCCATAAAATAATAGAAGTCTAGCATCTTCCTGTGATTGAGGCATCTGTTTCTAAATGGGTACTTCCTGTAGACACAAAAGTTGTGTCTACAACCTAGTTCCTAGGTTGTTCTGCAGTGCTTCCTATGCCATTGTAGTGTGGAAGGAAGCCAGGTGTGGCTTTCTACTATGAGGAAGAGCTGTTGTGGGTGTGAAATAAGTGGGCACCAGGAAACACATCAGCACATGCAATGGGGCCCATAGGTACCGCATTGGGGATTGCTGGCCTATCTCATAGGGTGGTTGTAAGGAGAAAAAAAATGGGATAGCCCTGGCCATGTATGCCAGTCTGAGCTCCTTGGAAGAAATGGAGATGTTTGTGAGAAATGGAAAATAATGAAGTTGAAAGACAGGTTTATTACTTCATCTGCTGTGTGTGAAAACGAGGCATCAGTGTCATGTCAATTTACTTTCTTCTCTATATTGTCAAACAGAAACACCCAGAGGCAAAGCATTTCAAGAAGCAAAGTGCCATCATTTTGAGGGCCCCAGTGTTACAGATCAACCAAAAGTGTGGCAACAGGAAATTAAGCTTTCTCATAATGGTGTAATTATGTACTCTGTTTAACCACTTCCCAGGTCTCAATATGCCTGCCAAATAATTTGCCTATAAGCTCTTATATGATAGGAATAGCCCTGTTGTGAGAGGGTGACTATCAGAAAGGCTGAAAGTCATGAGAAGCCAAGATTGTCTATTGTTTCTAGAGATGTCTGATGTGTTTATCTGCCGATTCCCTAGGTTCGTATCATCTCTCTCTGTGTGTGTTAAGTGCCGTCAAGTCGCTTCCGACTCATGGCGACCCTATGAATGAAATTCCTCCAAAATGTCCTATCTTTAACAGCCTTGCTCAGATCTTGCAAACTGAGGGCTGTGGCTTCCTTTATTGAGTCAGTCCATCTCTTGTTGGTCTATCATCTACACACTGTTAATCATGTATTCATTTGGTTCAATTTGACACAACCTAATTACTCTTTTGAATGAATGCACCGTTGTAGGAGTTGCACTACTTCTCCTTCCAAGAATTAGCCATCAGGAGAGTTGTATACAGTTGGCAGAAAAGAAAGATGCCCTGGAGTCTAGCAAACAAGAGAAGGGGCTGTGGCTCAGTGGCAGAGTATCTGCTTGACATGCAGAAGATCCCAGGTTCAATCCCTGGCATCTCCCTTAAAAAAAAAATCAGGTACTAAATTACATGAAGCCCTGACCTGGATAGACCTGGATAGACCCTATCTCATCAGATCTTGGAAACTAAGCCCTGGTTCGTATTTGGATAGGAGACTACCAAGAAAGTCTGGGGTTGCAACGCAGAGGCAGGAAATGGTAAACCACCTCTGAATGTCTCCTTCCTTGAAAATCCCAAAGGGTCATCTTAAATCAGCTGTGACTTGATGACAAAAAATAAAAGGTTATGTGAAAGGCCTCTGACTAAGATACTGGAGGACTGCTACCAGTTAGAGTAGGCAGTACTGACCTTGATGGACCAGTGGTCTGATTTGGTATAAGGCAGCTTGATGCTTTCATACAGAAGGAAATGTACAGGTGATAACAGAAATCTCCAGCAATATTATGATCAGCTCAGTCACCGCTCATCAGTCTTCCGTCTTTCACTGCTCAAAATTCACCAGTCTTCCCAACACAAGGACTCCCTGCCCTCCCAATCTAGCAGAAAGAACAAGCAACGAGGTAGAAAGGAATTGGGCGGGGCAAAATGCACACACTCACAAAGAGAATGGGGTATAGGGGAGCTCAAAGGAGTGATGGAGGGAGAAAGAGATATGGATCCCAGGAACCCCAATCAACCCATCTGCTAGCTCTCAGTCCTGGAGGCCAATTGCAACTTTTCTCAGAAATGTATGTAAATGATGCGGCACAAATCCCTCTTTGGTTTTGGATCATCCCCTTTGGAGTAAAAACAACGAGGTCTTGTGGGGCCTTCAGATTAATAAAGACGTTGCGGTGTGCTCTTCGGAGGCCCTGAGCCCACTTCATGCATGAAGTAGACAATGGACACTGCACATGTGCCAGATCTGTCTGAGTCTATAAGAAGAAGTGACCGACACTGACTGTATTCGTATCCAGAGCCTCCTTTAATCCAGGATTGCTTATGCATTTTTCACATTGCGCACAGGACAGTTGTGCAAAAGGAGATGAAAAATTCAGTGAAAACGTGCTGCAGTGAGTGATAACATACAGGACTCATTCAACTGAAACATTATAAATGTACTTAGTAGCCTACCTTTCATTCATGAAACTCAAGTTGGGACATATATAGGGTCCCCATGAGACCTCCCTTTTAGATACTGACTAAATTCAGACTTTTTTAGTTTCAGCAAACTTGCTATCACTTCTGCCCTCCGAACATACCCTATAAACTTTCCCATAAATGGATTCAGCCATTTGGGCTGGAGCTCGGTGGTTTTCCTGACAGTTCGTGTGAGATGGCTAATGTTGGTATGAGGTAACCAACATAAGTTGGTTATGTTAACTAAGAGAAATGCTAAACTAAGAGAAAAGATATTCCACCCAAACATTAGGGAAAACTTTCTGACAGTGAGGGTGGTTCGACCGTGGAATGCCCTGCCTTGGGTGGGGTGGGTGGGAGTGGGGGTGGAGTCCCCGGCTTTGGAGGTCTTTAAGCAGAGGTTGGATGGCCATCTGTTAGGAGCGCTTTGATTGTGGGATCCTGCATGGCAGGGGGTTGGACTGGAAGGCCCTTGTGGTCTCTTCCAACCTTGTGTGATTTTGTGATTTTTTGTGAAGTCCCAATAGAAACTGATAATAATTGGCTAAACCTACAAACTAGTACTCCTTTGGCGAGAACCATGAAATAAACCTGAACAATGAGTGCTGGTTGTGGTGTCCAGCACATGAATATGGGAAAAACGTTGAGACTATCTGGGCAGTGTTTACTTCCAAAATAAAATTTTGCATCCATAGGCATGATTCCTATTATGCATGGATATTCAGATTTTTGATTGGAAGGAGAAGTCTACACAACTTTTACTAAGATAATCCAGGATCTTTGAAGTGAGCCTGGGTTTATTTTCAGCCTGCCTTCAACTCACAGGAGCATTGGAACCTACTTTTCCTGAAATATCTTCACACGTGCACCCTAAGAATATTTCAGACTGCCAGACGTGAATATAAAATGTCGTTGCAACCTGATGAAAATGCTATTTTAAATTGTACTTTTAAAAGGAATAGATACTGTTTTCTTAAAAGTGGATGCCAGGCAATTAATCTGAGGTTCTTGAACCAGCTGGAATTTGTAGTTTCTTTTTTAAGGAATTAAATTAAGGAATTTGTAATTTCTTTCTTAAATTGAAAAATCAACATCATAAATCCTTCAAACTATTTTTCACCCAAGCCCAGATGTTGGATAATATTCCCAAATTCAGTTTTTAAAAATCTGACAGAGCGTTGTAAAGCATCTGAATATATTGTTCTCTGTCTCATGATCGCGCACTCCTTTGACCCACCAGTTTGTGCCACAGATCTGAAGTACAAGTATCTCAAAATTATCTATTCTGTGTGATGCTTTTGGGATGTTCTCTTGACCGGCCCAATCTCTATACTATTAGATTAAATGGGTTCTCTGGCAAGCTCTCCAACTTCAAAGTCAAAGGATCAACAGCTCTTGAATCCGGTTATCAGTTTTAATCTACTCTTGCAGAATTGGAATATAACTTCAAAAGATGAAAGATAATAGCTTGCCAGTGATATGCAGGTCACACTTCACTTTCAAAAACACAGGGCAAGACTAAGATAGCCAGGCCTGAATTCTTAGCAGGTTGGATGTTTTTGAAAGAGAAAGAGCTCAGCATTTTCATATGGCATAAGAGAACTCCCAAAATATTGCTGCTCAAGCACATTTATTACTAACATTAATCACAATTACCTTGATCTATTATGTATCATTTGCAAATCTATTATGTATCATTTGCAAATAACATTCCATAATGAAAGTGGGTTTTCAGCAAGAGTAACTGCCTGAAATAAAGGATAAAATTGGAAGGAGGAAACTTTATTAAGCCATCTGGATCTCCTTGGAAGGTGACCGGGATAAAATTGAATACTGTAGTGATATCCATACATTGTAAACCTGTGAACTCAATGTGGGATCCTAACACTTGCTTCTTGTTCTCTGTGTTGTAAAATAGACCCACACTCCATTTCTAGAGATCCTTGAGAGAATTTATTCACTGCAATTTCGGTGACGTAATGTAGCTTCTGGGCTGGGAAGGATGATGAATTGCCGGTTTAGTAGCACATTGATAATTATTTTTGCCTGTACAACCCTCTGCTAAATCCCGGCACATTATTGCTTTCCAAGGAATTAGCAATTAGTAATGCAGCTTTTATTTGTCTCATTAATCTTGTAGGCTTATTTTTTAAAGCGAGGCTGTGTTTTATGTTTTTAAGTTGATATTTTGGACTGGATGTAAAAGCTAAGATGCAGCAGCATGAGTGATCAAGAAGGGCAGGCCCAGCCAGTTCTGTCCAGATTGCCGAAATGCATGGTCCCTTAACACACTTTATTCCCCGTTTCAGCCAGGATCAAATTGACCCGGGCTGGGGAGGAAACTGTACGCATTACCTTGAAAAGCAGGGATGAAACTGTGCCAATCGGTCCATGTAAACAGAAAGTGCAGAAGACATGAAGTTCCTGTTTAGTTTGGCACACACCCCATGCCCCCGGTAATTGGTCGTTTCAAGTTGGCCAATGAGGGCCTTCCCTGCCCTGGGAAACAACCAATCACCGGGGGGGGGGGGGGTTCAATTAAACAGGAACTGTGCACATCTCCCACACTTTCTGTTTACATGGATGGATTTGCGCACAGTTTCGTCCCTGCTTTTCAAGCTAATGCGTACAGTTTCCCCCCAGCCCGGGTCAATTTGATCCTGGCTGATTTTACACACATATACACATCTATGTACACTGTCTATCCCGGGGTGTTGAACTCAATTGTTACGAGGGCTGGATATGACATAAACATCTCTTGGTTGGGCCGGGCCATGCCTCTCTAACCCAGATCGAGAGTGGGGGGTGGCTGCCTCAGCTGGCTCGCGGGCCAGATAAGAGCTCTCAGGGGGCCTGATCCAGCCCTCAGGCCTTATGTTTGACACCCCTGGTCTATCCTGTCGACAGCATATTACTTTAAAAAAAAACACCTATAAATATATTCCCCTTTTTTAATACTTGGAAAGGGTTCTGATTACCCAGCAGCTGTTACTATTGTCCCAAATTTGTCTAGGTTAAATGCAGATGGATATGCAGATGGATATGAGCCCTTTTGGTGCTCCAATTCTCCCAATATGCTGCCTGCCATTTTTGTTCAATAGGACAGTGCACACATTTTCCAAGTTCAGTATACATGAATGCATACCCTCAAAAATCTGGGTTTCTGATCAGAGCAGGAAAACAGATGTATTGCCCTGGTCACACAAAATGGCGACCACACTTTATGAAAGAATCATGCATGGTATGATCTCCCCTTATGCGATGTTGGATTACCAAAAACATAGTGACTGTGCTGTTCAGAACTCCCTCTGAGAAAATTCACTAGAATTTTCCAAACCTTTGTTGACGACCTTTGATATTATTCAGATTTTTTTTGTTAGAATAGCATCCAAATTACAAGACTAGCAATGTGTGGCAACTGCGTTTCCAGCTATAGGGGACTAGGGGTGTGGGTAATACCCCCACACACACACACATACACCCAATTTTCCCTTGTCTTAAAGAAACACTTCAGATTCCCTTGAAATTCTTTTGGATTTTTTTGTCTGAAAAAGGAAACACCATCATTGGGGGCCTTAGCACTTCGTTCAGAATCGCCGATTTCAGGAATCCTAGAATAAGTGATCCCTGTATATGATAGCACTGGTGTAGGGTTGCCAACTCTGGGTTGGGAAATACCTGGAGATTTGGGGGGTGGAGCCCTAGGAGGGTGGGGTTTGGGGAGGGGAGGAAATGGACTTCAGTGGGGCATAATGCCACAGAGTCTACCTTCCTGTCAGGTCCGGCCTCTCGTCCTTAGCCTGACATCGCTCCTCACAGGCTCTTGCTCCGAGCAGGCCAGGGTTTGGCTCGGAGTCGAGGCTCTGGTCACATGCTCCTGGTTCTCATGCCTTTGTACAGTATCAGTATCCTGCGTTCTATGCTCAGTATGGTATGCCTACCCTGTTTACCACAATCACCCCAGCTGCATAGCCATGTTATGCCTGCCTACCCTGAGAAAGCTTATCATGGTTTGTAGCTGCCTGTGTACCTTTTTTCTATCCATCTTTGAAGTCTGCCTTGCATTTTAACCATGCACCCTTGCCTTGATTCCTCATTAATAGCTTTGTATGCCCAGGAGGAGCCAGCTTCTTACTTTGTCTAATTTTGCTCCTAATAAAGCCTAAACTGCTTCAGAGCCTTTGCCTGATGGGTTTTGCTTGAAGGTTGCTAAGGACAAACACCTGAGTCTGACACTTCCAAAGCAGATATTTTCTCCAGGTGAATTGATCTCTGTCGCCTGGAGATCAGTTGTGATAGCTGGAGATCTGGAGACCACCTGGAGGTTGGCAGCCCTAGCACTGATGTCTACAGTGACTGGCGAGCCAAATGGGCAATGTAGGAACCCTCAATTTCCTGCTGTTGTATCTCAGTTGTGTCAAAAACAAAATAAAATTTAAGCTTTTGTGTGCCATCACGGCGCATGCCCTTTTGCCAGTGTGGGCCATGTTTTAAACACCAGTTGTAACTGAGTGTCCTTTCTATATTACTTTTCTTCAGCAGATGAAAGAAGTTGGGGGCCCTCTTAACCAGGCCTTTGGTATTTACGATACTCATAGCAAGCAAACAAGATCCGTACAGTTTACTTCTACGCTCAGCAGTTCCGGAACAGAAACTAAACAGCCATCTCTGTTTAGACTGCACCCATTCTGCCTGTCCTTTGTAACAGTGCCAAGGCTCTCCACATCACTGACTTGAGGCTTGCCCTTAAAAAAAAAGAGCCTGCTTCACTTTGTTCGTGCGCCTGGAAGCTGTTCGCAACATGGGATTCCTGCTCTGAAATTCTTGAAGGGGGAGGGAATTGCAGTCCACCAGCGAAAGCTGTCAGAGAAATGAATCGACGGAAAGTATTTGTTTTGACTTCTCCGTGATTTGTTTGTTTCAGCATTACATTCCCTGTCAGTTAAAAAAAAAAAAACTTAATGAAAGTGTAATTTCAGAATCCTGGTTTACCAGCAGATGCTTTACTTCTTGGGTTGGGTTTCTAGTGAATTGATAAGATCTGTTAACTATAAAAAAAGAAGAAGAAAGAAAAAAACCTCAGTCATGAAACTGCATTCATTCTCCAGCCAAAATGCAAAAAATGCTGAATGACATTGAGGTAAACTCTTATATGTGGATAGAAAAAAGGGTAAAAAAAGAATGCAATGTATCCAATCACTCTGCTCAGCTGAGTTTGAAGCCTTTCTCTTGCCTATGGAGACTTCCTCCAACGGAAAAGGCTCAGATACAAGCCACTGATGATAAAATACAACAGCCTGGGGGCGTTTTTTGGGGAGGGAGTCCAGGAACAAGGGATAATTTGAGAGAACACATCAAAATTTAGTGCCTGAAGCTATTTTCAATACCAGGCAGGTTCAGTGCTGGCAACCAGCCAGAGTTCCTTCTGTGGGTAGCTTCAGCCCTAATCATTGGGTGATGATGGAACTCTCCCTCCACAGAATACCCTTCCTCATTGCCACTGGGATTAAAGAACATAAGAAAGGCTATGCTGGATCAGACCAAGGTCCATCATGTCCAGCAGTCTGTTCACACAGTGGCCAACCAGGTGCCTCTAGGAAGCCCCCAAACAAGACGACTGCATCAGCATTATCCTGCTTGTGTTCCACAGCAACCAATATAATAGGCATGCTCCTCTGATCCTGTAGAGAATAGGTATGCATTATGACTAGTATCCATTTTGACTAGTAGCATGAATACCCCTCTCCTTCATGAACATGTCCACTCCCCTCTTAAAGCCTTCCAAGATGGCAGCTGTCACCACATCCTGGGGCAGGGAGTTCCACAATTTAACTATTTAGGAGTCCTGGAAGTGGAGAGCATCAAGTGATGTAACTGAATTGCCCTGTGTATAGCATTGGCATTTCTAAAAATAAAAAGAGATGTTTATATAAAGCAATAAAATGCCATTGCTCGTTTCTGGGATCTCATGATCATCATCTGGGATCAGTGATAATAACATAACCCCCAACTTACATAATTCCATTGCAGGTGTGAAAAGATCATGTGTGTATATAGGCACCTGAAGAATCAGGATTCCAAGTTATGGGGCAAGAGCTCTGTGCATGACCTCTACACGCCTTCAAGTGATCCCACATAATTCAGGGGCAGAGCTTGCTACGGTGATACCACTTCCCTTGCCCCCACACACATACATTCAATGTCTCATAGGATTGCCAGGTCCCTCTTCATCACCGGTGGAGGTTTTGGGGGTGAAGCCTGAGGAGGGCAGGGTTAGGGGAGGGGAGGGACTTCAATGCCATAGAGTCCAATTGCCAAAGCTGCCATTTTCTCCTGGTGAACTGATCTCTATCGGCTGGAGATCAGTTGTAATAGCAGGAGATCTCCTGCCACCACCTGGAGGTTGGCAACCCTAGTGTCCCTGGAATGGTGTATGAAAAAAGCTGTTTCTGATTGTTGCATAAATGGGTTCTAAGCGTGATTTAGTGCCCTGTGTAGCCACTGCAGCAGAATAAATTAGGAGAATTAAGTAAATGTAGACAAGTTTGTATGATTTATGTAGGTTACACCCCAATACCTGTGGTTTAAGAATTGGAGACTTGTGTAAAACTATTTCCTGGGAAAATTTCATTTGTATTTTTTTTTAAGTTCTTGCATTGATTCCAAATATATTTTAGTCTTTTTCACTTCTTGAGTTTGCACAGACCTATAGGAAGAGATCTCAAGAGCCATCCACAAATTACCAAATGTGCTTCCAAAACTGTACCCGGTTACTTAAAGCAGGTTTTGTGTGCCTGCCGGCTCTGCTTTTCAGCTTCTCATTTTGTCTGTCGGCAGGGTGATTCAGTATTCAGCCTCTGTGGTGGCGGGGGGAGGGGGGAGGACTTATTTGGCTTTTATATGCCTTGGAAGCAAAGTGCCTGGTTTTCTGTTGACCTCTTAGAGGGCGAAAGGAAATGCACTAATAGAATATAAAGGAACATCCTATTTGCTGCTACTCACCACTGGTCAGAGAATACCCTCCTGCCTGCTAATTGGCCTCATGGAATGTAGATAATAAATCACTCTTAGGACAGTATAGCCCTCTACCTTTTATATACAGCAGGAAACACAATGAAGGCTGTTTCAACAAGCTGCCTGAATTGGCTGACCTGGGCTGTACTCTTGTTCTATTTTATTCCCAGATGTCTTTCTTTAATAAGAAGCAAAAAATTTCAGTTAGCCTGTTCACTGTTGGCCATCGAGTTCTTTAATCATTTATCATATTAGTGCTACCAAAACCGACCTCAGTATAACTTTCTGGAGTTGTTTCTCCTTCAGGAATACACACACATACACCTTATTACTGATCAGTGCTTTCTAAAGTTTTTTTAAAAAAAAACAACAACACAATTTTATTTTAACAAACGCAAACCATCAACCATAAATTTGTTGAGAGTTTGGGGAAACTGCCCCATCTCCCCCCTTTCTTTTCAGGAGGAAGGCAAAGGTCTTATCAGAATAAAAACTGTGCTCACCCCCAGTAAACTGATGGATTCATTTGTGGTCCTCAGGGTTCTGTCTACTTGATTAGGGATCCAGAATGAAAGGGAGTCCACACATATACCTTTAATAGCATCCAGTTTAGATTATTATAATACATTCTGTGTAGGGCTGTCTTTGAAGAGTGTTTGGAGATTCTAGTTGATTCAGAGCACAGTGGTTTGTTAATTAGTGTGTTATGGGGAGCATATGTACGTGCTGTTAAGTCATAGCCAACATATTGTGATGGGCTTTCTTGGTGGTCTTCCATATAAGTATGGGCCCTTCTTAGCTTCTGAGATCTGATGAAATTGGGCTATACCATGCCACCTTTCCTCCCCTTATGTGGAGCATATCATTCCAATATTATTTAATCTTGACTGGGTGCTTATTCAGTTCTGATTTTAAATCAGAGTGCTGGTTCAGACCTTTAAAGCCCTCCGTGGTCTGGGACCAGGAACTCTCAAGGACCATCTCCTCCAATATAAACCTGCTGAAGAGCTCAGGTCAGCATTAGAAGATCTGCTTGGTGGAACCTCCTTCCACTTGGTGGTGAAGTAGCTGCATGATAGAAGCCTGCTAGTTTAGATTACCAGGTTGTGGAATGCCCTCCCAAGATAGGCTTGCCTGTCTTTATCACTGTCTTTTGATGAGGAGTAAAGACTTGACTGTTTTGATAGGTATAGATCACCAGACCCAATATCTGTACCTCAAAATATTTACACAATTCCCGTCCCTGGCTTTTTAGTAATTTTTCGGACCTGGGTTCATATCAGCACAGATTTGGGTAGCATGAAATTAAGTACAAATTTTGAGGATTTAACTACTCATAATTCCCTGGATTTCCTTATATTCAGACAAATGAATGTTATCTTCTAGATTCTTCTGCCAGTTGTTAAAGGAGAAGATGTGCTAATATCTATTCACTTCCATGCATATAGTAAAATGCAAAATTCAGTGTACACAAATTACTTCATTTTAAGTTTATAAATTTATTCCTGCTGAGAAGAAGATGGAAGGAGGGAATCATCCTTGAGAGATGCTAATCACATCACTTAATGATCTACTGGAAGGAGCTGCACTGATTCAGTGATACATGCAGGGCTGGAAATGAAAGAAAAATAGGAATAAAAATGGTAAATTGTCAAGTTCTAGTGTATGGCAGGGTAGGAAGGAGTAAGATGCGGACTGTTGCAAAGCTGGATTTTCTGGAAGCGTAAGCACAGTGGATTGTTGTTTTTTTATAATAACTGAGGATAAGATAGAGGTAACTATAAGTTATCATTCCCAGTACTTTTAAGCCCATAAGGTGTGCTGCATAGTAAGTATTAGGGGAGACTTGGGCACAAATCCCACTCAGCCACGGGAGCTGAGTAGCCATATGCGAAGAATTATATCTCAGCTTTATTTTGTATCCCTACATGTACATATTATATTCTGCTTTTTGACCATCAAATCTTCAAAGCGGTTCATAGCAAAATACCTCTCAAGCATTATTTCCAAAATAAGTTGCATGTCCCCTAAAGAACTATCTGGAAGCAGGGAGGTGCCAAGTGCTAGTTCCAAGTGTAGTTCCATTGGCAAGGGTATTTGCAGATGGTACACTCCCTGGTCCCTATCCTCTTGGGCTAAAGATGTTGTAATGTTGAGGGCACCAAAGCAAGGGCACATCTGCCACATAGCACAAGCATGAAATGAAATAAGTGTCTGCATCCCTGCCCCTATCACATTTTTATCCTGCTCCTCCTCCAGGTAGGTCCCTTTCTTGCTTTAACCCTCACTGCAACCCAGTGAAGTAGAGGAAGCTGAAAGCGTGTGGCTGACTTGAGGTCACCTGGTGAGCTTCGTGGCTGAGCAGGGATTTGTACCCAAGTCTCCACAGTCCAAACCATTCTGGCCTTCTAGGAGGAGTGAGGTGTACAAATGTAATTGTTAGCCAAATTAATTTCAAGACATGATTGAGTACCCTACATCAACAGCCATAATGAAGAGCAGGGAAGTGGATATATAGAATGTGGCTAACAAGTTAAGCTGCCATGTTCCACTCCATCATGCAGTATTAAAAGTGGGAGGGTGGGAAGAGGGTTCCACTTAGCCTCTGGAGATGACCTCCTGTGCACACAACTGCACATAAAAGAAAGGGTGTCCATCCTATTTTATCTTGTTAGTTTTGTGATTTTCTGTTTTCAGTTTGGTATTACCCCTTAGTTATAAGTCTAATTCATGAGAGTGAACCCACTTAGTTATAGTTGGTGATGATCAAGAAATGGCTTCATCAGGCAAGCTCATAGACCACCATTAATGGATTGAGTTCCTGCATTTTGGGACTAGAAGGCAGGTGGAAGGGGGGAGATGCCTAGACCCGAGCACCCTAGGGGAGACGTGTGTGCTCCTACCTATGAATATATGAATATATGATCCTTGAATATATGACCCAAGATATCATTTCTACATGTCTATGGGGTGATCCAGACACCCCCATCCCCCTTCTGCTTCCAAGAGGTAAACAGTGTTGTCAGTATTGACAAGACAAACCACACTTAAGATAGGGGAGATGCATAAAGCCTGATCTTGCACACAAAAGAAATCAAGACTACTTTTTTACTATAACTTGAGGAGTGTACATTAAAACTCATAGTAATATTCTGTACATTCATATTTGGCTTTGATTTTTGTATGCAACTGCATTTAAAGAAGAAGAGTTGGTTTTTATATGCAAACTTTATCACTTAAGGAAGAATCAAACTGGCTTACAGTCACCTTCCCCTACCCACAACAGTCACCCTGTGAGGTAGGTGGGGCTGAGAGAGCTCTAAGAGCTGTGACTGGCCCAAAGTCACCCAGCTGGCTTCATGTGGAGGAGTGGGGAAACCAACCCAGTTCACCAGATTAGCATCCACCGTTCATGTGGAGGAGTGGGGGATTAAACCCGGTTCTCCAGATCAGAGTCCACCGCTCCAAACCACCGCTCTTAACTACTACACCATGCTGGCTCTCATTAAGGGAAAATATCACTACAAATCCACTCTTGAAAATAATAAGGAAAGATGAGGGGAAACATGGGAACGCAATGGTAGGGTTGCCAACTGCCAGGTAGTAGCAGGAGATCTCCTGCTAATTCAACTGATCTCCTGCTGATAGAGATCAGATCACCTGGAGAAAAATGGCCGCTTTGGCAATTGAACTCTATGGCATTGAAGTCCCCCCCTCCCCAAACCCTGCCCTCCTCAGGCTCCACCCCAAAAATCTCCCGCCGGTAGCAAAGAGGGACCTGGCAACCCTACGCAATGGGCAGGGAGGAGCTGGATTATGAGTAAAAACAGAATGAACCAAACATTGCAAAAGCAGATAAAAACCTGGGTCCTCACTTTCATTGAGGTCACAACTGTGCACTACCTGCCAGACCAGTTTGGATTTTCTTCCACTCTCTGCACTTGAAACTCTAACTGAAATTCTTGTTTATCTTTTGCCCTTTCTATTCCTGGTAGACTTACAGAATTAAGAACTTCAGAAGGACTGAGAGAACTTAATTGGATGGTTCTTCAAAAATAAGAATTTCCAGTGGCAATTTGGATGACCAAACTGCATAGGAAGTGTAGTTGTCCTGTTTAAAAGAGAAGTTGTATGAGTGCAAAATCCCAAGGGAAAATGCTTTCCTTTCACCTGTTTCATGTTTAAATCAGGCCACACTGGCTCTATTGGAAGTGGGAAGAGAGAAAGGGGATGCAGAGAGGGAAACAACTGATTTTTGTTGGCTGCTTAAGTCAACGTTCCCTGTTCAGTCAATGTTGCTCTTTACATCTGTTAATTATTTTGAGACTTGAGCCCAAACCAATCAGCTAACTCTGGCTGAAGATCACCTAATTTTTGGTTGATTTTTTAAAAATATCCTCCCTTATAAAAACATTTTTATATTTCTGCCCTCTAGCTGGGTCAGGCAGTCCTTAAAGAAGGCCTAGAGGCATGTCCAGGGAAGCTGCCCAGTGCTGTACAAGCTGTGAAGGAACAATCTGGACTAGCCTCAGAAGAGGAGGCAGAGCCCCCTCCCCATCTTCAGCTTTTTGTGGGATTTTATGTTATAGCCTCAAGAAATTTTTTACCAATTATCTCCCCATCCTCCACTTTAATCTCCATACTCAGTGACCCTATAAACTTTTGATTAGATTTCATGGGCATTAGCAGTGCATCTCAAATTATCAGTCTGGCTGTCTTAACCAATTTGTAGTCCAACAGATACAATAATGTTCAAAAGCAGGAAAAAATGTTTAAGCAAGCCTCTCTTCTGTGATTAAAAAAAAATCTCCATTGTACATTCTTGACAGACCTAATTAGGCCCAAAGTATATGAGGTGCTGAGGGATCCATGAATGGCTCTTCTGAGCCAGCATGGTATAGTGGTTAAGAGCGGTGGACTCTGATCTGGAGGACCAGGTTTGATTTCCCACTCCTCCACATGAACAGCGGAGGCTAATCTGGTGACCTGGATTTGTTTCCCTACGAATCTGGTGAACTGGATTTGTTTGCCCACTCCTCCACATGAAGCCTGCTGGGTGACCTTCGGCAAGTTACAGTTCTATTAAGAGATCTCTCAGCCCCACCTACCTCACAGGGTCTCTGTTGTGGGGAGGGGAAGGGAAGGTGATTGTAAGCCAGTTTGAGTCTCCCTTAAGTGGTAGAGAAAGCTGGCATATAAAAACCAACTCCTCTTCTTCTTCTGAACAGTGTTTATTGATAAACGGGTCAATGGGACCTCCCGCCAAGTTGGAACAGGCCACAACAAAATGGAGTAGAGTTGAACCCTTTCCACATGCTGTGTTCCCATTTTAAACAGATTCCCAAAGTTGGTGTGCCCCATTGGGGATAACATATAGAAAACAAAACGATTCCCCCAACAGTGCAAATATGAGGTCCAGAAGGACATTTGAGGTCAGGAAAACAGTGTGTAAGGAAGGGCTAAATTCCTCCGCTTGAGCCTTTGCAGCTTCAATTTACCAATGAAAACATGCTGAAGATATCCTTTCCTAGATCTCCCAGCATCTTATTTAGTTTAATGCTGTAAAATCTAAAATCCCTTACTCCTAAGATGTAGGTTTCAATATTCAAAGAGTCTGTGAACCAACACAACACAGAGAGAGAAGCTCCTTCCCCCCTCCCCCAAATGGAATTGTATCAATCCACACATGATTCATCCTCCTGGAAATGGAACTTTAATTTTTTATAAATTTTTGCTTAGTAAACACTGATTTTTTTGCAACTGTACATAGGTATGAATACACTTAAATCTCTCATCATCCCCAATCCAATGCAGTTTGCTGGGGAGGGGGAGAATGGGAATACACATTCCCTAAATATTAATCTTGAAATAAAGTGGAAATGTCACAGTTTGGCACCAGACTGAGATATTAGCAATACATTAATGATAAATGCCACTAATTAGAAGCTGCTAAGTGATGAGCTATTTGGAATAAAGGTAATGGAAGAGAGAACTATTTCGAATGCAACAAAATATTCTTCATGCCTAAAGTCCTGCAATCTTTCATTTGAACATCAACTTTTAAAACAGCTTCTCTTTCCAAAGTATATTTCCATACTTTCTAGATTTTAAAGTTTTATAGTACTAAGTTCCAGGCTGGCAATATATATATATTTAACTTGTGAAGCTTACTAAAGGAGAGAGATCTGTTCTCACATCTTGCCAGAGAGATGGAGATCAAATACCCAGGATGGAGGTGATACGTTGTTAGGGAAAGTACCGCAGAAGCTCAGGACTGTGCTGCACGTGTGGGAAGGTACCATTTGAACAAGCAAGTGTTCCTATATGGGCACTGGACACAGGATGGCTGTGATTCATGATAACTCCAGCAATTCACACGAAATGTTTTAGCAAGCCATTCTCTAATACGGGGAAGGGCATAGCTCAGTGGCATGCAGGTCCCAGGTTCAATCCCTGGCATCTTCAGTTAAAGGGACCAGGCAAGTAGGTGATGTGAAAAACCTCTGCCTGAGACCCTGGAGAGCCGCTGACAGTCTGAGTAGACAATACTGACTTTGATGGACCAAGGCTCTGATTCAGTATAAGGCAGCCTCATGTGTTCATGTGTTCAATAGTCAGAAAAAGGGACCAGAATGGAACAGTGATTTACCAAGAGCAAGGAGTAAGAAATGCCTACATTTCTTACTGGTGGTCCCTGCCAATTCTATGATTCGACATGCATACTTTTGTCGATTTTATTTATTTATTTATTTATTTATTTATTTATTTATTATTTCCATTTGTTACCCCATAATAATTGTACAGTAGATAAGATTTGTGAAGCATCCCTGTAACCCCCATCCCCCAACCTTCTTTTTTATGTTTATCCTTCATTTTTTTAAAAAATAAAAAATATATTTAAAAAAGAAAACAGGGACTGTCCCTGCTCAGAGAATATATAAATAGGTCCTTTTTGCAACTGAATTTCAGGCTTTTCATTCTGTTGGGCTGCACGACAGAGCTGTTTAAAAGGAGGTTGGCGTTTAAGAGCCATAAGCAGCCTGTCTCTAATGGGTGATAAACACATTTAAGGATAGTGTGTGGATTGTGGTAAAAAGCAGATTGTCCTGTTTTGAAATACCATGAAGTTTTACTTAACATACCAACATGCACATCTGAGGTCTAACAGTGAACACTTGAGTATGTGAAGAAGTATGGAGTGGGAGCTTTCGGAAGGGTTAGGTCATTCTGACTTGAGAAAAGGAGCACTCCCTAATGCGCCTATGGACATATGTGAGTGGGAGGGTGAAGAATCCCTCTGATTGGTTTCCTTGGTGTTTTTTAAATTAAACACAGCTTGTCCCGATGAGAAATGAATTGAGCACATGACTGACAAGTGTTTGATAACCGTCATAATGCTGGCCTGCCAGGAAATTGAATTAGTCATCGTGCATTTGAAATGTACCCGGCTTTTAATTTCTCTTCTGCTGTTATCCCAATAAGGATTCAGAGGCAGAAAGGCAGTCATTTAGCTGTGAAACTGTAGTAAAAAACCCAAGGCTCACATGGAACTGCTGCTTCAAAATAGCTCTAATCCTTAAATACCCTTAAATACAAAACATGATCTGGAATGCACATGTCGGTGGTTCCTTGGTACCTTAAATATAAATAAAATGCAAACGTGCGTGGGTCAGTACCATTACTTATTCATGCCATATTGGAATGCATGAGATACATTTGATGATTTCCTTATAATGTCTGGAGAATTAATCTTGAAGTATGACCTCTAAGGTTGCCAGGTCCCTCTTCGCCATCGGTGGGAAGTTTTTTGGGCAGAGCCTGAGGAGGGCAGGGTTTGGGGAGGGGATTGACTTCAATGCCGTAGAGTCCAATTGCCAAAGCAGCCATTTTCTCCAGGTGAACTGATCTCTGTCAGCTGGAGAGCAGTTGTAATAGCAGGAGATCTCCAGGTGGGCTTGACAACCCTAGGTGGGTTTGAGTGTGGGCATAAATCATTGCTCTTTGGGGGCTACCAGAGCAAAAAGGCTTCAGTAACTTAGCCAGCTCCTAATGAGTTTCTCCTGCAAAGTACAGTCAAAGGGGAATGCTGAGCTCTAAGTGCACTGAGCTCTAAGTGCACTGCACTCTTCGGCCTGATTTCAACATGATACTGGTAGGGCAGAAGAACTTGCTTGCGTGATGGAACATATGACCCACCATGTTATCTAAACTAGGTTCTCAGCCATTACGCATGCAATGTTAGCACATCAGGTATGGAATATGTACATGTACAGTGTTAGCATGCCAGGCAGGCACTGTGCAGGTTTGCCAGTGTTGTTTGCATAGCCCCTTTGTATGTGTCGAGGCTAGGTTAACTGCTGGCCATGTGCAAAGTAGCAGATGTAAATTGTTCTGTCCTGCCAGCGGTGCATATTCTTCTGCTTAAATTAAGCCACATTCATATAGGGTGGCAGATCTTATTGTGTGATCTACAGCAGTCTTCACAATCCTTTTGAAAATGCAGGTAGTTGAGATAGAAAGGATTCCCTGAAGGAAGAGTCTTTCAATTCAGCACTCAAATACTGTGAGAAACCTGGAATACCAGGTGTGAGTAATATTTCCGGGAATCCCATAGTTGCTGTAGGATTATTGGCTATGATTTCCAGGCTTGCCTAGGGTTGCCAAGTCCCTCTTCGCCACCAGCGGGAGGTTTTTTGGGCGGAGCCTCAGGTGGTGGGGTTTGGGGAGGGGAGGGACTTCAATGCTCTAGAGTCCAATTGCCAAAGCGGCCATTTTCTCCAGGGGAACTGATCTCTGTCGGCTGGAGATCAGTTGTAATAGCAGGAGATCTTCTGCCACCACCTGGAGATTGGCTACCCTAGGCTTGCATATAATAAGTGTGAAATGTAATGTGATGAGCAGAATATGGTGATGAGAGAGCATGGGGAAGATTGTTGGCTTTCTGTAGTTATGAGGGCAGAATGGGGGGTGGGGGAGCCATGCACACTGCTGTGAGCTCCTGGAAGAAAGCCACTAGACAGATTGATCTCCAGTTAAAAGATCTCAGGGAGCAGGTGATCAGAAAGACATTTCTCTGCCTGAATCACTGTACAGTGGCTGCTGGTCAGAGTAGACAATACTGAGCTAACCTGGCCTTGCTGAACCAATCTGCCTGGGTATAAGTCTATGTCTGGGTTTCTGCTAGGTGGTCCCAAAAAGAGAGTTCCACCAGGCTGGGGCCAGGACCAAAAAAGCCCTGGCCTTAGTTGAGGACAGCCGCACAATCTTAGGGCCAGGGATTACCAACAAGTTGTCACCAGAAGAGTATAGTGCTCTCTGAGGGGTATATTGGGAGAGGCGGTCCCGCAGGTACGAAGGTCCCAGACTGTTTAGGGCTTTGAAGGTCAATACCAATACCAATTATATAAGTACACGAATAAATGTCATTTTCACTTGTCTCTGTGTGCAGTCCTGCTAGGGTTGCCAGCTCCGGGTTGGGAAATACCTGGAGATTTGCGGGGGTGGAGCATAAAGAGGGTGGGGTTTGGGGAGGAGATGGACTTCAATGGGGTATAATGCAAATGAAGTCCACCTTCCAAAGTGACCATTTTCTCCAGGAGAACCAACTGATCTCTGTCACCTGGAGATCAGTTGCAATCCCAGGAGCTCTCCAGCCATCACCTGGAGGTTGGCAATCCTAAATCCTGCCACCACCCCATTGCTCTTGGCTACACCCCCCTTTGATTCAGGAGTTTGACTCGGGGCTAGCATCAGCATACCCTGAGGTGAGGCAGCTGCTGAAAGCCAGGGCTTCTAGCAGGGGCTACTGCTGCCCTCACCCATGTGCCTCCCCCGCTACCTGCCCTCATACCCTTCCTTTGCTAGGGTTGCCAGGCCCCTCTTCACCACTGGTGGGAGGTTTTGGGGGCGGAGCCTGAGGAGGGTGGAGTTTGAGGAAGGGAGGGACTTCAATGCCCTAGAGTCCAATTGCCAAAGCGGCCATTTTCTTCAGGTGAACTGATCTCTATTAGCTGGAGGTCAGTTGTAATAGCAGGAGATCTCCAGCTAGTAGCTGGAGGTTGAACTGGAAAACCAAATATAAGATAGTGCTGTCCTGAAGGTTGGTAACCCTGTCCTTTGTGAACCTTCCTGTCACTCACGTTCCCTATGTTGCTAAGCACCTGCCATGTAGATGATGTATAGCAGCAGCACTGCGCCTGCAGTGTAGGCATCTGGGAACATCAGCAAGTGAGTGGGAGTGGGAAGACACATGGAGAGGTGGGCATGAAAGGGGGGTACAGTGGCAGGGAGGGGGCCATCGGGCACTGTCTGCCCACGGCCCCCCAGCCCTAGTTTGACCTCCAGGTAGGGTTGCCAGGTCCCTCTTTGCCACCAGTGGGAGGCTTTTGGGGTAGAGCCTGAGGAGAGTGGGGTTTGGGGAAGGGAGGGACTTCAATGCCATAGAGTCCAGTTGCCAAAGCAGCCATTTTCTCCAGGTGAAATGATCTCTATTGGCTGGAGGTCAGTTAGATTTGCAAGAGATCTCCAGTTAGTACCTGGAGGTTGGCAGCCCTACGAACCTTTGCTCCACTTAAAGCTATTGGCTTCCTTAAATTTAGATCTTAAACTATTGAAGGCCAGAGGGTTGGCAACCCTACCTACAGGCCCTAACCAGGTATCAGGATCATTTGTTTCAAGAGCTGTCAGCTCTGCTTGAGGGTGACCGTTGAATTGCATGTGTTATGAGAATGAGCCTGAAGAATCCTCGGGCTCGCACACTTCCCCTTTCCTCCTCCTTCCTGCTAGGAAATCTTAACACTTTCACTGCAAACTCACATTTGCTGTTGCATTTGAATCACAGGCTATGGTTTTGTTTGTTGCCATTGTGGTGAAGTAGTTCAGTTTGGTAAGCCTGTCACTTAACAGATCCATTCTCCCCCAATCTGCTGAACCTTAACCTTCCTTGGTGTAACGTTCGGAAATTTGCGAGCGCCCTTTACGATGGCAATTTCTAATCCCATGACAGATTACACTACTTTTCGATTCAAAGTTCCCTGCTGTTGTAATGCGAGTTCTTTCACAGGAACAAAAAAGTAATTCTCCATCAGCCATTCTCACATAGCTGTGGTTGCCAGGGAACATCACACAGTATTAACAAGATAGTCTTTCACTGCTCCGGATAAAGTATTGCTTCTGCTGCAAATTCAGGTTTTGCAATACACTTACAAACTATCCCATAATTCACTTCCAGGCATAGGCACATTTTCTGAGTCCGGTGTTTGATGAAAACAGGTTGACCAATTTACAGACTTGCCAGCGAGATACTCTTTTGATAGTTAATGTCTCCTTCAGAGTCCTGTCTGCTTATTTAAAAACTTGCCTAGATGGATCCGTGTTATCACACTGTGGAAACCATTTCTTGTTTTTTCTTGTTTTTCTCCCCCCCCCCCCCCGCCGATTGCTGCAATCTGGACATCACTCCTAATTCTGAAAAATATTAATAATGTGGGCCATACATGCCAGCTGATTTTTATTAAATAATTATTTAATACCCATAAAATTAATTTATGGAATTCATGCCACAAGATCTAACGATGTCAACTAATTTAAATGACTTGAGAAGGGGGTTTGACACATTAATAGAGGATGAGTTCATTTATAGCTGTTAGTATTGATGGCTAAATAGAACCTTCATGTTCAGAGGCAGTATACCTTTGAATACCAGTCGATGAGGTGCAAGAAGGGAAGGAGGCTTTGACCTGACTTTGGGTACAGGAAGCAATTTTCCTCCAGGCCAGATTGGCCAGGGATCCTGGAGGGTTTTTGTTGTCATCTTCTGGGCATGGAGTAGGGGTCACTGGGGGTGTGGGGGGGTAGTTGTGACTTTCCTGCATTGTGCAGGGGGTTGGACTTGATGACCCTGGTGGTCCCTTCCAACTCTATGATTCTATGACCTCCATGACTGCTTGCCCTAAGGTATGGTTGTTTTCCATGGGAAACAGGATGCTGAACAAGAAGGGCCATTGGTTGTGATCCAGCATTTCTTTTCTTATGTTCCTCAGTGTTATTTAGTTTATTTGTAAATGCATTAGTTACTTTTCAATTAGTCAAAATGCTCTAAGTTATATACAGATGCTAATAAGAAATAAAATATGCTGAGGAATATTACATGTTGAGGAATCAGCCCAACTTCTTGATCATCCAAATATGAATGCCATCACTTTCCACTGGGACTAAACTGTAATTTGTAATGATCTCATTGGCCCAAACATGAAATCATGGTTTGGACACAGGAACCAAAACCACCAGAAGAGTTAAACAATCTGAGAGTCATCTAATGCGGAGCCTTCTGACTGCAGCTATTTCATGCAAATACCCTTGGTTATATTTTTAGGTTGTGCTCATCAGCGGACATCTGGACAGCTGGGATGTAGGGCAGGGAGCCATGGATGACGGCGGTGGAGCGTTCGTTTCATGGGAAGCATTATCTCTCCTTAAGGATCTTGGTAAATATTTACCTAAAAATGATGTAAGGAGTAAAGAATTGCATGGCTTCTTAAACTTTTTTTTCCCTTGGAAATGACAGCCGGTATAATTATTGTACCTCATCCTTGTTCTGGTGAAAAGTGTCCATTTCCAATGTAATTATTTCCAAGAGTTTCCCTGTAATAATAGCTGTTTATTTAGAAAACCTGCAGTGCTGTTAATGTACAAATGTAACTCTTCCATATTTTTCATGTCTGAGGTTTGACAAGAATTAAAGGTTTCTCTGAGTGTTGAGAGTCTAACATTGCAGAGCTACACCTTTCTAAGCCCATTGACTTCAATGGATTTTTGACGTTGCAAGTCTGTGTAGATTACACAGTAATCAAGGAAACACAGTTGTGAAGTATAGTATTCTTGTGCTCATGAAAACACCAAATAGGCTATATCAAATACATCTGTGATATCTTTTAAATAGCCCTGTTGTGTGGTCTGGCATGCTGCCAGTCACAGCCCCACCCATTTTTAGCATCAAATCCTGTCCCTTCGTATATAGATTGGGTTTTCTATTTCTTTATCATTTGGTACACTGAGCCCCATGGCACAGAGTGATAAGCTGCAGTACTGCAGTCAAAAGCTCTGCTCACAACCTGAGTTCAATCCCGACGGAAGTTGGTTTCAGGTAGCCGGCTCAAGGTTGACTCAGCCTTCCATCCTTCCAAGGCTGGTAAAATGAGCACCCAATTTGCTGTGGGTAAAGGGAAGATGGCTGGGGAAGGCACTGGCAAACCACTCCGTAAACATAGTCTGCCTAGTAAACGTTGGGATGTGACATCACCCCATGGGTCAGGAATGACCCGGTGCTTGCACAGGGGATTACCTTTTACCTTTATTCTAAGAAAGCAATCCTAAACAGGTCTACTCAGAATTCTTATGTGTACTCAGTGGGGCTTATTCCCAGGAAGTGTTCTTGGGATTGCATTGTTGTATCTAGGGCTGCCACCCTGGCCTGGATGGCCCAGGCTAGCCTGATCTCGTCAGATCTCAGAAGCTAAGCAGGGTCAGCCCTGGTTAGTATTTGGATGGGAGACCACCAAGGAAGTCCAGGGTTGCTGTGCAGAGGAAGGCACTGGCAAACCACCTCTGTTAGTCTCTTGCCATGAAAACCCCAAAAAGGGGTCGCCATAAGTCGGCTGCGACTTGAGGGCACTTTACACACACATCTAGGGCTGCCAACCTCCAGGTGGTGGCTGGAGATCTCCCACTATTACAGCTGATCTCCAGGCAACAGAGAGCAGTTCACCTGGAGAAAATGGCCACATAGGATGGTGAACTCTATGGCATTATACCACATTGAAGTCCCTCCCCTCCCCAAACCCCACCCTCCTCAGGCTCCATCCCCAGAAGCTCCAGGTATTTTTCAACCCAGCGCTGGCAACCCTAGTTGTATCAAACCAAGGAGCTCAGGGTACACAGGGTTAGCCTGATTTGCTTTACAACAACTGGGTGAGATAGGTTAGGCTAAGGGAGAGTTACTTGCCCAAGGCCATCTAACAATCTTTCTGATGGAGCTGGGGTTTGAACCCAGCCAGTCCCTGTCCCAGGTCAGCACGCTATCCACTGCCTTACCCTGGTTCCCATTGATCAGCATGTATTGTCCACAGCCTGTTATCAAACTAATTATTGACATTATTATTGTAGAGGAGAAGCTGAGGGTATAGTGGCTGCTAGTGAGTTCATGGTTCAGGTGAGATTTGAACAGGTGCTTGCAGCTCTGCTCATCCTAACGTCTGGATGTTGCAGCAAATATGCTTTGTTCTGACAATTGGAATGTGAGGAGGAGGCAGACTAGAACACGGGGTCATCTGCTAAAGCTGGAGGGTGAGAGATTCAAAACAGATAAAACGAAGTATTTTTTCACACAACGCATAGTTAAAGTGTGGAACTCCCTGCCCCAGGATGTGGTGATGGCTGCCAGCTTTGAGGACTGTAAGACAGGAGAGGACATATTCATGGAGGAGAGGGGTATTCATGGGTATTACTTAGAATGGATACTAGTCATGCTGCATACCTATTCTCTCTAGTATCAGAGGAGCATGCCTATTATTTTGGGTGCGGTGGAACACAGGCAGGATGGTGCTGCTGCACTCGTCTTGTTTGTGGCTTCCTGGAGGCACCTGTTGGCCACTGTATGAACAGACTGCTGGACTTGATGGGCCTTGGTCTGATCCAGCAGGGCCTTTCTGATGTTCTTATGAGTTCCAACTTTGTAGCATGTTCTTGATCCATGGTTTGGATGATCAGGATTGTGGTATCTATACTGACCCAGTGAAGTCAGCCTGTCCTGGAGAAGGGTCCACTCCCCCTGAAGAAACAGGTGCATAGCTTGGGAGTCTGCTAGAATCTGGCCTATGGTTGGAGGCTCAGATGTCCTCCATGCTACATAGTACCTTGTGTCAGCTGCGGCAAATACTCCGGCTCCTTGAAAAGCTGGACCTGACCGCTGTCAACCATGTTCTGATCCCATCCAAGTTAGATTACTGTTGTGCTTTACATCGGGCTGCCTTTGAAAACTGTTCAGAAACTTTGGTTGGTCCAGAGTATGGCAGGCAGGTTATTGTCAGGGGCTGGATACAGGGATTCTATCACCCTTACCCATAAGCAGAGTGGACTGTTATGTTAGATGCACACTGACAAGAGGGTAGATATATATACACCAGGGTGGAGGATGATGAATGGTTAAGAAGCTGAATGCTCACATTTAATGGCAAGACACACAATAAATCCTAATAGCAATACAAAATAAATCCTAATAATACAATGACAAATCTGAGTAAATACAGGAGCATTAAACATGAATGCAATCAGTTAGTGTACGCATCAATTCAATGAAAAACCAAATGCTTTTGAGAGTGAGGCCCACCAGAGAAATATATACAAATTTATAAGTTATTTCCAGTTCTGCAGGTTGTCGCTTCATTTGGGCGCCAGCTGCCTAAGTGTGCTCAGTCCTTAGAGCCAATAAAGGATGGCCAAAGAGACTGTAATCGTTCTTTTACTAATTTATCACTGGTTATACCACTTGAAATATCTGTAACAGCAAATGAAAAGTTAAAGACCAGTTTTATTTTTTACTACATACCTTAAAGGAATACCTTTAACATATTTAAATTAATAAAACTGGTCTTTAAATTGTGCAGCATATTGTAAATATTCCTTTGAATTAATAAGTCTTCCTTAACATGGTCACAACCAGGAGGCATCTTCCTTGCATTGTCTGGCTGGCCTTATAGGGAACTGAAATTCTTCCCCAGCTATGGATTTATAAGAACATTCTCAACTAATATAAATTATTCATGCCTTGGATTAGCTAGTCATGAGCCTTGATTGGTCAAGAATCTATTTCCAGGGCAGGCCCTGATCCTTTGCATTGCATCAAGCTATCCATTGTTCTCCCTGTGTTTCTCATTACTGCGTTTCTGCTGTGTTTATTTTATTCTAGCATCCTCATTTTCCATTTTGGAACACTATGTCCTGAGCGCATTGTGGCATCACTGGAGCATCTCAGACATGCTGAATAATCTGCTGGCATTCATACACTGCAACATTATTCCAGACTAAGAAGAGTAGGCTTAGATTGATAGTATCTTTGCTTTGTCTAAATTATGGATATTGTTCTCTGGTTTTCCTTAATTACTGAGGTGAGATTTTTATCTACATTTGGGAAAGTTGGGAACACAAGACTTTATAGGGCTAAGCTTCTGGATAGCAAAGCTACCCAGAAGGGCCAGAATCAAGGTTGCAACTCTGGGTTAGGAAATTCCTGGAGATTTGAACACATGAAGCTGCCTTATGCTGAATCAGAACCTTGGTCCATCAAAGTCAGTATTGTCTACTCAGACCAGCAGCAGCTCTCCAGGGTCTCAGGCAGAGGTCTTTCACATCACCTACTCGCCTAGTCCCTTGAGCCAGCATGGTGTAGTGGTTAAGAGTGGTGGTTTGGAGCAGAGGTCTCTGACCTGGAGAACCAGGTTTGATTTCCCACTCCTCCACATGAGCGGCAGATGCTAATCTGGTGAACCAGGTTGGTTTCCCCACTCCTACATACAAAGCCAGCTGGATGACCTTGGGCTAGTCACATTCTCTCAACCTCACCTACCTCACAGGGTGAGGGGAGGGGAAGGGAAGGTGATTGTAAACTGGTTTGATTCTTCCTTAAGTGGTAGAGAAAGTCGGCATATAAAAAACCCAACTCTTCTTCTTCTTAACTGGAGATTCCAGGGATTGAACCTGGGACCTTCTGCGAGCCAAACCGATGCTCTACCACTGAGCCACAGCCCCTCCCCGCTGGAGCCTGGGGATGCTGGAGTTTGGGGAGGGAAGGGATGTCAGTGGGGAATAATGCCATAGAGTCCACCCTCCAAAGGAGCCATTTTATCCAGTGGAATTTATCTTCTGTGGAGGTCAAGAGTGGAGCCAGCCGGTGACATACTGAACTGCCACCTCCACACATTCAGTCTTGCTTGCTGTCTGACAAAGGCTTCTGGAGGAGGGAGCATTATTAAGTGGGGGAGGGACTGCTGTTAACCTGGTACTGCATTAATCAGTATCAACCAGAATGCATTCGTCATTATCCTTAGATAAAAGCAAAGCCTGATTTTATTAAGTGTATACGTAAACCATCACAAAGCACTTCTTGCTATTCCATTCATTAGTACTAGTTCTGACCAGCTGTAATGCCTCTCTCAAACTGAAAAATAGCTGGACAAATGAATACTTTATATATGGGCTGGCGGCAGCGGCTCTGCACTGGGCATCATGGACGAGGCCTACGATGTGATCGTGCTGGGCCTGACCAAATGTATCCTTTCGGGCATTATGTCTGTGAACGGCAAGAAGGCCTTGCACATGGACCAAAATCCGTATTACGGCGGGGAGAGCTCCTCGATCACACCTCTGGAAGAGCTCTACTTTATATACACACATTGTCCCTCTTTGTGTAACTTTACAGTTTCATGGACTGCAGGGAGAAAGTAAAATAACTGGATCTTGCCACTGGTGGGATGGTTTTCTGCCCAGATGCTGCATGACTAATTATCTGTTTTAATGACCTAGCTTAAGTACCTGAAAGCCATTCAAGGGCAGCAAATAATATTTTAGCTCGGAAAATTAACATCGTTGTTTGGTTCCTTTAACAAAAATCTTTAAAGAAGCATAACTAGATCTTTGAACGCTGACAGTGATGCTGGTTTACTCAAAGAGAACTTTAGTTTTGCAGACTGAGGATGGATTTAGTATCAGACTTGTTAGATGTTTTTTTTTTGTTTTGTTTTTATGAAGCTTACAATATAGATGTTTGGAGCTTAGATGCTTTGGTGTCTGTTCATGGCATTTTGGGTACCTACTTGATGGTGTATATGTTTGTGTTTGTTTGTTTTTTGCAGTCGTAATAGTTAACCCATGTTGCATGGTGAAAGTTGATAACACAGGCAATAAGGTGAATGACCAATGGATGAAAGAAAGCAATGAACCAGTGAAGAAATTATTTTTTTTAAAGAGTGCACATTCAAAACCAACATTAGTTAAAGCTCATAAATTTAACTTTATGGCAAAATGCAATAGCCAGTTCCTTTTTATCACAAATGGAAGCTACTGATCCATCACTCCTTCAGAAAAAATGGCCACCATTCCAGGCTGGGCAAAGGATTATCTATGCACAGTAAACAACAAATTGTGGAGTGGACTGAGATTTATTTCAGTTTGTTTTGCCTGGGATACAAAGTAGAAAGAGTTTCATCTCGCCTTCTGTAATCAAGCCAAAACAGAGTTATTTTTTCCTTTGCCCTTATTCCAACCACATTCCTTATGGTGTTTTGAGAGTCCAGGTGCCTGTTCCTTTGACTACCATCCATTTCAGATGTCCAGGAGAGTATCGCAGGGGTGGTCAGAAGAAAGCATCCCTTTGAGTTCAAGCTGCATTTCCCATTTCTGGAAAGCCCTTAATTAATGGTGTGAGGTCTTTGCCTATATTAAAGGAAAGTTAGCCATGACAGTTCTTCATGGGCCAAGCCTTTGGGGTGGGTCAAAGTACATACCCCCCAATAGGGCCCATCGTGGAGGGGCCAACAGACACTTTGGGCTCATTATTATGGGAGGTCCGTGTGTTTCTTTGGTAAATGTTGTTTGGTTGGAGAATTGGAATTCTTTATGCCACTGGCCTGGGGCGTGAGACCCTTTGAAAATAGCCGAAAGTAGTGCTGATCTGAATGCCGTATGGGCAAAAGTCAGCACAGGGTTTTTCTCTGCAGGCTTATTCAAACCACATTCCTCATGTTCTGGGCTGCCAGATGGCATTCCCTTTACCACCCTTGCTTTCAGGATTGCAGGGGAGGTCCGAAGAAACCAGGCTTTCCATTTGGGCTGCAGTTCCAATGCCTTAATTACTGAGATAGAATCTTGCCTTCAGGAGTGACAGTTAAGAAGATTAATGCTGAACTGAATCTTTAGAGGCACATTTCTTGGCAACAAACTTAGTGGAGGCTGTCCAAATATATCAAGGTACATCTTTAGTTTTAAGCCCTACACTAGTAGTTATAGTACGGCTGCTGTGAGGGGATATAGTCCCTCCCTTGATCGTTTAGTTGTCTAGAGTTTCTTTTGCTGGTCTTTCACTGTGGCTACTCAATTAATGGTAGACTGGCCATTTTTTCTTAGTTTCAAGATTCCTCAGCAAGATTGTTCATGAAATTCTTGTCTGTAGCATTTCCCCCACAAAGGTAGAGCTATCCACTCACAAATATGTCATACTAGAACAGAGGCAATTACATGTTTTGTTTTTTGCTTCCCTAACTTTGCCAACTACAAAATGTTTATTTAATACATATATATTAACAGGCTTCAACTCTGTCCATAGATGCCATGGCAGATGTTTCCTGCTCCTCTGTTCTTAGAACCCTACTTCATCTACAGTCACCTTGTCATCACTGTTCTCTCTCTCTCTCTCTCTCTCTCTCTCTCTCTCTCTCTCTCTCTCTCTCTCACACACACACACACACACACACACACACACACACACACACACACACACACACAATGTGTCTTGGTATAGATTCATGTTAATGAGCTGGGCTTTCAGTTTTTCCTACACACCCTCAAGAAACCTTGTTTTTTGCATCTCTCTCTCACACACACTCACACACACACACACACTAGGGTTGCCAGGTCCCACTTTGCCACCAGCGGGAGGTTTTGGGAGCTGAGCCTGAGGATGACATGGCTTGGGGAGGGGAGGGACTTCAATGCCATAGAGTCCAATTGCCAATATGGCCATTTTCTCCAGGGGAACTGATCTCTATCAGCTGGAAATCAGTTGTAATAGCAGGAGATCTCCAGCTAGTACCTGGAGGTTAGTACAGGAGCGAACCATGTAGTACTGTGCAAAGGTACAAATTTAATATGCTACACGTTTGGAGGGAATACATCTACTATAGATGGACTTTTTATGATTAGAACCTTGGAGTCACTCTCTGCTGTTTGTATATAGCCACAGTATTTATATTGGCTATTGTATAGTGTGTAGTATTTATGTAAACACTTGTTACTTTTTGGACTTTTTGTAGCATATTAAATTTGTACCTTTGCACAGTACTACATGGTTCGCTCCTGTACTAAGTTCCCTATCCTTTGATATTGGTACAGTGGTGCTTTTTTTCTTCCCAGTACCTGGAGGTTGGCAACCTTAGCACTCACATACATACATGCTGGCACAGCATTTTGCTATATTTTAAATATCTCTAATTACACGGTGATCCAAACAACAAGCACATGCACATACAAGGTCAGGGAACTGTGTACCATTTCTGTGTTCAAGAAAGCATGCATGCCATATCAGATCAGATCAAATAATGAAGAAAGGTGTGTATTCGAGCAACTATTTTAGAGGCTAAAAGCTGGAAAATAAATTTGAAAGTAAGGTGTGCAAGGAGAAGATGGAATACCTATGTGCAGATAATCAGAGATGGACTAGAACAAGGAGAATTTTCTCATTCAGTCTGTAACCAGAAAGCAAATTGAACGGGAAGCAAATTACTTAAATTTTAGCACTGAGACTGTGTGGCTCATATCCTGGTTTTGCCACTTCAGCTCACACACAGACTTTTTCTAGTAACTGGCAGTAAGCAATAAGAGGGAATCTGGACAGAGGAAGGTGTGTCTTCTGGAGTGGCAGGGAAGCCTTTGATGACAGAGGAATATGGTACCAGCAACCTCCTGGTTTTTCCCCTGGGGGGAGAAAAGAAACTTAAGGGGAGGACTTTTGAGCAGGGGAAAAGAAGGATTTTGAGTACCCCTTGCCCCCTCCCCTCCCTCTTCTCAACCTTGCAGCCTCTTGAGTCTGGTTTTGATTTTAAAACATCATGGGGAAGTTCTTGCAACTGTTTGTCTTGTCTATTTTAGCCCTATGAATAGACAGAGCTGGACAGAGCTGGCCTGGAGTTGTCTCGTGAAGGTGTAGTCCTGCAGGTGTGTCTTGCTGTTGCGGGCAACTTTTTACAATGGCATTAGTGTCTCCCGTGTAGATGGATAAAGCCCAGTGCAGACAGCTTTTCTCATGAAAACAAAGAGAACCCTGATGCATCCATACAGGGCCAGGGAGCATGTTCCTGAGGCTGTTCCCATAGCAACTCGGTCAAAGGAAAGGTGGCTGCTGTGACAGTGAAGGTGTCTCTTTAGACTGTTGTTCCTTTATTTATCTGACTGGTGTCCACTCGTTTTGTGAGAGAACCCATGCAATTAGATGTAATGAAACTGTAGGAACTGCTTCCCTGTAGTGACTTCCAGAAATAATGCTAGTAGTATAATATACCTTTTAGCAACAGGTACAAACAACTATAATGGGAAGATAGAGTAAATACCTTCACAGCTAATTCTGCATGCAGACCTCTGTTTCTGAGCAAAAACCCTATCAAACAGCATTTTTAAAGCATTAAACCATGAAGGGCTCTTCTTGGTATAATATTTAGAGTTCAATAGAGTGTAAATAACCAACCACCCTTTAAAGTACAGTTAAAACTGAAGTTGAAATTTTATTCTCTCCCCCCCTCCATTCATCTTGGTTTGCATGTGCAGTGGAAAGAGGTGGCAGAATCTTGAGGTGCTATAGTGGACTGCCCATCAGACTTAATTTTTTTGTTATTCAGAAAAGAGGACTGTCCTGTGAAAAAGAGGACAGAGAATCTAGGCCTCAAACAGAGCATCGCAAGTGTTCACATCGGAAACCACTGCAGTTTTTGTCAGCTGGCAAAAATTTACATCTGTCACCATTTTCAGTCTACTTCCCTGTACATGTTTCCGTTAGGACTGCCATTTGCCCACTTTTGGCGGGAAAATCTCCAGTTGCACTCCAAGTCTCCAACAGTGCTCAGTGAAGTAGCTGGAGAAAAAAGGGGGAGGGGGCACAGCATCGCATGACACCATGCAATGACGCCTCTGGCTCTAACCCAGATGTGACATCAGCACAATGCAGTGACACTCTAGGAATTTTCCCAGTCTCTGTGGTTTTTACCACAGAGACCAGGGGAGATTCTAGAGCAGGGGTGGGGAACCTTTTTCCTGCCAAGGGCCATTTGCACATTTATGACATCATTCAGGGGCCATACCAGGTGTAGATCTCCTGGTGGGGGGGGGAAGAGGCTAGGGTTGCCAGGTCTCCAGCCACCACCTGGAGGTTGGCAACCCCAGGGGAGGCCACACAGAGAAGGCCTGCAGGGTGCCCCCACTCCCCCTCCCAGGCGGAAGGGCAGCCAGCAGTGGGCCCGAGCAAACGAGGTGCCAGGGGGGCGCAGCCCACAGTCGATCTGCAAGGGAGGAATGAAAACAGAGAAAGAGGAGGAGGGAGGGAGAAAGGGAGAAATAAATGGAGAGAGAGGGAGAAAGAAAGAAAAGGATGAAGGGAGACAAAGAGAAGGACGGAGGGAGACAAAGAAAGAGACAGAAAAAGAGGGAGAAAGAGAGGGAGAGAAAGGAGAAAGAGTGACAGAAAAAGAGGAAGAAAAGAGAGAAAAGCCTTCCCCACACACACACACACACACACCCGCGCACGCTGGCCCCGCGCGACCGGGCCCCAGCCTCCCCTGCCCACACACACACACACACACACACACACACACACACACACACGGCAGCGCACAGAGCCCCGCGTGACCAGGCCCAGTCTCCATGCCCTCTTCTCCCCAGAGTCCACAAAAGGGCCCCCCTGAAGCCCAATCGGCTCCTGCATGCATGCTTTGCCGCCGGGATCCACCAGCCTCTTTCCCCCTCCCTCTCGCTGCTCAACAGCTGACAGTCGGCGAGAGGAGGTCCAAAAAAAAAAAAGGGCGACGCAGCACTGCTGTAAGCCATGGCGCCAGGAACACTCTCTGGGAGGGCCACCCTGCGCTCCGCCTCTGCAGCAGGGCCCCGGAGCTCCCGAGGGCCACAAAAAATGTCCTCGGGGGCCGCATACGGCCCCCGGGCCTGAGGTTCCCCACCCCTGTTCTAGAGCATCACATCACCTCCAGGTTCCTAGCCGGAAGTAACATCACAGCATCGTGCAATGCTTTTTTGAAGTCTTCACACACACCCTCAATGCTCCCACTGCATTTTGGAGCTGGGCTGTCACCCTTACTTTCCATAGGTCTAATTGGGAACTCTTAACACTGTAAATGGGCCTAGGTTTACCATTCTGTTCTGTGAGTATCGACTTCACAGAAGGCTTGAGTGTACTTATTACTTTCATGATAGACAGTGTTGGGTAGAGCTTGGTG